>NC_057827.1:38447500-38760500 GCF_910594005.1 Cervus elaphus | reverse complement strand
AAAAACCAATTGATACACATCCAGTATCACTCATTGGACATCAGTAAAGCATAATGGTAGAGAGACGGCTACAGAGCTCTATAAGCTGAGTGAATGCTAAGTCTCTTCAGTCGTATCCGACTCTTTGCAATCCTATGGACCATAGCCCTTCAGGCTCCTCTGTCAATGGGATTCTCCAGGCAAGAATACTGGAGTGGGTTGCCATGCACCTCCTCCAGGGTATCTTCCTGACCCAAGAATCAAACACCATGACTCTTATGTCTCCTGCATTGGCAGGCAGTTTCTTTACCACAAGCGCAGAGCTAGAGGGTATCTTAACCCTTCTTCAACTCAGTCTTCTGAGGAACTTCTTATCAACATAAACAATTTTCCACATATACAATGGAAATCAGTGAAAAAACAAAACCTCAGTCCTGGACCTCATCACACTAACTCACATGTTTCCCATGAGGCTTCTAATTTAATATTATTGAAGCAACATAATTGCTCTTCCAAAGAGTCTTAATTTTTTAAAGAAATATTTCCTATTCTTTCAGTTATGACCAAACTGAAGTCAATGGATTTTTGTTTTCAAGAGAAAAAATATTTCCAAAAAAGGTTTTAGATTTTGTGGCCTAGTAGAACAGTGCTTGGGCCATAGCAGATGCTCAATTGCCTTTTGTTGAATAAATAAATGAATACAGTACCCACCCAGGAAACTATATTTCTGGTTCATCATAACTTTTCTTTGTCAAATAATTCAATTTATTAATTAATATTCGCTACTGCATGGGAGGAAAGAAGCTATCATGAGAAAGAAAAATAGGTAAAAGTAGTTATCTTTAAAAAGAGGAAAAATAAGAAATTAAGACAGATATATAAATAATTAAAAAACAAGATACAGTACGGTAGGTGCCCAAAAAAACCTACAAACATAATACAGGTTATAAATAAGAAAATATTTTATTCAAGTAGGATAAGCATTTTATGGAGGCTATCTTACTGAATATACATCCTGAGGGACTGGAGGAATTTGAACAGGTGGAGAAAAGATGAGATGAAACAGGACACATATGAGTTATAAAACTCCTAGAGGAGAACATAGGCAAAACCCTCTCTGACATAAATCACAGCAGGATCCTCTATGACCCACCTCCCAGAATATTGGAAACAAAAGCAAAAATAAACAAATGGGACCTAATGAAACTTAAAAGCTTTTGCACAACAAAGGAAACTATAAGCAAGGTGAAAAGACAGCCCTCAGATTGGGAGAAAATAATAGCAAATGAAGAAACAGACAAAGGATTAATCTCAAAAATATACAAGCAACTCCTGCAGCTCAATTCCAGAAAAATAAATGACCCAATCAAAAAATGGGCTAAACAGACATTTCTCCAAAGAAGACATACAGATGGCTAACAAACACATGAAAAGATGCTCAACATCACTCATTATCAGAGAAATGCAAATCAAAACCACAATGAGGTACCATTACATGCCAGTCAGGATGGCTGCTATCCAAAAGTCTACAAGCAATAAATGCTGGAGAGGCTGTGGAGAAAAGGGAACCCTCTTACACTGTTGGTGGGAATGAAAACTAGTACAGCCACTATGGAGAACAGTGTGGAGATTCCTTAAAAACTGGAAATAGAACTGCCATATGACCCAGCAATCCCACTTCTGGGCATACACACTGAGGAAACCAGATCTGAAAGAGACACGTGCACCCCAATGTTCATCGCAAAACTGTTTATAATAGCCAGGACATGGAAGCAACCTAGATACCCATCAGCAGACGAATGGATAAGAAAGTTGTGGCACATATACACCATGGAATATTACTCAGCCATTAAAAAGAATTCATTTGAATCAGTTCTAATGAGATGGATGAAACTGGAGCCCATTATACAGAGTGAAGTCAACCAGAAAGACAAAGACCAATACAGTATACTAACACATATATATGGAATTTAGAAAGATGGTAATGATAACTCTATATGCAAAACAGAAAAAGAGACACAGATGTACAGAACAGACTTTTGGACTCTGTGGGAGAAGGCAAGGGTGGGATGTTTTGAGAGAACAGCATCGAAACATGTATATTATCAAGGGTGAAACAGATCACCAGCCCAGGTTGGATGCATGAGACAAGTGCTTGGGCCTGTGCACTGGGAAGACCCAGAGGGATGGGGTGGGGAGGGAGGCGGGAGGGGGGTTTGGGATGGGGAACACATGTAAATCCATGGCTGATTCATGTCAATGTATGGCAAAAATCACTACAATATTGTAAAGTAATTAGCCTCCAACTAATAAAAATAAATGGAAAAAATATATAAAAAAAAAGAAAAGAAAATAGCCATTTCCAGGGAGAAGCCACTATGCTCAAACATAAGCTAATAGTCCAAGAACACACAGCTTTGTAACAACCTAGGACAGCATGACAAATTTATGTGATTAATAATAATAATTGTTATAAATAAATAATAATAAGTATAGTAAAACAAACAAACAAACAAAATATATCCAAACAAATACCAGTTAGAGAATAAGTGGAGGAGACAACACAATTTATGTAGCAAAATACTGTACAATAAAATGAAATATTTAGGCATAAACTAAGCAAAATGTATTCAAAACCTATATGAGAAGAATATATAAAGACTCCTAAAGGACACACAAGTAAACTTGAAGAAATAAACATTCATTCCATGTTCTTGGATGTGTCATCATGAATATATCATCTTTATAAATTATATTAAATACATTAAATAAATGTTCATTAAATACATTTATAAATTTAATGTGTTTGTTAGTCACTCAAACACAGTCTTGTTTGACTCTTTGTAACGCTATGGACTGTAGCCCACTAGGCTCTCTGTCCATGGGATTCTCCAGGCAAGAATACTGGAGTAGATTGCCATTCCCTTCTCCAGGGGATCCTCCCAATCCCGGGATTGACCCCAGGATTTCTACATTCCAGGCAAATTTTTTACCATCTGAGCCATCAGGGAAGCCCAAATTTACTGTAATCTCAAAAAAAAAAAAAAAAAAACAGTTCATTTTTCCCAGCCTTGGATAGGAGTGGGTTACAACTTGGCAGGTTCAGAGCCTCTGCATAGCTAGGTCTCAGAGGAGAAGATCTCAGAGGAGAGGGTCTCTGGGGATGACTGAATGGAATTTCCTAGCTCCAGCCTAGGAAACCCAGCAACAAGAACTCTGTTTGAGAGAGTGGAATCATCCACAGACCAGATCCACCCCAAACAGGAATGGACCTGCTTACCACAAACTTCACTGCAGCAGGCTGAGCCATGTGGAGAGATAGAGAGTCAGAATCCAACAGCACAAGAGTGACAGCCAGCAACGGCAGCTTCAGGTGTTTTCCATCCTCGAAAGAGGAACTCTTGTTTCCACTCAAAAAGGCCTTATGGGTTCTCAGTCCAGAAGAAAGGGGGAAAGGGGCAAGAGGGTGGTGATGCCCATCTTGTCATCTGCTAGGAGGGCTTCAGTTCAGTTCAGTTCAGTCATTCAGTCGTGTCCGACTCTTTGCAACCTCATGGTCTGCAGCACGCCAGGCCTCCCTGTCCATCACCAACTCCCAGAGTTGACTCAAACTCATGTCCATCAAGTTGGTGATGCCATCCAACCATCTCATCCTCTGTTGTTCCCTTCTCCTCCTGCCTTCAATCTTTCCCAGCATCAGGGCTTAAGCCAGATTTAATTTATTTGAATTATGATTATTTGAACCAGTCTGATATATTGGTGGTGGAAGATGGGGAGAAGATAAGATATGATCATTGCCTTAGGAGATAAAAACTCTAAGTGAGGTTGTAATATTGAAGTCTCCTAGGAATGCTTGTGTGATGTGAGGGCAGGAGAACAGGGCAGAGGGGGTACCAACTGAGCTGGGGTACCAATCTCACAGAGACTCTGGAGCTATGCTAACTCTGCAGAGTTCTTCTGATTGAACCAAGGAGGTCATGACTTTGTTTCCTCTAGTTGGCCGGTTTTTTTATTTGATTGTATACCTCAGAAGAACCCACCTGCCAGTGCAGGAGACAAGAGATGTGGGTTTGATCCATGGGTTGGGCAGATCCCCTGGAGAAGGGCATGACAACCCAGTCCAGTGTTCTTGCCTGGAGAATCCCATGGACAGAGGAGCCTGGCAGGCTACAGCCCGTGGGGTCACAAAGAGTCAGACACAACTGAAGCGACTTAATACTCACACCAAAACCACCACTCCCCCTCAGGCAAGGCAGCTCCCTCTGCAGGCAAAGGCTAAGGCTCAGAGAAGGACTCAGGTGGGAACCATCAGCAACCAACACACCAGGTATCTGGGAGAATGAATAACCTTTTTTTCTGAATGGGAGCTGGGTGATGCTTACAGCATCCTTTCCATTAATACCCACACTGCCAATGGTCACACCACTTGGATGTTGCTGCTCAAGTTCATCATCAAAATTATGAAATCACCCAGACAAAATTATAATTCAAAAAAATACATGCACCCCTATATTCATAGCAGCATTGTTTACAATAACCAAGACATGAAAACAACCTAAAGGTCCATCAACAGATGAATGAATAAAGAAAATGAGGTGCATGTATACAGTGGAGTATTAGTCAGCCATGAAAAAGAATGAAATAATGTCTTTTGCAGCAACATGGATGGACCTAGAGATTATCATACGAAGTGAAGTGAGTCAGAAAGAGAAAGACAAACCCCATATGTTATCACTTATATGCGGAATCTAAAATACAATATAAATCAACATATCTATGAAACAAAAACAAACTCACAGCCATAGAGAACAGACTTGTGGTTGGTAAGCAGAGGGAAGGAAGGAGAGGAAGGAACTGGGAGTTTGGGGTTAGCAGAGACAAACTATTATACGTGGGAGCGATAGACAACAAGTTCTTACTGTATAGCAGGGAACTTTGTTCAATATCCTGTGACAAACCATAATGGAAAAGAATATGAAAAGAATACACATTCATATGTATAACTGAGTCACTTGACTGTACAGCAGAAATTAACACAACATTGTAAATAAACTACACTTCAACAATTTTTAAAAAGATTGTGAAACCAATGTGTCCACACATCTCCATATCCCCCAGATTTTAACCCAGTGATCTACATATAACAGGTACTCAATAGTCATGTACTGATATAGAAGTTCAGAGACTGGAGACCAATGGAATAATCATTCACAGTGATGTGGGAAGCAGGTGGGAAAGCTAGTCTGAGAAGAAAAGAAATGAAGGTGGCCCATTTTGGAGAACTTCAATTTAAACAATTGCAGCTAGATAAATATGTTCAAAGGGGGTTAAAAATGCAGGATAATAGCTTGGGGAACACATCAGTGTTACACAACAAAATCTATGAAATCTTTTCCTCAGTTCTTAAGTGAAAAAACATCTGTGGGTAAAAGGTGGACAAATATTTCCACTCAATAATTTTTATAGAAGATGCAATATAGTTAAAATAAGTATCAATGGTATCCTTGCAGATAAAAACAATGTAGAAGTCATGAACAGAGGGGTTAAGGGATAATTCTACTCCATCCATCTTGGGAGTCAGGTTGTATAAGCAAAAATAGAGTTATAAGTACAAGAATAACCCCAATCTCATTGCTCTAAGCCCTTGCCATGTAAGACAGGTGTCAACTTTTTTACATAGTAAGTGCTCTCCCTAAACATTACAAAATACTCAGAAGTGCACACATGTGGCACTTAAATGGTCCCTGAGCCTCACCAGGATTAGGCTCTTGATGAAAATACTTTCTCAGAGTCTCCAGGGGTGCGGAGGGGAGAGGAGAGGATGTGCCGTGAAGGAAGGGTTAATCAAACACCTTAAGAGCCACTGCCTATGACTAGTCATCCCCTGGCTCCAGTGTTTTCCATTGATGCTGGCCTTGGACCTCTGTATCCTACAGGCGCAGATGGGACCAGTGACCCCCCAGATGTCTGTGGCTTATCATCCCCTCCAGTTAGCAGAAAAATTCTTTCCCTTTTCTGGTTCACTTCTTCACAGATGATCTCAGTGCGGGACAGCCTTGAACCTAAGGCAATAGTTATTTTTTCTTCTCAGAGCTCATGAGGACTCGCTCAGTTAGATTTATCTCTCTTGAGCACCCGGAGGACCTGGTGGTTAGGGAGATGAGTCTTATTGCACAGGTGGCCTCTCAGTGTCCCAGCTTGGCTACTCCTTTCCAAACCTGTAATGAGCTGTTGTTCTACTTATCATTACCTTTCCTCAGTTCCCATTTTCCTTTCTTTCTTTTTTTTTTTTTTTTTTGGATGTGGACCATTTTTAAAGTCTGTATTGAATTTGTTACAACACTGTCTCTGGTTTATGTTTTGGTTTCTTGGCCCTAGGGCATAGGTGATCTTAGTCCCCCGACAGCGATCGAACCTGCACTCTTTGCATTGGAAGGTGAAGTCTTAACCACTGAACCACCAGGGAAGTCCCTTAGTTCCCATTTTCTTTCTCTACCTCTTCCCATGGCTTCCTTCCTTTTGGGCTACCCAAAGTGTGAATCTCACAGTCAGGTCTCTAGCTTGGTGCATCATGACTGACTCTGGCTGATTTCATTGCATCAGGCAAGTTCCACTTAAAAACAAAAAGCATAATCAATTTTCAATACGAAGAGATAATGGAGTCTGAAAGCCTGGGGATAACAGTTAAACTCATTGAAAATCAATAAAAAGCCCTTGAAAGGCCACCATTCTCTCCCATGACATTTTTCTTAATGCTGGATGTCCCATCGCACCAGGCAGTCAGGTAATGGGATTGATTTTTATATGGTTCTGGCCTAAGAACATGCAGCCATTATAGGGAAAGTGGCAGGACTGAGGAGAGAAGAGAAAAATGGATATTCTTTGCCTTCTCTCTGGCACAGCTCCACAACTCTTTTGAAGGAAGTAACCTCTGTACATATGGGATTAGGAAGCACGTTTTTCAGCCACTACATTTAAGTGCTGGGAACCCACCCCAGAGCCCCTAGGAAGTGACCGTATTCCCACCTCTGCCACTAACATGTGCTCTTGGGTGCCCTCACTTAACCTGCGTGGGTATAAAACAAAAAGAAAGATACCAGCCCATTCTAAGTCAGCACCCAGCTCCAAGCATATCTACCAGTAATTTCATGGAATAAAGTAGATAATTTTCTCTATTCCAAAAACTATTTTCTCAATTCCAAATAGTTTTCTCTATTCCAGAACTCCTTTGAAATAACCCTTATTTTTAAATTTCCTCTATTCCAAAAAATTACAAATAAGAGTTATTTCAAAGGAGCTTTAGGAAATCATTAAACATTTTTGAAAAACAATTTCCAGTCCTACCGAGGGATCAGCACGATAAAGCCTTTTCTCTAGTCAAGCAGAAAGCAGAGGGACAGACAAACCGCTCACCTTCCATCTGAAACACCGACTCTGGATCAGTTCTGTCAAATGCGGACCCAGGTACTGCTCTTTCACAGCTGGCCACAGATTTTTACAACCGACTTTCTTTGCTGCCTCTACGCCGTTTTCACCTTTGACATGGGACTCTTCTGGCCTTCAGCTCTATCCCCCAGATCACATCTTTATCATGCCGGCTCTGCCATCTGCCCTGCAGAGCTTGCTCTCATGAATATAAGCAGCCAAAGTCCATCGTTTCCTACCCATGGGCTAAGATGAAACATTCATTTGAATGAACACAGAAGAGTCAGAAACATTTTTAGGAAGGCAGGAGTCTGTAGGAGCTGGTGAATGATGACAGCAGATCAACTTAGAAATGTCCTTCTAAGAATAAAACCCAGTCAAAAACCCAGAACAAAAAACTCAGCTATTCCTCCAAGAAGTAGCTACGGAGAATATCTGAATGTAAGAGATAATTAAAGAAACAATTTGGGGGCAATTACCCACTCCCACTACTCCACACAGTGCCTGGATATTCAACTTTACTTTCCAGTCAGATGGATGCTTCTTGAACTTGGGTTTGAATTTTGCACCCTCTTTTTTTAGGAGAACCATACAGACGATCCTTGCCTTGCAGAGAAATCACTGCTTCTTCTCCTGGCTACCCTTTCCTTCCCTTTCCTCCCTTCTAGGGCCCAGCTCACCCAGCAGATTTTCTGATCTGCCACAATCTGCCCTCCCCTGCTGCTGGAACAGAGCTGCAAAGGGTGTTGGTGCACTTAGGAAGAGAAGTGAGGAAAGGGATTTAAGAAGTTTTGACCACTAGGTGCATCAATTGGAAATATCCATTTTCAATCGAATCAAAACCTTAGAAACAAGAGATTTGTGGTTTTCTTAGTGAGAAATGTAGAGATAAGTGGCCTTGAGGTTGGTCCAAGCACACAGTGATTTCATCAAGGATCCAGGTCTTCTCTTTAGATTCTGCTGGTACTTTGAGATGCTTCTCTCCAAAGAGTTCCTCATCACAGTATCCAACCAGTGTCCTGGCTCAAGTCTGGGTACAGTGACTCTCTGAATGGGGTGGCCTCTTATGTAGGCAGGACACTGCATGGCAAAGGGTGGTTATGGATCTCTGGTTCTTTTAAGGCCCTTGACACACATGTGTGAAAAGCAGTGAACATCCAATCACTTGTAGTTTTCCGAGAAGGCGAGTTAACACCTACGTAGTGATGAAGAGAGGAATAGAGGACACATAAAGGACTAGATGACATTAGTACACAGATGACTCTAGTACAGGTCATAAGAGAAGAGGTGCCAACAGGACTTCAGAGGGGAGTGAGAGCAGACCTGTTTGGGGAAAGCAGGAGGGCTTCTGCAGGAGGTGGCCTCTGGGCTGGATTTCAAGGTATGAAGAGGATGGAAACATGAGCTGAAGCAGGAGGGGTGTTATGCAGACCCTCGGCGATTAGATGGTAAAAGCTATATTTATAAAGGCACAAAACAAGGCATTAAAAGTTGCTGATGATAAGAGACATAATCAAAGTTCTGCCAAAAAGCAATTAATTTGGAATGGACACAGACAGTGGGTGGAGGACACCAAGTTCAAGAGCCCCACTCAGGAGACTCAACAATCCAGAGAGAGAGAAGAGCTGATCTTCTAACAGTGAGACCAGACAATGAGACAGACTCTTCGGGCCCTGACAGGATGGGCAGGAAAGACAAAGCAGGCATCAGTGACTGTGGCCCTTGGGGATGCGGCCAAGCCAGCAGGACCATCAGCAGGACGGCAAGGTCAGGAGGGTCGTCCTTGTGTGGAGGTGGAGCGAAGCATGCAGAGAATTTTCATCTTCAAAGTGCTGACTTTTAAAGGCATTTCCTGGCACATAGGTAAGTAAATCAGTCAGGTGTTTGGAAACATGAGTCTGCAATTTGAGAGACAAGTAATCAGAAGCGAGAGGTTCATCTGTATGCACAGTACAGTTGAAGCCTAGGGAATGGATGAAATAACCAGGGAGAGAATGCAGAAGAAAGAAGGAAAGAGAAAAGATGGGGAATGGAAGGGGATGGGAGTGGGGGAACCAGGCACAGAGGCCTAGAGAAAGCCCATATTTAGAAGGAAGGCTATATTCTCTCCACACAGGCCACACTATAGGGAGGTTACTTGAGGGCAGACAGTGTCCTGTTCACTACCACAATCTCCCACGTCCCCCACAGCGTACACACTTATATATCACTAAATGAGTACATAAAGCTAAAGGGGGCAAAGATTAAAGTGCGAAGGAGAGACCCAAAAGAAACGAGCAACGCCTAGCAACATGCCTTTTCTGTATGGAAGGAGGGAATTTGAAGGATAAAGTTTTCTCCGGCATCGTTTCCTACATCAAAATGAAAAAAAAAAAAAAAAAAAAAAAGGATGAGAACTGAAAGCTCCTGGATCTGGGAATTCATTCTGCTGAGCAGAACGGAAGAACAAGCTCAGCAGAACCGTCAGGGTAGAGCCTATGTTGCAGTCAGTTAACTAGGAACCAAGAGTTCAAAAGGGAAGAAAAACAATGTATATAAGTGATACACTCTTGCCTTTAAAGAATTTCAGCTTTAGAAAGGAGAAAAGATAGAGTTGGCTGCGTCAGAGTCAAGGGAAATTTTTGCTTAGTGTAGAATTTCCTGAAAAGTGTTCATAGTTGTTAATAAAGGTTACAGAAGAAAACAAAGGGGAGATGGTGGGGATTACAGTAAAATAAATTGGAGATATAATGAGTGAGCCAAAGTAAACAGATTTCTTTTCAGCATTGTAGAACTTTTTCAGAACATATAACAAACTACAGGAAATTCTAAATATTCAAAAAGAATCTAATGGTAGAAAGATTCTCAAACTATTTGACAAAGTGGTTCTTTTGTCCACAGTGGACCTCCCAAATCTAGTTATTAGGTAGCTAGACTTTAGCAAACATGTTTTAAATGAGAGGATTTTATAAGCCTCTCCCCTTTCAAGAAGAAATAGACAGTGAAAAGGGAGAGGTTAGGAAGCACTAGGCAAAGGGGTACCTGATAGGAAAGTTCCAGAAAGTATAAGTGGAAAAAAAAAAAAAAAGAAAGTATAAGTGGGACAGAGTATGCAGGTGAAGGGGGGAAGTGTTTCTTCCACTGAGAAACAGGAAGAGAAAGGGAGAGAAGATGTCAGCAAAATTTACAGGGAGAAAAATCTGATGCAGTTCATAGCAGAAGGCTTTATTCTTTAGGGAAAAAAAAAACTGTGGAAAGGGTAAAAGGCAGGGCTGGCTAAGAGAAAAAACATGAAGCCACTGATCTGGGAGGGGAACTAGGGACAAGGGAACTATGAAGAAGGGAGTGAAACAATACTAGTTTCAAAAATGTGTTTTTATTAACTGTCATAATTAAACATAAGCTTCTACCTAAAGTTTCACTTTAATGGAATTTACCCCCAGAGATATATGTATATGAGTCTGCAGTTATATGTACAAGGATGTTCATTACATCATTGTTTATGGTAGCAAAAAAGATTTTAATAACTATATGTAAATTAAGAGGAGCTAATAAATTATGTCACATCCTCACATCAAAATACTAAATAGCACACAATAAGAATGTACAGATTTGAAAAAAAAATTAAATAACAGAACTATCGTATGATCCAGGAATTTTACTTCTACGCATATATTCTAAGAAAATAAAAATACTAATTCAAAAAGATGCATGCATGCATGCCAATATTCAGAGAACCAATATTTATAATAGCCAAGACATCAACACAACCTAACTGTCCATCATCAGTTTAACGGATAAAGAAGACATGGTACATGTACACAAGGGAATACTACTCGGCCATGAAAAATGATAAAACAATGTCATTTGCAGCAAAATGAATAGACTTGGAGGGTATTATGCTTAGTGAAGTAGCTCAGACAGCAAAAGACAAATACTGTATGCTTTCATTTATATGTTGAATCTAAATAAAACAAGTAAATGAATATAACAAAACAAAGACAGGCTCCTTGTTACAGAGAACAAAGTAGGGTTTACCAGGGGGAGAGGAGGGGAAGAAGGGACAACATAGGGGAAGGGGACAAAGAGGTACAATTATTAGGTATAAAATAAGATACAAGGATGAAACAAGGGAATATAGCAATATTTTATAACTTTAATGGAGTGTGTGCTGCATATGCTTGGTCGCTCAGTTGTGTCCAACTCTTTGCAACCCCGTAGACTGTAGCCCACCAGACTCCTTTATTCATGGGATTCTCTAGGCAAGAATATTGGAGTGAGTAGCCGTTCCTTTCTCCAGGGGATCTTCCCAACCCAGGGATCAAACCCTGCTCTCCTGCATTACAG
The DNA here is from genome assembly GCF_910594005.1 of Cervus elaphus. Classification (NCBI taxonomy): domain Eukaryota; kingdom Metazoa; phylum Chordata; class Mammalia; order Artiodactyla; family Cervidae; genus Cervus; species Cervus elaphus. The sequence continues at coordinate 38,748,770 of NC_057827.1, read as the reverse complement.
GCGGATTCTTTACCATCTGAGCCACCAGGGAAGCCCTTAAATGGAGTATAATCTACAAAAATATCGAATCACTATATTGTATACGTGAAACTAATATAATATTGTAAATCAGCTAAATTTGTTTAAAAACTACTGATTTAGATGTCCAATATATTTTACTAGGTGCCTAAGTCAATTTATAGAATAATATGTACAGTATGAACCCATGTGAAAAAAGTGTGTGTGTGTGTGTGTGTTTGTGTGAGTTGTTGTTGTTTAGTCGTGCAGTCATGTCCAGCTGTTTGTGACCCCATAGACTGTAGCCCACCAGGCCCCTTTGTCCATGGAATTCCCCAGGCAAGAATACTGGAATGGGTTGCCATTTCCTTCTCCAGTGTGCATGTGTGTGTAAGTACAAAAAAATATCTGGTAGTTCCACATTAGATACTTGTAGCCTGTAGGTTTGGAATAGCCCAGGCTGGTAAGGAAGGGGCAGTTTTCACTTTTTACTTAACATCTCTCTGTGTGGATTTTTTACGGTGAACACATACTATAATACATATATAACTTTTATAACCTGTTTCTTCCTGGGCTGAAACTCCTGAAACCCTCCTTCTCCCCTGCAGTATCTCACTGCCCCCTTACCTCCTCATCCTCCAGGGCCCAAGAACTCTCTCTGGGATCAGAGATTTCTGCCTAGATCTGCTGACAGTTCACTTTGTGGCCCTGGAAAAGTCACTAACCCTTCCTGGGTCTCCCATCTTCATTAGATTATCACAAGAACTTTAGCCACCTTCAAGTTTGATTCTAATTCTATAGCAGACTAGAAAGGGCCATGCTGGGATGAAAACATTAACTACAAAGAGAAAACAAGTTTTGGTTTCCAATAAATACAGTAAAATTGATTTAAGTATTTAAACTTAACATGGAACATGGAAATTATGTTTATGAAACACGTGCTCAATCCTTTCAGTCGTGTCCGACTCTTTGCCACCCTTTGGACTGTAGCCTGCCAGGCTCCTCTGTCCATGGGATTTGCTGGGCAAGAATACTGGAGCGGCTTGCCATTTCCTCCTCCAGGGGATCTGCTCAACCCAGGGATAAAACCTGCATCTGTTATGTCTCCTGCATTGGCAGGTGTATTCTTTACCACTAGCGCTACTTGGGAAGCCCGTTTGAAACATAAGCATATTTATAAAAGAAGCCTGATCATATATGACTAAAGAATAGTAAAAATACAGACTCAGAAATTGTTTCTATAGAAACACAGTATTTCCTGAATTTTCCTTTTATCATTGCTTCTTCTCTGAACTCATATTTTATCTCATTTTTAATTTATTTAGTTTCAAGGAGAAATTCAATGTCTCTTATTCACTTTTCATGAAATCCAGTCCAACTTTGCTCCTACAATTAGAGTGCAGATGTTTCTTACAGCCACTAGGGGTCAGACCGCTACATCAGTACAAACAATCCCAACTTGAAAAGTAGCAATAATTGGTTGAGGGCTGTGCCAACTTCTTTTTGTGCATTAGAACAGAAGACTGGTCATTTAAATTAAATGTTACATTAAAAAGATAATGAGGAAGAATGCATTTGACAAAAGAGGCTCAGAAAGTTGAAACTATCATATATAATAAATAGTATATAATAAAAAAGTTTCATCCTGAATAAAAATTTCAATTATTCACTTGCTCTTTCTGGATGGCAAGATCTTATCCCAATCTAAGTGGGTTCAGATTGGAGAATTAATCATTGAACTGGGCAAATGCTAAGAGAGCAGAAACAACTAAAATGATAAAACATGTCAGCAAAAAAGAAGAAATCCTCATTTTTTAAAGGATGGACCACATGACTAGCAGAGGATTGAGATGGATGGCAGAAACATTTTTCCAATGGCTTTCAGCCATGGTAATAATAAATCTGAATCATCTCACAGCAGTGAAAGTGTTCAGGGATATGAGCAGAGGGCAACCCACGACGGCCTCTGAGTCCGTCCCAGGTCTGCTGCAAACTGACCCTCTGATCTTGAATGAGCAACTTGTCTTCTTTTGATCATGAAGATGTAAGATTATATAATTTATAAAGAAACTTCAAGCCTAAAATTAAACAGATTTATTTGGAATAGTATTTATTTATATATAAGATAAGAAAGTAAGGGGAAATGTGCCAAAGTTTTAAAAAGAAAGGTTTTGGCTGTCAATATACATCATTATAAATTTTCATCATTTAAAAAAAGTGGAAAAAACTGAGATCATAGATCATGTCCATCGTCAGAGTTAAAGTAATGAATAATAACTCAAACCTGAATTTATTTACATCTTTATTGACCGAGTGTTCTGAAGTAAATACGCTAAGTACATATGTGAAAAGATATGCAGATCATCCTCTGGAAAAATAAACGAGAAATTCAAAAGTGATTACCTGTTGGGGTGGGGCAGAATTGGATGGATATGGATTTGGGTAGGATGGGTGTAAGGATATAACGTATAATTCTTCATACGTTGTTTTGATATTTTTATTCATGTGAATCTATGCCCTATTTTTAAAATTTTTAATTAACTAAATAACTTTATAGATGGTGACAGAAATATGTGTCAATACAAAAGCAAACACAATTGAAAATCCGCCAAGATAGAATGGGGATTAGAAATAGACATAGGAATATCTTTTCTAATAGAAGTTGCTCATACAAGAATGATATTGTATTTTAAAGTGGCTGCATCAAATTACCTCAACCAGATGGATGATGTCAAGATGACCGTATCCAAAGGTTCTGTCTGGCAGCTTTATCACCTGGGCCCCAGACTCTCACTGGGATGCTTGTCCCTGACCCTGTACCTCCAGAGAGGCACTGAAGCAGAACAGTACTATTTTGTCCCCCTTTCTCTTCACACACATGCACATGCACCCACAAACACGTTTCTTAGCAAAATCTTCACGAATGTTCACCTATGCAAATAAGCAATGGAGAGAGTTACAAGCAACCCAGTTGTACAAAGAGCTGAACCTTGAATCCCAGACTTCCTAACATTCAGGTTTAATGTAATTCCTATCGAAATTCCAGCAAGATAATATCTAACTATAGACAAGATTATCTTAACATTTAAATGGAATGACAAAGAATAGCTAAAACAATAATAGCTTAAATATAAAGCTTAATGTTTAATAGCTTAAATATAAAGAAGAAAGTGGGAGAAATTAGTATACTTGATTTCCACTTATTATATAACTACAGTAATCAAGACTTTATGGTATTGATGGAGAAATATACACACAGCTCAGTGGGACAGAATAGAAAACTCAGAAATAGACTCACATAGATAAGTCCAATTTATTTTTGACAAAAGTGCAAAGCCAATTCAGTGGAGGAAAGATAATCTTTTCAAAAACCAGAGTAATTGGATGCCCATAGGCCAAAAAGATGAACTTTGACCTAAACTTCACACATTAAACAAAAATTAGCTCAAAATGTACTAAAGACTTAGATGAAATGTAAAACTAGATATTTTTAGAAAAGATAAAAAAATAGGAGAAACTCTTCCAAATCTAGGACAGGCAAAAAGTTCTTAAAGTTGACACCAAAAGCACAATTCATAAGGGAAAAAAATGATATATTAGAATCCACCAGAATTAAAATGTTTGTTCTGTAAAAGATCTTATTAAGAGGACAAAGAGAAAAACTACAGATTGGCAGGAAATATTTTCAAACCATATATCTGACAAAGAACAGGTATTTAGAATAAATGAAAAAAAAAAAAAAAAAAACAAGTATCCTGACTTTCCTTGTAGTTCAGTGATTAAGATTCCACGCTTCCAATGCAAGGGGTGAGGGTTAGATCCCTGGTCAGGGAACTAAGATCCTGCTTGCCTCGTGGAAAGTCCAAAATTTAAAAAGTACATAAAAGTATTTTTTTTAATTCTCAAAACTCAGCAATAAAAAAAATTCAGTTATAAGATGGGCAAAGACATGAACAGACATATTATTGAAGAGGATACACAGATGGCAAATAAGCACATGAAAAGAAGCATAACATCATTAACCATTGGGGAAATGCAAATTAAAACCTCACTAAAATATCATTACATATCAGAAATGCTAAAATAAAAAATTATGACTACACCAAATTCTATCAAGGAAGGAGAGAAACTGGGGCTCATACATTGCTTTTCTCTGAAATCAGAGAAAAGAGAACATGTTTTCACACAAAAACCTTTACAAGAATGTTTTTGTCTACTTTGTTTGTAATAACCTAAAACTAAGCATGGCCCAGATGTCCTTTAACGGGTGAATGGTTACACAAACTCTGCCATATCCATATTATGTGATACTACTCAGTAATAAAAGGGAATGTTGCAGCAATAAATGCAACAACTTGGGTGCATCTCCAGAGAATTATGCTGAGTCAACAAAGCCAATCCCAAAAGGTTATATACTGTATGATGCCATTCCTCTAATGTCCTTGAAATGAAAAACTATAGAAGGGAGAACAGATTAGTGAGTGCTAGGGACTAAGAATAGGGTTGGGGAAGCTGGGGTTCGGGAGAAGAAAGGAAGGAAGGAGGGCTATAAAAGGGCAGCCCAAGGATCCTCTGCTGATGAGAACTTCTGCATCCTAACTGCATCCATGTCAATACCCAGTTGCAATATTGTACTACAGTTCTGCAACTTTTGTGATAGAAGTTACCCATATCTCTTATGTCTCCTGCATTGGCAGTTGGGTTCTTTACCACTAGCGCCACCTGGGAAGCCCTGGTATCGTTACCTTTGGGCGACAATGAGTAACGGGTACATAGTATTGATCTGCATTATTTTTTGCAACTGCATATGAATCTATAATTATGTCAGAATGATTGATTTAATGAATATATGTATATATATACAGATAAGCTATGGCCTCAAGTTTAGTTATAGAAACAAGGTCAGTAGCAGCCATGTATACTTCTTCATTAGTTATATATGTATCAATATAAATAAATATGTGTGGGCACAGGTATTGGGCTTCCCTCATGGCTCAGAAGGTAAAGAATCTGCCTGCAGTGCAGGAGACCCTGGTTCGATTCCCAGGTCAGGAAGATTCCCTGGAGAAGGGATAGGCTACCCACGCCAGTATTCTTGGGCTTCCCTTGTGGCTCAGATGATAAAGAATCTGCCTGCAATGCGGGAGGCCTGGGTTCAATCCCTGGGTTGGGAAGATCCCATGGAGAAGGGAAGCTACCCACTCCAGTATTCTTGCCTGGAGAATTCCATGGATAGAGGAGCCTGGTGGGCTACAGTCCATGGGGTCACAAAGAGTCGAACACAACTGAGCAACTTTCACTCACTTCATGGGCACAGGTAGTAAGCTGCTGCCGGTAAGTTCTAAATCTGCTCTTGTCTCTGCATTGTTTTTCTAGGATGGGGACTCTACAAATCACATTTCCATTTTCTTAGCTTCTTCCCTCTTCAGCCACCAACAGAGGGTGACATACGGAGCCTAAGCTCGGAAGAGAATGAAGAGACTTCCTCCTCATTGGCTTCCCCTGGGCTTACCCTGTGTTTCATGTTCCCCTGCACTTCACACGATGACCTGTCTACTTCCTCTAAAGAGCAGCAAGGCCTTCCAGTAGCAGCAGTAGAATCCAATTTGCATTTTCTCAACACTTGCAAAACCAGTCACATAGAACAGATGTCAGCAAACTTTGGCAGCTGAGGACCAGAGAGTAAATATTTGAGACTCTGCCGGCCAAACCATCTCTGAAGCAGCTACTCCACTCTGCCATCACTGCGTGACAGCGGCCAGAGACAATAAATGAATGAGCATGGCAAGTATAACTTGATTTATAGACACCGAAGTCTGAATGTTATATAATTTTCACGTCTCACAAAACATTATTATTGTTATGGGTTAAATTGTATGCCCCTCAAAGAAATGTTGAAATCCTAATCCCCTTCTCCTGTGAACGTGATCTTATTTGGAAACAAGGTCTCAGCAGATAGGATCAAGATCGGATGAGTTCATTAGGGTGAGTCCTAACCGAGTATGACTGATATTCTAAGAGGAGGAAAACATCATATAAAGACACAAACACACTGAGAGGAGAGTGCTGTGTGGAGCTGGAGGCAAAGTCTGGAGTTTAGCCACTGCAGGGCAACCAGCAGATGCTAGAAGGAGGTGAGAAAGCGGCCTACCCAGAGTCTCAGAGGGAGGACAGTCCTGATGACAACTTGATTTTGCATTTCTAGCCTCCAAACTGTGAGAGAGTAAATTTCTGTTATTTTAAGCCACCCGGTTCGTGAAACTTTGTTACAGTAGCCTTAGGAAATTAATACAATTATTCTTATGATTTTTCTTCTATTGTTTACAAATGTAACAGCATTCTTTTTAAAAAAAGATTTTTTTTTAATGCAGGCTATTTTTAAAGTCTTTATTGAGTTTGTTACAATATTGTTTCTGGGTTTTTTTTAAGTCTTAGTTTTTTGGCCATAAGGCATGTGAGATCTTAGCTCCCTGACCAGGGATTGAACCCACACCATTGCAAGGTGAAGTCTTAACCACTGAACTGTCAGGGAAGTTCTCAAAATGTAAAAACAATCTTAATCCATAGTCCACACCAAAACAAAACAAAACAAAAACAGTAAGCTGGCTTTGACCTATGAGCCATGGTTTGCAGACCCCTGCCATAGAGCCTCCTGACCCAAAGACACCAACCTCAGCCAAACTGTGTTCCCTAAGGTCCAAGTTTTAGCTCCAACTACTAAATTTTAGTAAGTCCAACCTTTTTTCCTTTTCCTCCCTTCTTGGGGGAAGATAGTTACTTTCTGTAATTGCTGCTTTTATTTTACCTTACTGTTCTCTTTTTCTCCTACAGTTAGCTATTTACTAGCTTTACATCTACTTTACAATTATTTGTATTAAGTTCTCTTTAACTGTGTGATTTCTGTCTCCCAGTTGGACCCTGACTGGTATAATTTTCTTTTTAAAAAAAATCTTAAAGATTTTGCATGAAGTACACTGACCTTCAAGGATTTATGCATGCCTTGGTAATTATTTAATTTTAGGTAATTAAGACGACTCTTTGCAGAGTTGGAATTTCTGACATAAAAATCTCATACTTTATTTGTCACAAACTTTAATTAATAACCATTCTCCCTTAATAGACTTGTTCCTCTGAGGATCCCCAAGTGCTTTAGAAGAACTGAGGAATTAATATCATGTTACACTGAAGTAGGAATGCAGCTGCCAATGTCTTACAATGTTTAATGTGCACCTGCCCTTCAACCCAGCAATTCCATGCCAGGTATTTACCCAGAGAAAATAAAAGCATATGTTCACAAGAAAGACTTACACAAAATGTTCACAGAAACCTTATTCATAATAGTCAAAATCTGGCAACAACCCTTATATCCACTAACAGGAAAATGGATAAACAAAAGTTTATCCATATAATGAAGTACCACTCGTTAATGTAAAGAAATGAAGTGCTGTTACACAGAACAACATGGTTAAATGTCAAATACATTATGTTGTTTTTGTTTGGTCAATCCTTCCCACCATGTGTAGATCAAGATTTTTCTTTTTTTAAGTTCACTAACCAGCGAAAGCAGAATGGGTTGGAGGAGCAAGAGTGAAAGTGCACGGATAAAGGAGAATAAAATGAGTTCCCTGGGCTCGGCATCTAAGTGTTAAAAGAGCAAGAATAGCTCTCCATGAACAGCAGCTGTTGCAGAAGGACTTGGCAAAGGAAGAGGATGAGTGAAGACAAAGGGAAGAGTCTTTTATGATGCTGGAATGCACACAATGTTTTAATATAATTTCAGGGTCTTTGTAGAACACCCCAGGTGGAAAACCAAAGCTTTAAGACATGGCACCATTGCCATTAACAGCAGGGAGAGCTTTGGGATTTGTTTAACAATTAACCATGGCCTCTTGGCTCTTGTTCTCACTGCCTTCCTTGCCTTTCGTCCCACCCCTCAGAAGGCACAGGAACCTCAGGAGCATGGTGAAGTTAGCCTTAAAATACGCAAACCCATTTGCATTCTCTGTGCACCTATGTACTCATAAAAAAAGGCGAGTATCCAGAGGAGTGTGCTGGGAGCAGAGAGAAACAAACATAGAGATGCTGCCTTACCATGAATCATTCAGAATGAACTCTTACACACTGGAAAGTGATAAATACCTGCCCAGATCCCTCTGGTTGACTTTTCCTGTCTGTCCCTTTACTGTGGCCCCTTTGTCATACTAAAAATAGTTTAGTAAACATGCCAGCAATAACTGAATCTGCTTTCCCCAATCTCCAAGACACAGGAGTCTGATATGAAACTGAAAATATTTATTCTGAATTGAGAGATGAGGTTTTGAGTACAGATTATTCACTAGTCTTTTAAACCAAAGACAAAAATGTAATTTTTCTGACCCTGACAACTATTGTACCCATGTATTTAGAGCATTCTATAAATATTAGAGAATATGGCATGTTCTTTGCCTTAAGGAATAAGGGAAATACCAATACAATCCGGTGACTTGAAGAACTGGGTCTGTATAACTTTCTGCTACACAAATTAAAGGAAAGCATCCTGGACTTCCCTGGTGGCCCAGTGGATAAGAATCTGCCTTCCAATGCCAGGGACACAGGTTCGATCCCTGGTCCAGGAAGATCTCACACACCTCAGAACAACTAAAGCCCCTGAGCCACAACTATTGAGCCCACGAGCCAAGCAACTGAAGCTTGAGTGCCTAGAGCCTGTGCAACAAGAGCCTCTGCAACAGGAGAAACCACTGCAATATGAAGCCCATGCACCACGATTAGAGAGCAGACCCTGCTCACTGCAACTAGAGAAATCCCACGCACAGCAATGAAAACCCAGCCCAAAAATAAATAATAAAAAATTAATAAGAAAATAAACGTGCAGTTTGAAAAAGAATAAAACAGTCCTACAGTAAATCTTAAGGTCTTTTCTTCACTGAAATTTCCATGGAGCCCCTCTGGTTGCCCCAAGCCAGAGGTCTTCCCTCCTGTAAATTCATTTAAATTCGCCTGGCATTCACACATACTCCTAACAGTGTCTTGTATCTTGTTATGCGATTTCCCTGCTGTTACAAGACCTCAGAGGCAGTCCTGTATCTTACTGTCATCTGTGTTCTCCATAAAACTGGCGCAGCACCTGATACATCATAAAAGTTCCTAAAAGTTGGGGCTAGTAAAGGAAATATGGTTTTTTAAAAAAAAACACATCCAGAAAAACAAGACCTGAGAACAGTTTCCTTGATTTTTAGATCATCCTCTTACATTTCTATCCTGAGGCTGAATCCTAAATGAAGTTGAACTGTTCGTGTTTTTCAGGAATCTGCTTTCCAAATTCTGGCTCTGGGTTGTCTGGATGATAGAAGATGGAGACCCAGGCTTGAGGTGGGTACAGCCCCAGGGAAGTGACTTGAACACGTTGTCCCACTACGCTCTGGCTTGGGGGTCAGCCCAAATGTGTTTTGAAGGGATGTAAGAAAGTGGCCTGGCCCTCCTTTAGAAGCTGACACAGAAGAGACCAAAGATCTTCCTGGCTCACTGCAATTTAATTACCCTGAGCTCACTTTCCTGTCTGATCACCACAACCCCAAGAGCCACCTCCCCCTCACAGGAACAGGCTCAGCTCAGGCAGCCGTGTTCATGGTGACATAAGGACCATAACTGAAAAAATGAGACCCCCACACAGGAGCTCAGTCCTACACTGACTGTGCTGGGAGGCACTCTCTAGGAGTCCCAGTTTTAAAAGAAAGGACAATAGTACAAGACCCAAAAACCGCAGTTTTGAGGAACCTCTAAGGAACTGAGAGGGTTCAGCCGAGAAGACAGAGGGCGTGGTAGCCATCTTCTAGAATGTGAAGGAAGAAGGTGTACCAATATGTCAACCATTCCACAGATAAGCAGATGGCAGAATTCGAAGCAGTGAGTGAAGCTCAGAGAAGGCAGATGTCTTAGTCTGCTTTCCTTAGAAAACAAACTTTAAGGCAAAGCTTAGGTCTGACTGTTTTATTTGGGGGTGCCATCTCAGAGATAAAAAAGCAAAGGAAAAGAGACATGAAGGACTGTAAGTTTGGGATTAGCAGATGCAAACTACTATATAAAGGATAGATAAATAACAAGGTCCTTCTGTATAGCACTGGGACCTCTAAGGTTTATCCTGTGATAAACCACAATAGAAACAAATATGAAAAAGAATATGTATATATGTATAACTGAGTCACTTTGATATACAGCAGAAATTAACACATTATACATCAACTAAACTTCAATATTTTTTTTTAAATGAGAGATGTGACGCAGGGAAGGAGGGAGAACAAATGCAAGAGAGTGTGCTCCCAAGCGGCCCACGACTTTCGAAACACATAGCTGGTCCCACAGGATGGTTCTAGGGAGGTGGTTCCAGTGCCAGAGGCTGCTGCTGCTAAGTCGCTTCAGTCGTGTCCGACTCTGTGCGACCCCATAGACGGCAGCCCACCAGGCTCCCCCGTCCCTGGGATTCTCCAGGCAAGAACACTGGAGTGGGTTGCCATTTCCTCCTCCAATGCATGAAAGTGAAAAGTGAAAGTGAAGTCGCTCAGTCGTATCCGACTCTTTGCGACCCCATGGACTTCAGCCTACCAGGCTCCTCTGTCCATGAGATTTTCCAGGCAAGAGGACTGGAGTGGGGTGCCATTGTCTTCTCCAGTGCCAGAGGACGAGGTAGCAATTTAAACTCTGGATACTTCCTATCTCTTATCTCTCCGCATATGGCATAAATACCCTTACGCTTCTGAGTGGCTTTCCTCTGCCCCTTCAGGGACATCAAGAGCCAGAACCCCTGTGGGTCCAGTGGGATCAGACCTGGGGATGGGAGCTGCCCCAGCTCCCACCATAGTGGGGTGACAAAGGCTGTGCCGGAGCCCAGCTTTCACCCCAAGGAAGGCCAGAGACAGCTCTAGGGTGAGAAGACAAAGTGACCGCCATGGCAGCAGTGCCGAAGACTTTACAACTGCAGGAGCAACAGGAAAGGGGGGCTGGAAGCCAAGGGCCGGGGCCAGACAAGGCTGAGCAGATACGGACTGGTCCACAGAGGCACCAGGACCGCACGTCTTAGTAAGCCATTATTTTCTAATACTCAAAAGCATTCAATAATGGAGAAGTCCAGTACTTCTCAAACATCAAGTCAACACAAGCTCCTGAGGGTCTTGTCAAATTACAATTCTAAACCAGCAAGCCTGGGGTGAGGCCCGAGATTCAGTATTTCTAACTAACTTGAAGCATTGCCTTGCTGCTGCTCCCAAAAGACCACTTTGGATATTCAGTGGGTGGTCTGCCCCATAAAGTAGTGAGTTTTATGTTCCTGGATGTTTTAGTACAACAGCATCCAGTGACTTCTGTCACAAAAAGTCAAGGATTTCACAGAAAATTCTGAGTGGGGTAAAAGACCATTGTAGAACCTTCCAAATCAAAGGTTTTGATTTATTTCCAAAACCTGATAAATACTAAACCAATGATGAATGATGAAAATAGTTAACAAAGAAGACATGCCTAGCTTTCATCATCTTCGTTGCTCATTCTTCAATGACTCCTTATCAGACCAGAGCATTATTAGGCCAGACTCTAACTGAAATTTGCAGTTTTGTCCTCAATCACAATTGATTGAGGACAAATGTATTATAATTTGGTCAGTAATTGAAGGGATGGATGCTTTTCTCACTATCCCGTTTCCAAAATACCTCCACATCCACAAGAAACCCAAGGAGTAAATACAAAGATGTTAACAGGTATAGACAAGACGTCTAAGATCGTCAGAGATTTTCTCCTTCAGAGATTTATGGAATCTGAGTTAAATTCAAATAAAAAATGCTATCATTTTACTTCATTCCCTGACAGATAAAACCTGAAACAAAATATCCTCAATCCAGAACCTTAGGGAATGGGAGTTTCTGGATAGCTGAGTTTTCTAGAGAGATGAAAGTCAACACATTAGAACTGCACATATTTTTCTTCTTTCTCCATTATTCATAACCACTTAGACCTGCTCTACAAAACTGAGTTACAGATAGTTGTTTCTTTTTACTTTTCAATTAATTTCTCAAAGTCTTATATCATCTAACATTATCTAATATTAGCGTTTTTAAGCATCCTCCCCACATACACACTGGCCCCAAGTGCTGGGCGGCCATGCTCCATAGACAGTGCCTCTCAGCTTTCATTTCTCCAGTCCAGACTGGATTATAGCTGCCACTGCTTCTCTCTGCCACTTGATGGCACTGTTGAGAACTGATTCTCTACACCAGCACACCCCACTGCTGCAAGGAACCTTTTGTGTGTGGGGTGGGGTGTGTGTGTGTGTGTGTGTGTACAGTCACTCCAGTTGTGTCCGACTCTTTTTTGACTCCATGAACTGTAGTTCGCCAGGCTCCTCTGTCCAGAGGATTTCCCAGGTAAGAATACTGGAGTGGGTTGCCATTTCCTACTCCAAGGGATTCTTCCTGACCCAAGGATGGAACCTGCATCTCTTGCGTCTCCTGCATGAGCAGGCAGATTCTTTACCGCTGCACAACGTGGGAAGCTAGACACCTGTAAAGATGTCTGTGGTTCCCTGAGAAAGGGCAATCCCATCTCCCAGTGCTGAGCTCAGCCATACAGTTGCAGCTCTTTGTTCCCAGCTTAATTTAAAATGTCTTTTTAGTCATCATGGCTTCACATTATCATGAATACTTCAGAGCGTCATACATAATGACTGAAACCTACTACCTCATCTTGACTGGATGTGAATCTATTGTAATTTTCTGTGTGTGTGCTCGGTCGTGTTGGACTCTTTGCTATCCCATGGACTGTAGCCTGCCAGGATACCCTGACCATGGAATTTTCCAGACAAGAATTCTGGAGTGGGTTGCCATGCCCTCCTCCAGGGGATCTTCCCCACCCAGGGATCAAAGCCGTGTCTCTTAGTCTCCTGCATTGGCAGGTGGTTTCTTTACCACTAGCGCCACCTGGGAAGCCCCTTATATCAAAGCATATATCTTGAAATATAGACAGGAGTCCAGTCTTAAATATGTAGTCCTAGAGCCTGTTTATCTCTTGCTTCAGGAAAAGTAAACAGAGGCTTGTGATGAATGGCTGGCCTAGAGCTCATCTTCATCTCACCCCAGGAAGTATGAACAGGAGGCCAGTTGTAAATGCCTAACCTGGGGCCCGTCTGTCTCCTACCTCAGGTGGCTGAAACAACAGACATTTACTTTCACCCAGTTCTCAAGACTAGAAGTCCAAGATTGGTTAAGGTGACAGCAGAGTGGGCTCCTTCTCAGGGCTGTGAAGGAAGGATTTATTCCAGGCCTCTCTCCTCGGCTGGTAGACATTAAGCTTCTCCCTGGGTCTTCGCACGGTCTTTCCTCTATGTATGTCTCTGTGTCCAGTTTTTCTCTCATGAGGACGGCGGTCATTTTGAATTAGGACCCACCCTAATGGGCTCACTGTAGCTTCATTACCCCTGTAAAGATCCTATTTCCAAATAAGGGCACATTCTGAGTTCAACATATGAATGAGGGGGGAACATGGGGAGGTAGAGTTCAGCCCATGTGTGTGCTAAGTCAGCTTCAGTCATGTCCGACTCTGTGAGAGCCTATGGACTGTAGCCCACCAGGCTCCTCTGTCCATGGGATTCTCCAGGCAAGAATACTAGAGTGGGCTGCCATGCCCTCCTCCAGGATATCTTCCCAACCCTGGAATAGAACCCAGGTCTCCTGCATTGCAGTCAGATTCTTTACCATCTGAGCCACCAGGGAAGCCAATTCAGCCCACAGTAAAATCCATATTTCAAACACTTCTGTTCATAGTGTTAAAGTTTTGGGTCAACTTTGTGGCATTTGTCATCAGCTCTGCCACTGACCTTGCACTGTTACCTAATATTAACTTTATTATATAATTCATAGGAGAAGTCTTTTTAAATTTTTTATGTTTACTTTTATAGTTTTTGAAGGTTACTTTCCAATTACATGTATTATAAAATCTTGGTTGTATTCCCCATGATGTACAATACATCCTTGAGTCTATCTTACACCCAGTAGTCTATACCCCTCACTCCATGTGGTAACCACTAGCTTCCCCAGTGGTAACCACTAGCTTGTTCTCTGCAAGCAGAAGTCTTTTACGATCCTTGCTCGCTTAACCAAGCTCACAAAAATTGCAAAAGAACACCAAGATGCTGGAAGAAAACTAGTCCATGGTACCAGTGCTGTGCAAGCCCCACCATTCCCTCAGGGTGCCCTGACCATCTACATCCAGACCAGTTGAGGGCAGTATTAATTTCTCTTCTGCCTAGGGTGAAGTGTTAGTTGCTCAGTCGTGTCTGACTCTTTGTGACCCCATGGACTGCAGCCCGCCAGGTTCCTCTGTCATGGAATTCTCCAGGCAAGAATACTGAAGTGGGTTGTCATGCCCTTCTCCAGGGGATCTTCCCGACCCAGGGATCAAACCCACATCTCCTGCATTGGCAGGCAGGTTATTTTACCACTAACACCACCTGGGAATCCTGAGTAAAGCTCCTGTTTATTCTTTTTCAGAAATTAAATAAATATATGAGTTCTAACATCTTTTCTAGTATGCCAATGGATTGTGATCTTGCATTTTGGGAAACCTCTGATCTAGACCATGGGAGGAACTACCCAGACATTTTCAAATTCCAACTTGGGAAGTTATTTGTAAGAACGGCCTTTGGCTATGAAGTAGGCCATGAAATCATGTTGTAGTCAAATCAAATCAAAAGGGCTCACAGAGCTTATGATTCTCACATTCTCTTTTCATCATCTCCAATACACAGGTACTTAATTGTTGCCCGGGGTTTAAGGCAGTGGACTGAGAATACAACAGGCTCCAGCAGCACTTCACTAGCTCTGTGGATAATGCCATCCCATCCACATATAGTTGGGAGCATTTGTTGAAAATGTCATTTAGAGGATATCAACACTGCCTGAGTCATCATTTGATTGAATTTGTAGAATAATGCAATAGGAACTGCGTTCTTCACAAAAGTCACAAGGCAATAATGACGATGGGGTTGGGGGTGAAAGATGCCAAATATTCTGTCCAGTTCAATCAGACAAACAGACAGATTAATGCATTCAGTGCTCCAGACATAAGACTTCAGCAGAGGGAATGGCAATGTTACTTTTTTCCTAAAGACCTGTAGGGGTAAAAATCTACTGTTTATAGTGAATTTGGCCAATGGTAGATGAGCTCCAGGGGCCTAAGCAAGTCATCAAAAGAGTGACAATACAGTGGCCAGTGGTCCATTTCGACGAAACCCAGGGCCTGCTGAACGGAAAGGAGGCCTCTCCAGGAGAGCAAGAAGAAATGCCATGCCAAGGTGCCCCTATGGACTCAGAGCTGGCCCTGCCTGCCGCCCAAATGCAAAAACATCAGGAAAAGCCAGGTTACGTAGAGACCATGTTTAATGTTTATCATCCTCAAAGTGCATTCCAAATAAGCACAAAGTAATTACTTTCTCCAGTTCTGGGTAGAAAGGAAATGTATGGGTGGGCATTACAACTGTATCTAACCATGACACAACAAAAGTCGAGCAAGACTGGGACCTTGGTTCTCTCTGCCAAGGTGATCCTTGCCTCATGGGCTGCCCCATCTTATTGACCTCCTTCCCCAGCACACCAAGCTGCTGTGTGTTCATGATGTTTATTGCTAGATAAGTTCACGTCTCTATTCTACGCAATGGCCTCACTCCCAACACTTTGATCAGGGCTTCCTTTCACTGCACACATAGTTCTGCAATGATACATATGATTTTATTACACCCTGACTTTTTTTTGAAACTAGACAGTAAGTTCATTAAGATCAGGGACTGTGTCTAATCTTGGTATTTCCAGTGAAAACAGATCTTGGCACTTTCTAGGTACTCGATAAGTATTTGGGGACATAATGAATAATAACCAGGTCTGTTGTTGAAAAATCAACAAAGCGTCCAAAGGGCTTTGTTCATTGGTCTTTGCTTCAAAGTCCCTAATGTTGTTATATACATGGTCTCACGGACCTCTCACAATAAACCTGTGGATTCTCACCAAATATTCTCATTCTAGACCTTCCCAGGTGGAGCTCAGTGGAAAAGAATCTGCCTGCCAATGCAGGAGATACAGGGGACTCAGGTTTTATCCCTGGGTCAGGAAGATCCCTTGGAGTAGGAAATGGCAACCCACTCCAGCATTCTTACCTGGAAAATGCCATGAACAGAGGAGCCTGGTGGGTGATAGTCCATGGAGTCTCAAAGAGTCAGACACGGATAAGTGACTGAGCATGCATACACTTCTCATTCTAAAGATGAGAAACATGAGCTCAGAGGATAGAAGTGGTTTGCCCAACCACTCAGAGCTTTTAGCAACAGAAGTATGGTTTCCACCCAGATTATCTGATGCCAAAACTCAGCTCAGTTCCACTCAGTAGCTCAGTCATGTCCAACTCTTTGCGACCCATGGATTGCAGCTCACCAGGCTGCCCTGTCCATCACCAATTCCCAGAGTTTACTCAAACTCATGTCCATCGGGTCTGTGAAGCCATCCAACCATATCATCCTCTGTTGTCCTCTTCTCCTCCTGCCTGCAATCTTTCCCAGCATCAGGGTCTTTTCCAATGAGTCAGTTCTTCGCGTCAGGTAGCCAAAGTATTGCAGTTTCAACTTCAACATCAGTCCTTCCAATGAATATTCAGGACTGATTTCCTTTAGGATGGACTGGCTGGATCTCCTTGCAATCCAAGGGACTCTCAAGAGTCTTCTCCAACACCACAGTTCAAAAGCATCAATTCTTTGGCACTCAGCTTTCTTTATAGTCCAACTCTCACATCTATACATGACCACTGGAAAAACCATAGCTTTGACTAGATGGACCTTTGTTGGCAAAGTAATGTCTCTGCTTTTTAATATGCTGTCTAGGTTGGTCATAGCTTTTCTTCCAAGGAGCAAGCATCTTTTAATTTCATGGCTGCAGTCACCATCTTCAGTGATTTTGGAGCCCAAAGTTAGTCAATGTTTTTTTCCCACTTTATAGAAACCCATGCCCTCTATGTAAAGAAGGAGGCACTCGTGCCCAAAAGTTTGAGAGATAGGAGTAAAGTTCTGGTTCTATAAATGAGAAGATCAGGGTTGTGAGTTCTTTTTTTATACTGATAGAATTCCTAGAATGGTAGCTGGGTATTCTGTGCAATGATTGAATGAACAAATGAATGAATGGGCAAACTGCCAGGCCTTACAATGTTAACAATTCTCATACAATAATACATCTTAACAATGGCTTCAGGTGCAGCCTAAAATCTTCAGATCAGGCCTGAATGGCTTTGGAGCTGATTCTGAGAGAAATTAGGTGTGGGGCAAATGAGTTCTCATTAAAACTGAGACTTTTGCCCTGCAAAATGGCACTGCACTAGTTCATCTCATGGTGGCCACCTTTGCCTTGAGTTTCCTCAAGAAACTGCAAAAAGGATAAATATGAGGCCCTGTCTGCTCAATAATCACTCTCATGTAGTACCCTGAGGATTCTGGACAGATTTTCTGGGGTTGGGATATTGAAAGCTGTCAAGGAGAGAGGCTTTGGACACAGATGGACCTGGGAAGGAATCCTGGTTTTCCTCTCACTGCCTACATGACACTGGGAAAATTCCTTAACTTCACCATACCTCATCTGTGAAACTGTGTTAATGCTCATGTCTATCTCATAGGTTTTTTTTTTAATAAGAATGAAATGAGGTAAAACTTAGGTAGTAACTCAACCAGTGTTTGTTGACTTAGAGTCCAAGGGCCTCTGAAGCCCCTAATATTTTCTTAAAATCCACAAAACCTATGATAAGTCTGTGTTTTCATTTTGATGATAATCTAAACAGTCAATGCAAACATAGCTCATGTCAGGACTTCCCTGGTGGTCCAGGGGTTAAGAATCTGCCTCTTAATGCGAGGGACCTGGGCTCAATCCGTGGTCAGAGAACTAAGATCCCACATGGCATGGGGCAGCTAAACCTGGCTCTACAATGAGAGAAGCCCCTGGGCTGCAACCAGAGAAAGCCTATGTCTGCAACAAAGCCCAGCGCAGCCAAAAACTTAAAAACAATAACAAACAAACAAAAACTTAGCTCATGTCATCTGGAGGAATATGAGGTTCCAAGGGGTATGTGTTTGTGTTTACAATCAGGTATGCACCAAGCCAAGAACTAAAGATGTTACCATATATTATGCAAGAGTTTTGTAGCAATTTGAACAGAGACAAGTCATGAGAGAACTGAGTCATTTTATGGCACATGACTGCTAATAAGTTAAACATCCGAGCACTGAGCGATGTTTCAGCTCAGTGCCACATTTATGTGGTCAATAAATAAGCAGTAGGCACTCATCTGTTGAAAGATACTTTCTAGTTTTGTGTGGGGAGTGGGCACTCTGACTTAACCAACCCATTAATACTTTAACAAGTTATTTGATTGTTAAAATAGCAAAAGAATGATAATGAAAATAACTGCAATTTAAATAATGATTGGAAATCATTAAAATAAAGGAAAAACAGTCATGAGTAAAACATAATTATGCCAATGGAGGAGGATGAAGATGGTGGAGTAGGAAGACATGGAGCTTACCTTCCTCCACAAACACATCAAAAAATACTTCTAGGGACTTCTTAGGTGCTGGACCTAATGGTCCAGTAGCTAAGACTTTATGCTCCCAAAGCAGCGGGCCCAGTTTTGATCGCTAGTCAGAGAACTAGACCTCACATGTCTAACTAAAGTCCCACATGCCTCAACTAAAAAAAGATCCTGTGTGCCACAACTAAGACCCAGCTCAGTCAAATAACTATAATAAATAAATAAATATAGTTATGGGTCAACATACTTGAACTCCATGCTGA
Organism: Cervus elaphus; assembly: GCF_910594005.1. NCBI lineage: Eukaryota > Metazoa > Chordata > Mammalia > Artiodactyla > Cervidae > Cervus > Cervus elaphus. The sequence goes on along the minus strand of NC_057827.1, from coordinate 38,729,916 downwards.
CCACAGATGAAAAATATACAATAGAGTCACAAAAACCAAGAAGAAAGGAAATAAAGCATAATACAAAAGAAAACCATCAAAACACAAAAAGGAAAAACAAAAAGGAGAATTGAACAAAGAAAAAGTACAAAAACAACTGAAAAATGGAGATTAAAATGGCAATGTTCTATCTATCCTGTGCTTAGTCACTCAGTCATGTCCGACTCTCTGTGAACCCATGGACAGTAGCCCGCCAGGCTCCTCTGTCCATGGGAATTGTCCAGGCAAGAATACTGGAGTAGGTTGCCATGTCCTTCTCCATGGAATCTTCCCAACCCAGGGATCAAGCCCAGGTCTCCTGCATTGCAGGCAGATTCTTTACAGCTGAACTACCAGGGAAGCCCAAAATGGCAATAAGTATATGCCTATCAATAGTCACTTTAAATGTCAATGGACTAAAAGCTCTGATCAAAAGTTTTATTTCTCAATAGGCACAGAAAAAGCATTTGACAAAATTCAACAGCCATTCATGATGGAAAAAAAAAAAAAACTCTCACCAAAGGGAGTACAGAGGGAACATTCTCAACATAGCTAAAGCTCTTTATGACAAACCCACAGCTAACATAATACTCAGTGGTGAAAAGCTGAGAGCCTTCCTACTAAATTTAGCAAAAAGACAGATTCCCACTCTCACCACTTCTATCTGACTTAGTATTGAAAGTCCTAGCCACAGCAGCCAGATAATAAAAAGAAATAAAAATTATCCAAATTGGAGGAGAAAGAGGTAAAACCTGTCCCTGTTTGCAGATAACATGATATTCCATTCGCTGCTGCTAAGTCGCTTTCAGTCGTGTCCGACTCTGTGCGACCCCATAGACGGCAGCCCACCAGGATCCCCCATCCCTGGGATTCTCCAGGCAAGAACACTGGAGTGGGTTGCCATTTCCTTCTCCAATGCATGAAAGTGAAAAGTGAAAGGGAAGTCGCTCAGTAGTATACAACTCTTAGCAACCCCATGGACTGCAGCCTACCAGGCTCCTCTGTCCATGGAATTTACCAGGCAAGAGTACTGGAGTGGGGTGCCATTGCCTTCTCCAGATATTTTATTTAGAGAACCCTAAATCCCCCCCACAAAAACCATTAGAACTACTTCAGCAAGGCAGCAGGAGTAATATACAGAAATTTGTTGATTTCTATATATTGATAATGAAATATCAGAAAGAGAAAGTAAAGAAAAAAAAACAATCTCACTTAAAATCATGTTAAAAAATACACATGAATAAACTTAACCAAGGAGTTGAAAGGACTACATGCTGAAAATTATAAAACATTGACGAAGGAAACTGAAGATGATTTAGAGAAATGGAAAAATAGCTCATGCTCTTGGAGTGGAAGAATTAATATTGATAAAATGGCCATATCACCCAAAGCAACTTACAAATTTAATGGAATCCCTATCAAAGGACCCATGACATTTTTCACAGAACTAGAACTAACAATTCTAAAATTTATATGGAATGACAAAAGGCCCAGAATAGCCAAAGAATTCCTGAGCAAAAAGAACAAAACTGGAATTATAACCCTTCCAGACTTCAAACTATACCACAAAGATATAGCAATAAAAGTAGTATGGTATTGGCACAAAAACAGACATAAATTAATGGAACAGAACAGACAGCCCAGAAATAAACCCACACACCTGTGGTCAATTAATTTTCAACAAGGGAGGCATGAATATAACATGGAGAAAAGACAGTCTCTTCAATACCTGGAGTTGAGAAAGCTGGACAGCTACGTGAAAATCAGTGAAACTGGAACACTCCATTACACCATAAAAGTAAGCACAATATGATTTAGAGACTTAAACATAAAACAGGGTACAATAAAACTCCTAGGAGACAGCACAAACATACTCTAACATAAATCATAGAAATATTTTCTAAGATCAGCCTCCCAAGGCAAAGAAATAAAAGCAAAAACTTAAAAACAAGATTTAATTAAACCAAAAAGCTTTTGCACAGCAAAGGAAAACATAAACAAAATGGAAAGGCAACCTATGAAATGAGAGAAAATATTTGCAAATGATGCAGCTGACAAAGGTATCCAAAATGAACAAATTGGATACATTTAGTATCCAAAATGAACAAATAGCTGATAAACTCAATACTGCAAAAATAAACAACTCATTCAAAAATTGAGAAAACCTAAATAGACATTTTTCCAGAGAAGTCATACAAATGGCTAACAGGCACATGAAAAAATGCTCAATGTCACTAATTATTAAATAAATGCAAATTAAAACCATGATGAGGTATCAGCTCACCTCAGTCAGAATGCTATCATCAAAATGTCTACAAAAATAAATGCTGGAGAGGGTTTGGGATTAGAGAAAATGGAATCCTCCTACACTACTGGTGAGAATGTAAATAGGTGCAATCACTGTAAAAATAGTATGGAGGTTTCTTAAACAACTAAAAGTAGAACTACCATATGATCCAGCAATCCCACTCCTATGTGTATATATATATATCCAGAAAAAATGAAAACACTAATTCATAAAGATATATGCACCCCAGTGTTCATAGATACTCCATTTACAATAGCCAAGACACAGAAAGAAACCAAGTGCCCATCAACATATACATACAGATTGGCTTACGAAGATGTGGTGTATATATATATATATATATATATATAATGGAATATTACACAGCCATAAAAAGAGTGAAATACTGCCATTTGCAACAACATGGGTACACCTAGAGAATATTATTCTTAGCGAAGTGAGTCAAACAGAGAAATTCAAATACTATATGATATCACTTATATGGGGAATCTAAAAAGAATTCACATGAATCTATATATTAAACAGAAACAGATGCTGACATAGAAAACACTTATACTTACCAAAGGAGAGAGGGACAAATTAGGAGTATGAGGTTAACACCCACAAGCTACTATACATAAAATAGATAAGCAACAAGGATTTACTGTACAGCACAGAGAATCATATTTGATATATTGTAATAATATAGTCTGAAAAACTATAGTTTTCTCACTATGTAATAACATAGTCTGAAAAACCCACATAATAATGCCAATACATCTCTTGATGAATATATCCAGCACTGGTAATGTAAATTCAACCAATACCTCCTTTTTAATGTCACTAATTTGACACATTTGATTGTAGTTTTGTTGATATTTAACTTATAATCTTTTTGTTTTCATGATTTATATACACATATAGCTTTATATTTTATATATTTAATGCATTTTATTATAAAGAATGATATGATGTAACGCTTTAGATCAGCAAGAATTTATTTCATTTCCAAGGGATCTATGTAAACCCAAGATTACTTGAGTTAGATATTGAACCAGACAGCTTTTCCAGGTCTTAAATTTTCTGATAAGAAACTAATGACTTCAGGGTGCAGGGGAGAGGAAGCAGAGCCATGGGGTGATCTCAGATCATTATAAGACTTTTCATTATAATTATTATACAATTTTCTCTGTGCTTTTCCATAAGGATTAAGAAAAGACAGCAGATGATCAAGAATGGAATGCTATTATGCAAATTTACAACTATAAAGGGAAACATCTCACACTTTGGCATGGCTATATCTCATCACTCAGGAAGCAGTAAACAGGGAAAGAGGTAGAAGTTACCATGTAGTCAAATAAAGACCACTCACCTGCAGAGAATTCATCACAAACTGCTCCTTTGTGAACTATGAAGTCCATACATCTGAATATATTAACCCAACAACTTTGTTGCAGGAAAACAGCTGAAAGTCTCTAGGTGACCAATATCAGCTCCTATTTTCTCCAAGCCAAAACAACGTCAAAGGCATTTCTTTTCAAAGTCCCAGGGAAGGTGGGAAGGAGATGATTTTCTTTTAATATGTGTATTAACTCTTAGGTTAGCATCCCCTTTGCTTCCATCCATGGGCATCACATCCTACTTTCATTTAAATTCCCTGTTTCGGCGACCCTGTGATTCCAAACAGAGGGGACAAAAGTGACAGTAATAGTGTGGCAGGGTCTCCACTTCTGTAATCTGTTTGCTAAGTTAAAATCTTGTTGGTTCAAGTAAAAATAGGTTTCCAAACTGTGGAGTCAGACACGGAATGTCATAGGTGGATGGTTAGACTGGTTGGGCCAGGCTAAGAAAATACACCACCAGGAAGGGCAGGCTGCCTTGGACTAGCCCTAGAGTGATCTGACAGAGAAGGCAATGACAACCCACTCCAGTACTCTTGCCTGGAAAATCCCATGGACGGAGGAGCCTGGTAGGCTGCAGTCCATGGGGTCACACAGAGCCGGACACGACTGAAGCGACTTAGCAGCAACAGCTGAGTGACCTGATAGTGATGCTATGTCTCACATGCTTTCTTCTTTTTAGTTATAGCATGAATGGATCTTCTCGAATAAGTGAAGGATTATGGGCTAGAGGAGAGCATCTAACCACAAACAGCAAATATACAGCATGTCCACAGATGCTTTGAGGGCAAGTTTGGCCCCGTAACCACCATAGAGACTCACAACAGCAATCTGTGTCTCTTTCTCAAACATTTGAACTCAAGGTTGATGCTGAGAGTCAGTTGCAAAAGATTTAACTGGAAATATAAAGACACAGACAGTTTTACTGATATTTTTTGAGCAATCACTGGGTCCCAGGAAATCCTTTACTTGTTGTTGACCAGTTGTGTCCGACTCTTTGCGACCCCATGGGCCAGCGCTCACCAGACTTCCCTGTCCTTCACCATCTCCCAGAGTTTGCTCAAACTCATGTCCATGAAGTTGGTGATGCCATCCAACCATCTCATCCTCTGTCATCCCTTTCTCCTCCTGCCCTCAATCTTTCCCAGCATCAGGGTCTTTTCCAATGAGTTGGCTCTTCACATCAGGTGGCCAAAGTATTGGAGCTTCAGCTTTAGCATCAGTCCTTCCGATGAATATTCAGGGTTGATTTCCTTTAGGATGGACTGGTTTGATCTCCTTGCTGTCCAAGGCACTCTGAAGAGTCTTCTCTAGCACCACAACTCAAAAGCATCAGTTCTTCCACACTCAGCCTTCTTTATGGTCCAACTCTCATATCTGTACTTGACTACTGGAAAAAAGATAGCCTTGTTACACCCATTATTTAATTTTATCCTGTAATAAGATAGATACAATTAGTTTTCTCATATTTCAGACAAGAAAGCTGAGGCCCAGAGAGGTTATTGTAAAATGCTCAACATCATAAGCCAGAATTCTAATTCAAGCAGTATTATGCCAGGACTTCAGCAAAGTCACACTGCTGCAGAGACAGAACTGTTGAATTATGAGAGGAGTAAGGCTTGACTTATGAGAGGAGTAAGGCACTAGAGGAAGAAACCACGAACTCCTAGAGCTGGACAAGCCATGAGTCAGCCTGGTTGGCCATTCCTGATTCTGAATCACCCTCGGTGCTCCTAGATCACATCCCAGTTCCTGGAAGCCTTGCTGTGCCACTGAGGTTCATTCGTCACATGTGTCCTGTTGTGCAACTCTTCCTGAGTTCCCATGAAACCTGTTTTCTTATTCCCACAAATATTCTTGTAATAAGCCTCCTCTGCTGCTGCTGCTGCTGCTAAGTCGCTTCAGTCGTGTCCGACTCTATAAGACCCCATAGACAGCAGCCCTCCAGGGTCCCCCATCTCTGGGATTCTCCAGGCAAGAGTACTGGAGTGGGGTGCCATTGCCTTCTCCAAAGCCTTCTCTATTGCCTTGGATAAGCTGGGGGAAGCTCTCTTTCTTGTTCTCAAAAGCCGAACACTGAAACAAACAGGAACTATTATCTAGCAGTGGTTCTGCAAACTGCAGAATCACCTGCAGGGCGTGTTAAGCCAGATTTCTAGGCTCCACCCCTGAGCTACTGATTCATAGGCCTGGGTTGGGGCCCAAGAATTTGCATTTCTAACAAGTCCCCTGGGGATGCGGACGCAGATACTGCAGATCTGAAGACCACACTTTGAGAACGACTGATCTAGCGCCTTACTTCCCCAAGTGTGGAGAACAACATCAGCCTTACCTGGAACTTGTTAGAAATGAGACTCTCGGCACCCACACAGGCCTACTGGGTTAGAATCTGCGTTTAAACAAGGTCCCCGGGTGCTTTCTGTACACATTAGAAGCTGGGGGACACTGCTGGAGCAGAGGTTCCTAACTGACCACACACCGAAACACCAGGAAGCTTTAAAAACAACACTGACGCCTTTTCCACACACAGAGATGCTGATTTTGGTGCCTGGCCCCCTTCTCTGGAGACACTGATTTAGCAAGTTGGATGTGTGGCTGTGATGCCGGGATGTTTGAAGTCTCCCCCTGTGATTCTTACATGCTGCCAAGGTTGTGAACCAGTGGTGCAGACGTGCTGACTTCGGTTGATCTGCTGATGTTTTTTTCTTGCCCCACACTCGTCTACAAAGTATGTCCTTCTAGAAGGAAAAAGAGCAGATGCTATGGTATTTTTTAAACTGACAGAAGAGAAGAAAAAGTGAAAATAACTTCATGCCTGAAATCTCTATTTTGGCCAAGATCAGCTTCAAGTTGTAAAGAATTGAAGAGTAAAGGGAGACCAAGATAATAAAATCATGTTTAAATCCAGCCACTATTACTGAAGCACTGGTCTGCTGACCCAGCAGAGGAGTCAGAGAGAAAAACACGCGCTTCCCAAATGAGGGTTTCTTCTCGGAATGAAGTGCTTCCTTGCAGTCCCATTTCATTCTGAAGCTCTTTTCCTCCCCTACCTTTTTATGTATTTGTCCAGTTTTTTAATAAGATGTGTGACTTTATACATGTTATTCCATTCTCTGTACCTGAAGTTTCTCAACTGGAAATGGAGACAGACCCCTAGCTCCAGAGTGTGGAGACTAGGATTCTCTGCAATGTGCCTGGCACATGCCTGGCCAGACAGGGAAAGCACAATGAATGGTCTACCTGGGAGAATTCCTCAATTAAGAACTTTAGTGATTAGGTAGCTAATGATCTGTAATACCCTCCTGAGCACCTGCTAATCTCGAACAAAGAGAGTGTGGCCGACCTTCTACAGGAAGTTACAAACACTTCAGCCAGCAAGTTTGGAGGAAAGGCCAGATCTGGACCAAGGAGGCTGGTCAGGAGGTGCTCAAAAGTCAAGTACTGAAATCATGAATCAGAAAGGTCTCCTGCAGCTCCAGTGGCCTCTACGATGGGCAGCAGCAGGAAGCTCTCTAAATCTCACTAAAGTCATAAAATTCGGGACATGAGCCCACTCAGCAAGGGTGGGGTGCAGTATTTCAACCTATGTATTCAAGCAGGTTGTGAAAAGGCAAATACTTCTATGGACTTTTGAGAGATCATTTTGACATGGGAAATATAAAGACGAAGGGGTTGACATGAACAGTGAAACATGCCTCCTGCAAGCCTGCTTCTTTCCAACCTCCCCCTTATCCACCTTCTTTTGAGCCCTGAGATTCATGGTATTTAAGAAGGCATCTCTCCTCAGAGATGTTTTGTAAGGCCTCAGAAGCACGTCCAACTTTGAGTCAATATACTTTATATACTGATGAGATACTGCAGTAAACTAATTAGCTGTCTGCAACTAGTTAATTAAGAGATAATGCACTACCTTGGCCTCAGGCATTAAGCAATTCTAGCCGACAAGGCTGAAATTGATAAATAAGAGGATTGACAGGACCAAGGGGCTTCTGTGTCACTCCCTTAAGAGTTTATTTTTCCGAGGGGTGGGTGAGCAGGGCCTAGAGGAGGACATATGGGTGGGATCTTCACAAGGCTCCATTACTATCAGGAAAGCAAGGGTTTCCAGCTCTTGGAAAATGCAACAGTAGAGAGAGTCCTTCCTACATTTTATTTTGTCTTCCCTCTTTCTCTCACCCCAAGACCTATTTTTACTAAAGTCAAAGAGACCATTAAGACTCAGAGACCCTTGGGTATGCCATCTGGAGGGTCATAATTAGCAGGATCATTTAAAGGTGCCCATTTCTCTGGCTAGCCTCTTACCAAACCAAACTTGGGTCCACTTGCCCCCCATGCAACAAGCCAATCTACTGACACTAGATTGTAAGGAAGGAAAATACAGTATCTATTGCAGGGTCCAGCAGGGAGAACAGGCAGCTAAGGCTCAAAAGATAAAGACACTCCAGTGGCTTTCAGAGAAAGGTTTTTACAGGTAACCTTGGGAGTGAAGGCTACAGGGTATATGACTTTCTTCTGATTGGCTGGTGGTGATGTTACAGGGTGATGTTTCAGGAATCTTAATCATTAACCTCTGGTTCCAGCCAGTCTGGAGTCTAAACGCTTGTGGTCAGCATGTAGTCATCATCCTCCATCTTGATGGGGGTCTTCGTTTCTGCAGAATAACTCAAAGGTCCTGCTCAGTTTCAAGCCTTTGCCCTTGCTCTAACATCTGGTTTGGTGAGTGGGATCTGGACTGGACTCCAGCTACGCCCACCCTTTGGAAATGCACCTGCATTGCATAACTGGAGGCAGGGACCTCACCTTCCACCCCAACCCAGATCAAAGGAAGACTAGACTTTGGAAGGGAAGCCCTCGTAGAGAAGGGACAGTGTATCTCTCCCCACCATCGAAGGAAAGGAACCTTCCCAAAGCCAAGGTCTTGTCTGCTACTCCCCCACAGTGCAAGTCCTTTAGTGTCTTGAGTGTTAACAAAAGGCTCCTCACACCCAGAAATTCCCTAAGAGCCACTGGCTACTCTCCAAGCTAAGAATCACCTAATGGTGAGTGGATTGGGAAGTAGGAAACATTAACAGCATCTTGGAGGGGATTACTTATGCCCACCTGGAGATTATGATGTGTGACCAGCTCCCTCACTGGTGCATGTCCTCTCCCACCACCCGCACCAGAGTTTTCAAATTCCTATCTGGTGAAGTAATGGTGAAAAAAATGTATAAATGTAGAGAATCGAGGGGGTTCTCTCGTATCTCAGATGGTGAGTGGTCTGCCTGCAGTGCAGGAGACCCAAGTTCAATCCCTGGGTCAGGGAGACCACCTGGAGAACGGAATGACTACCCACTCCAGTATTCTTGCCTGGAGGATCCCATGGACAGAGGAGCTTGGCAGGCTATAGTCCCTGGGGTTGCAAAGAGTCGGTTGGACACGACTGAACAACTAACGCTTTCAAAGAGGATCAAAGCAGGAAAAAAATGTTTGGAAATTACAGATAGCCCTTTAAGTCAAAACTCTGGAACACATGAATGGTGTCTGTCTCTGTCCCAAGCAGTTTCTTCTGTTCAACACCACACTTTTTTATTGTGTGCTCCCCTGACTACTTGCGTAAGAGTCACTTGGGGCACATGTCAAAAATACATCCAAGGCCTACTCAGTCAGAATTACTGGGAGCAGAGCTGGAAATTTATATTTTTAAACAAGGTCCCCAGGTGACTTTTATGTCTTTTAAAGTTTGTGTATGACTAATGGACTAGGACATTAGTCATAGAGCTTTGCTGGTGGCTCAGAAGGTAAAGCGTCTGCCTGCAACACGTGAGACCTGGGTTCGATCCCTGGGTCAGGAAGATCCCCTGGAGAAGGAAATGGCAACCCACTCCAGTACTCTTGCCTGGAAAATTCCATGGATGGAGGAGCCTGGTAGGCTACAGTTCACAGGGTCTCAAAGAGCCGGACACAACTGAGCAACTTCACTTTCACTTTCAATGGACTAGGATAGGTAGCTTATCTCATGAATATTTATTCATCTAATTCACCTGCTGATGACTTATTTTACGTTTAGAGAATGGAGTCTGAGTCCCTAGTGTCATTTTCACAGATATCTATTAGACTAAACCTAGCATAATATAGTTCTACTTTGCTATAAGCACAGAACAGCAATCTAACTTCTAATGGCTGTAAATAATCAATCATAAGCTCTGACTGAGCAGTTCCCATTGAAATTATATGGCCTCAAGCATCCAGCTCTGACACTGCCCTAAAAAAAACCAATCCTAACTCAAGTAGTTGCTTTATTATCTTATGTGTAGCCCCAGTCATTCTGTTTCTAACTCTTGAGATGGTGCTGAGTAGGAGTTTTTTGTTGGAAATAAGAGGGAAAACACAGATGGAATTGAAGGAGAAGCAGATACGTAGATCAAACTGTCATGTTGAACAGGGCAGTCCACTTCCTGGTCATATTCAGAACCTCATTATTAATGCCCAGAGGAAACTGTGTAAAGTTAGAGGGTCCTGAGGGCTTTGGGTCAGATCACGAAGACAATTTACCCTGAAGTAGCCAGAGTATAATAGGTTCTTTCCCAGTTCTGCTGTAGCAAGTTACCACAAACTTGATTGTTTTCCATATCTTCCTTTTAACCCTTACTTTTTTTTAAAGAAGATAAATGAAATCAATTATGTATACATCTGAAAGAAAATTAACCTCTGCCATTATTTTCTGAATTTAATTTCATTCATATATTACATGCCAAAGACATCTCCTCAGGTGCACTGATTTTTCTTCATCTATGAAAACTTTCATGAAAGTTTCACATGTATTTCAGCACCTATTGTAAAGAATCGTACAGTGTCATGAACCCACTAAGCATTAAAATGTAAATTGAGAGGAAGAAAAGGTGAAAACAAATTGCTTCAGGGGAAAAACAAGAGGTCATTCTGAAGTATAGAGTCAAGGGAATTGTTGAAGAATAGACAATAATGGTACTAGAAACACTGGCTGGAACATACTGGTGCATAGAAGAAATCAGATTCTTATTCCACCAGCTGCAGTTCTGCCTGGAGCAGATTTTAGTGGCTCTCCTAAGTGGAGCAGATTTCAGTATATGTCCGTATTTCTGTGTAGACACTTGTCTGGGATCATACATGAGCTCAACTCACCATTCTCTGCCTCTGACCCAGAAAGATAATGGTCTGTCACTGACTATTCTTCATTTATCCTCCCCAAATTCAAGCCATAAAGAAATGTGTGAGGGATGAAGTTTACCACATCCACCCCTTCCCCATTCTACCTCCTGCTCCAGAATAACCACTAAATGGTATGCATCCTCCCTAACCTTGTCCCAGAGAAAAGGTATACCTTTTGTATACCTTTTTTGTTGTTCTTATTAACTCAATATATCCTGGTTACCCTCCCATGTAAGTATATACAGTTCTTATATAGGCAGCTCCCCATCTATTGATAAGCTTCCTCTTCCCTCTCTGTGAACTAACAAGAAACTTACAGGGGATCGACCAATATTTCTCACCCTGCAAGTCATCAAGGTTGGGAAATATCTTTGATTTTTTCCAGCACTCAACTTCTGGAAGGGCAATTGGGCAGCAATCCCTGAAGAATCCCCAAAATGGCATAAAAGAAAGAATATGCGTTTAGATTCAGTCAAGCCTAAATCCTCTACTTAATAAATTCATAATCTTGATCAAATCACTAAACCTTTCTGTGAAGAGTGCTCCCAGGACTGCTGTAAGAATCCAGTTATAAGGAACATTCGATGTGAACATTAGATGCTCAATAAATGTGAGAATTTCTTACCTTTTCTTATGTCCTCCACCTAGGCCCTTGGAATGCCTGGAGTCTGTCTCTCTACCCGCAGGGCACTGGTGGCATCTGGCACAGTCTTGCTCCCTGCTTGAGTCAGGGATTGGGGCTTGCTTTTCAGTCTCTGTCCAGCCAGCTGATTTCTCCAAAGGTTGCGCTTTTGTCCTTGCTCTTTCTCTACCTTATACTTGAAAAGATATCTTGGAGGACACTATTTTTCCTCATTGCCCCATCCTCTCCCTATAGTTTAAGAACCTCACTCCCTTCCTCTAGATCGCAACGCCTACCTGACACTAACCCAGTATTGTCTCTGCCAAGCTGGGATTTGGACTTGACCTTCTATTAGGTACCTTCAGCCCCTCATAATTCAGTCTCCAATATAAACGGATATAAACCCTATGCCCTCACCCCCCAATCTCACCTGCTATTCCCTCTCTACCACAGTCTTTCCTTCGTTAGAATAAGACATTGTAGAGCAGTCTCTAACAGCCTCCCAGGAGCAAATGCTGAAGGCTTATCTAGGTTCTAGCAAGTGATGCTGATGAACAGAAAGAAGTGAAAGAGAAAGATATGCCTCTCACTCTTCTGTTACTCTTCATTACCTATTGGCTTTCATACAACCACTGGCAGTATAAGAAGCTTCCCCTTCTCCCCAAATTGGAACAATTTATCAACCTATAGCGATAAAGATAAGATAAAGGCAACTGGATAAGTTAGCACACACTATTCCACACTGATGCAAGGGACAGGGGGTAGAAAACAAAAATCACCACTAACACTCTAAAGCTTTGAGACCAAGTTTTAGCTTACAGACCTAATCATAGCTTTCACCGTTTTGCAACTTCATCTGTTACTTATCTGAAACATATGTATATCTGATTGCCAGAATAGCAGACACATGATGTTAAACATTCTGCTTTTATTAATGAAACTTCTATCAGTACTTCCTACTCAGTGTTATTACTAAGACCACTAGCCTTTTAAAATACGAAATAATTATAAGAAATGAAAATGTTAATGTATTTTACACAGTTGGCTGTCTGTGCTAGTTAGGATATTAGTTCAGCTGCTTAAACAGAAACCAAATCACAATGGCCCTAGTCCCTTGCATGCAGCGTGGGATAGTGTGCGCAAGTTTATCCAGTTGGCTCTGTCTGATCTTTATCCCTATAGATTAATAAATTGTTCCAATCTGGGGAGAAGGGGAAGCTTCTTATACTGCAAGTGGTTGTATAAAAGCCAATAGGTAATAAAGAGTAACAGAAGAGTGAGAGGCATGTCTTTATCCTTGGCAACTTTACTTCCTTCTCTTCATCAGTATCACTTGCTAGAACCTAGATTTAAAAAAAAAGAGAGAGAGAGAGAGAGAATTTTATTTCTTTTGGTAAAGATCCCTCTGATTGGTTTCAGGGAGAAGCTGTACTCCATAAGATCATTCAGGGACCAAGGCTCCTATCTTACTGTTTTGTCATTCCTTAGAGTGTTATTCTTGTCCTTCCGGTCAAAATCAGCTCACCCACTGCTGCATCATATATCAACCTATAGAAAGGGAGACAGAAGACTTGGAGGACAAGCTGCTTTCTTTTGGGAAGATGTTCTGGAAGTGGAGTCCATCACTTCTGCTTACATGCATTGGCCACAACTTGGCTTGTGGGGCCACACCTTGCCAAGGGAGGCTGGAAATGTCATTTCTAGTGAGGTCTTGGACCTCAGGTGGTTCTGTTATCAAAATTCCATCATACCTTGTATACAACTTTTAGCCTACCTTTTCATTTAATACTTTAACAACATTGCCCCATGTCATTAGTAAATGTTTGTGAATATCATTTTTAATGATTATATAGTGGTTCTATACATGAAGTGGTTTCCCTGGTGGCTCAGGCAATCAAGAATCTGCCTGCAATGCGGGAGACCTGGGTTCGATCCCTGGGTTGGGAAGATCCCCTGGAGAAGCACATGGCAACCCGCTCCAGTTTTCTTGCCTGGAGAATCCCCATGGACAGAGGAGCCTGGTGGGCTACAGTCCATGGGGTAGCAAAGAGTTGGACACGATTGAGCAAATAAGCACAGCACATACATGAAGTATTTCCCCTACTGTCAGACATGTAGGTTGTTTCTAATTTGGGGATTTTATAAATAATACTGCAATTAACATCTAGTATATTAATTTTACTTGCTTTTCTGGCAATTTCCTTGATATTTATTTCTACAAGTAGGATAGTTTTACTTAAAAGTTGCACTAATTAACCTTCTTTTCAGCAACAAATGAGAGGGTCAAATTTATGCCACTATCACTAGCAATAATCTGGTCTTTCTTTTTTTTAATCTTCACAAATTTGAATGATTGAAAATGGTATCTAGTTGTAATTTTCAATTTCATTCTGTTAATTTGTGTGTTTAAAATTACACACAATGTGTTTATTTCATTACTTATGAATGTTAACAAGTTCCAAATTTTTATTAACTGCTGGTATATATACTCTTAGGAATTTTTCTTTGTCATGCATTGTCTCAGATTATTTTTCTCGTGTGTAAAACAAGACAGTAATTGTACCTGCTTAATACAGTGTGGTGAGAATCAAACTTTGTTTCTTCTACCCTATTTGTTCTGATTTCTTCTGGATAAGGACTGCAGCCTTGGGCTCAGATTATGTTTGGGCCACCGTGTATAGGTCTGAGGACTTCTGTTCATTCTGCCACATCACCCTATCTTATTTGGTTCAAGCACTGATGATTATCAGAAATTATACTTTTCCAATGGACAACTTATTTTTGTCTGTCTCCCTGCCCCACCCCGACCCTACCGCCCCACATCCCCTACCGCCTAGAAGAACCAGGCCCTAGATTCTCCTTTCCCCTGGTGTTTCTCTACTACCCAGACAGCCAGTCTCTGGCACATAGTAGGTACTCAGAAATACTTGCTAGATAAATAAATGGACCTCCTTCTCTCACCGCCAGAATCTCTTGACTATGTAAAATACTTAGGCGCAGTCTGCAATTATCTCTTTCCAAAGACAAGTCTTGAAGCTCTTGCACACCCCCTCCTGCACACAAACACACTCGCTCACTCACGCTTCCAGGCTCTGGTCTCTGCCTCCCTCTGTCACACTTACAATCCCAATTCCACGTACCCCCGTCAATTACGCTCGAAACTTCCCCACACTGCATCACACATCTGGCGCAGTTTCTCCTAAGACCTGTATGTAGTCTCTAACCAAGACGGAAGAGAGAAGAAAGAGAGGAGGAGGCAATCTGGCTCATCGGACTGCCTAAAAAATATTGTCTTCATGCAGAAAGAAGCGTGGTTGCCTGGCTCTCTGGTTTGCAGCCCTGAGCTAGGAACAGACTGTGGCAGTCACGGAGAGCTCTTTCCTGTCTTCTGCCAGATGACGTGTACTTTTCCGAGACAGAGGGTGGAGTAAACAGAATCCACGACTGTGTTTCTCAATCCAACACCACTGATGTGGCAGTTTGTGCAAATCCTCCCGGAGCCCAGCATGTGATTGTCTGGTATTCTGATGATCAGAACTGCTATAATGAACAACAACAAAAGTACTTGTACATTTTCAAAGGTATTTTCCTGGAATGTTAGGAGAGGACCAATAAGGTACCTCACTTCTGGGCTTCCCTTGTGGCTCAACTGTTAAAGAATCCGCCTGCAATGTGGGAGACCTGGGTTCGATCCCTGGGTTAGGAAGATCCCCTGGAGAAGGGAAAGGCTACCCACTCCAGTATTCTGGCCCGGAGAATTCCATGGACAGTGTAGTCCATGGGATCACAAAGAGTTGGACACAACTAAGTGACTTTGGCTTTCAGCATGCCTTCTATTAAATTGGAAGACTAATGCCTACTTTTAAATTCACTTTTTTTAGCATTAAGTAAGAAACAGGTACTATACATATTTTTGGACATTTTGTCTTATTTCACTTCTGTTGTCTCAGAATTATTATGAGAGATTTCAAATACATGTTATTATTTTAAAATAAATTCCACTTTAATTAATATACTGTTATGGTCTATAGTTAGAAGAGTAACTAACCGCTTTTGAGGCCCAATAATTAAGGAATTAACTTGCAGAATTTCTTTGACAAATTAAAAAGCAGATTGATCATGTAAATTGTTTTTGGAACTTAGCCTAAATAGTCTCCAGTGAAAATATGAACTATCTTTCTGAAATGCCCAGGGAAACCATACCCCTGTTCTTCCCAATTGTTAAGCATCTCCCAACCTCTGTTACTCTTCCAGCACCTACTCGGCTTCCTTTGTGAATTAAATGGAAGTCCACTATAGTAAGCCTACTTCAAAACTGTATCCTGACCACCCTCAACCCCAGATTGTTCCATCCCGAAACATAAGAAAACAACCTCTTTTCTCACTGCACCGTTTAAAGGAGTCTACAAATTCATGAAAATACTACATGTTGCATTAGAGTCGTGCCAGAGACATTTTTACTGGTTTGGAGAAACACTGGGAAGAGAAGGAGTTCTGGGCCAAATAACCAAATCCCCTTGTGTGTTCCAACATGCTGTGCTGTTCTCAGTCGCTTAGTCGTGTCCAACTCTTTGCAGCCCCACAGACTATAGCCTGCTAGGTTCCCCTGTTTGCGGGATTTCCCAGGCAAGAGTCCAGGAGCAGGTGGCCATTTCCTCCTCCAGGAGTCTTCCTGAGCGAGGGATTGAACCTGGTCTCTTGCATCTCCTGCATTTGTAGGCGGATTCTTTACCACTGTGCCACTTGGAAAGCTCTGCCACGTCCTAAACCTGTGTTCAGTGGGGCTGTCTATTGTGGCTAACATCCAGCATGGCCAGAATTGAAGCCAACTTAGTCGTTTCTTCCCTCTCTTCCAAACCTGGTCAGGCTGGACAGCTGGGCAGCAGGATAAGGCAGCATGAGCGTAAATAAGTGGGGACAATATTTACTGTGATAAACAAGATATGCTGTGGCAAGCTACCCATAATATCCCTGGTCAGAGATATGGTGACATATTGTATCTCTCTCCAAGGCCTCTTGTCCACCTATGGCTTGAGTGATCACATCTAATTCCATCTCGGCACTTCATGTACTTTGCAAACTGATGACCTCACACTTATGCCAGGATATTCTTGCTTATACTGGGAATCTAAGACATTCTTATTGTCATTATGCATTCAGAAATGTTGATTTCTATGATACAGAAAATGTTAGGAACTGGCATGTCTGTGAAACCAGAACCTACAAAACCTGTCTTGTTCTTAGGTAGCATAAAATAGTCAAGGAATAAATTGGTCTCTAATAAAACTACTCTTTATTTTCACAGGAGCTCTCTGAAGTACACAGATACAGATGCTCTAAAGGAATAAAATCACTAGTGTTGATACACTCTACCCCCTGGCATATGTAAAGTGCAGCAAAATGACATACAAATATATAAAATTTTAAAGTGATTTCATGAAAAGATGTTAAAAAATTTCCAAGGTTCTCAGTTTATAAAACCAATTTTCAAAAAGTTTTAGTACATCAACAAAAAGTTTAGTGCATCAGTAAGACCTAGCCCAGTAACTAATGAATCTAGAGGATTCAATCTCGGCAAAACTATCTTTTTTTCATGGTATTTTAAAGGGCATTAAATCTCTGATGGTCCCAGATTATGCTTTAGAAGAGTTCAAAGAAATGGCTTTGATAGAGAAGGCTTTGAATGTGGACAGGTGATCATTTCTAAGAGGAAACTTGAAACTAGGTTGAGGCATTGACAGCAAAGAGCAAACGTAGGTCCAGAAGCCTGTAAGCAAGGTGAGCCTTTAAACATGGCAAGAGGCCTGCCTCACAGGTACCTCAGAACGAGAACAAGTTAAAATGCTACTGGCAGAAGCAGGAAAGCGTCCAAGCTATCCTGCAGGACTTCTAGTTCCCAGGTGAGACTGATAAGATGGGTTTATCCAGAAGAGATATGAAGGGGACATTAAACAATTTTTCTGTTGAAGAAGTAGTTTTGGAAACTCCTAGGAAACAAAGTGTGCTGACCTGAATTTAATTCATGAACCTGACCTAACTGGGAGTGAGCCCTAGGCTCCCTGACTGGCAATAGGCCTTAGAAGCCATGTAGTCAAAGTTCCTACACCAGTGTTCCCTGGAGGGCTGCCTGCGACACAGCTGGAGCAACAGCCTCCTCTTCTGACCCAGGCCACTCCTTGGGGGCTACTGATTCAGTTGGTCTAGAATGAAGCCCAAGCATCTCTACTTTCAGCAAGCTCTGCTGTTGGAGATGCCCCTTGGAAAGAGAGGGACAGATCAGGCTGATAGAGCTCAGGGTCCAGGAACCTGGCCCACCTGCCATGTGGATACAGATACTTGGATGAATTTCCAGGCAGGAAGTCACATCAAGGGACTATCAGACGGGGTGTCCCAGCAAGAGGCTAAGGCAAGGTAACATGTAGTGATCCAAGTAGACAGGCAGGCCGGCAGAGGCCAGCAGCTCCACCCGAAAGTCAAGAAGGAGGCGCAGTCACAGCCAAGGCCAGGTCCAGAGGCAGACACTCAGTCTTGAAAGTTACCAGGCTCTGAGAGGGGATCCACACAGAGACACAGGCAGGGAAGGACCAAAGAAGTCCATGGGGGTGGGCAAAGCTGGAGCTCAGTCATGAGAGTAAGGCAGAAACCCAGTCTTTAACACTAAGACGGAACCAAGGGGACTTAATATTTGCTGAATACTTCTCTGCAAAGTACTTTCTACAGGCTGTCTCCTATCCCCCTCGCTGCGTTACCTAACACATGCTGATTTAATGCCAACCAAAGAGGTGAGGTGAATTTACAAGGAGACCATGGGCCAGTTTTTAATCTCTCTGGGCCACAACATCATCATCTTCAAAATGAGTGGAAACATTCTTACTCTACAGAATCTGAAATGGATAAAAGGAATTTCATGGTTTCTAAAAGGAAATCCTTAATTTGTGTGGTACTATTTTTGCAAGACAATATGTTCAAAAAACCTCAGGACTTTCTATATCCAGTTAACCTCCATGACTAGCTTCTAAAGCCCTCTGTTAACCGATCATACCCTCTGCACATTTCTCACCACTCCTCTAGGCCCCATACTCTGTGCAAACCAACCCAGAGGGTCACCAGGCTCCTTCTTCATCCCCACCATGGTCTAGACGGTTGTCCTTACCCATACATCCTTCCCTTCTACCTTCCGTATATAAACAGCAAAACTGAATGAAGCACATATACGGTCCCAGGCACTGTACCGAGTATTTTGCTGGTGTTATCTCCTTCAAGCGCCACAATAACCCTACTCAGTAGGTACCTTTATTTTAACCCTTTTTACCAACAAGTAAACTGAGACTTTAAAGAAGAGAAGCAGCACGTGTAAGATCAGTCACATCTGACTCTTTGTGACCCCATGGACTGTAACCCGCCAGGCTCCTCTGCCCATGGGGATTCTCCAGGCAAGAATACTGGAGTGAGTTGCCATGCTCTCCTCCAGGGGATCTTCCTGACCCATATTTATTAATAGTAAATGGCAGAGCCATGAGGTCAACTCAGGTTTATCTATAACCCACGCCCTTGGTTCCAGCCCACACCATATTCTCTAATGTTGACCAAGCCGTCTATAACTCAAGATTGCACTTAAACCCCAAGAAGTGCAGGGCAGCTCTACGCTTCACTGGATCAAAGGAACACCAAAAAAATCAATTAAAATAGAGAATCCATGGGAGGGCTTAATTATCCCTTGCAAAAGGTGCCTTCAGGGCAAAGAGGAAAATGGTGAAGCTCAACGAATATGTAACTGGAATCTTCTCTTAGAGAGACAGGAGCTGAGCCTCATTTTTTAAAAAAAATTAAAAGCATGAAAATAAATAGTAATAAATTCTTGAGGAAAATCGCCCTAAACTTTTTGGTTTTAACTGTTTCAGTGGAGATGATGTTTTAGGACAAACATGTCACAGTCTGTCCAATTCTCTTCTCGGAGTCTTTCCTCTCTGCCTGCCTAAAGGCTTCCTCACCCACATCTGCAGCCCTGACCTTGCCCAGAGCAATTTAAGAGTCCGAGGCTCACACTCTCTGACTCAGGATTGTTGCCACTTACACTTCTTTGGCCCTGACCTTATACTCAGTTTCAAAAACTGAGAGACAGTAGATAAGTATATAGATAAGAGAATTATACACTAATGCAAGATTTATGGATCTCTGTAGATCAATTTGGGCTTCCCCTGGGGCTCAGTGGTAAACAATTCGCCTGCAATGCAGGAGCCACAGGTTCAAGCTGGGTCGGAACATCCCCTGGAGGAGGGCATGGCAACCCACTCCAGTACTCATGCTTGGAGAATCCCCATAGACAGAGGAGCCTGGTGGGCTATAGTCCATAGGATCACAAAGAGTCAGACACGACTCAAGAGACTTAGCATGCATGCACGCATAGATCAATTTAGCTATCTTACCAATTTAAATATATCTGTATGTCAGTCACCTGGTAGGTGATGAAGCAGTTTAACACATTTGTATTAAAAGGTCTATTGTGCACCAGCCTCAGTATAGGGCACTAGGGGAAAAAAAATCAGAATAAGAACTGGTTCCTATTCCCGAATAGTTTCTAGTCAGTATTATGCACCTAGATGTTACCTCATTTAGTCATCAAAACCTGTGACATCATTATTATAAACAGAATGAAAAGAGAGACCAAGGACACCCAAAGAAGTTAAGCAATTTGTTCAAGGTTATACAGAGAGTAAGTGGTAGATGTCTCTAACCCCCAAATATAACACAATCTGGCCTCCATGTGCTGCTTCTGAGTCTTTCTAGGATCTAGTCTTGGACTTTGACCCTGTTTCTTGCACTTCAATCAACCTATGGATCCCTTTCCAGATTCCTCTCCCAATAACTCTTAAGTTTATGCAAGCTAGACATCCACTGGCAGACAAATGGATGAGAAAGTTGTGGTACATATACACAATGAAATATTCCAGTCAGTTCAGTTCAGTCATTCAGTCATGTCTGACGCTTTGTGACCACATGGGATGCAGCATGCCAGGCCTCCCTGTCCATCACCAACTCCTGGAGCTTACTCAAATTCACGTCCATTGAGTCAGTGATGCCATCCAACCATCTCATCCCCTGTCATCCCCTTCTCCTCCTGCCATCAATCTTTCCCAGCATCAAGGTCTCTTCAAATGAGTCAGTTCTTTGCATCAGGTGGCCAAAGTATTGGAGTTTCAGCTTCAGCATCAGTCCTTCCAAAGAATATTCAGGACTGATTTCCTTTAGGATGGACTGGTTGGATCTCTTTGCAGTCCGAGGGACTCTCAAAGGAATATTACTCAGCTATTAAAAAACACATTTGAATCAGTTCTAAGGAGGTGAATGAAACTGGAGCCTATTATACAGAGTGAAGTAAGTCAGAAATAAAAACACCAATACAGTGTATTAATGCATATATATGGAATTTTGAAAGATGGTTACAATGACCCTAAGTAAGACAGCAAAAGAGACACAGATATAAAGAACAGACTTTTGGACTCTGTGGGAAAAGGCGAGGGTGGGATGATTTGAGAGAATAGCATGGAAACATGTATATTATCATATGTGAAACAGATGACAAGCCCAAGTTCGAGGCATGAAACAGGGCACTCAAAGCCAGAGCACTGGGACAACCCAGGATGGGGAGGGAGGTAGGAGGGGCGTTCGGGTTGGGGGACACATGTACACCCATGGCCGATTCATGTCAATATATGGCAAAAACCACCACAATATCGTAAAGTTACTAGCCTCCAATTTTAAATTATTTTTTTAAGATTCTGGCAACTTCCCTAGGGGTTGAAATTCTTTCATCAAACTCCAGGTGGCGCTCTGTCACCAGAGGCGGTGCTTGCCGGCCGCGGGCTGCTGGGCCCTCGGCATCTGCGAGCTCAGCTGTGTCCAGTTCGTCGCCACCCTATGGACTGGAGCTCAGGCTCCTCTGTCCATGGCATTCTCCGGGCAAGAATACTCGAGTGGGTTGGCCATTTCCTCCTCCAGGGGATCTTCCTGACCCAGGGGTTGAACTGACATCTCCTTCACTGGCAGGCAGATTCTTTAACACTGAGCCACCTGGGAACCCCCTTGTTTAAGGAAAAGAAAGTCACAGTGCCGGTTCCATTGCTCCTTGAAGACCGATATTCCAGCGGTGACCTCCCTGATGGTCTCAGCTTCACCAGATGACATCATTGCCTGCCTCCTTGCCCTCTCAACACCACGCTCTGCCTAGCAGCCTGCATGCCCTCCAGGGCCTCCTAGGCCTGCCTGGGTGGGTTCTGGGTCTTTACCTCTCTGATGTGCCCCATCCCAAGGTGGCTAATCAACTCACACCTGACTACACCCCAAGATAGGATAGGAAGTACCATGCTACTGCTAAGTCACTTCAGTCCTGTCTGACTCTGTGCGACCCCATCCCTGGGATTCTCCAGGCAAGAACACTGGAGTGGGTTGCCATTTCCTTCTCCAATGCATAAAAGTGAAAAGTAAAATTGAAGTCGCTCAGTCATGTCCAACTCTTAGCGACCCCATGGACTGCAGCCGACCAGGCTCCTCAGTCCATGGGATTCTCCAGGCGATTACTGGAGTGGGGTGCCATTGCTTTCTCCGAGGAAGTACCATAAATGCATTCAATTCTCCTGCAGTTCAGTCAGTCAGTCACAGCATATAAAATGTCTGGAAGGAAAGAGTTCTGCGCCAGAGGAGAGAGGACTGGCAGGCTGGAGGGAATGGTCTGAATTAATCTCTCTCTTACACACACACACATGCGCACAGTCTCTCTCTTTCACACATCCAAATACAGTTTCTATCTCCTCTCTCTCCTCATCCTCTCTCTTTCAGTAATGGTTCTTGTTTCTTTAAAGATTTTTTTTTTTTAATGTGGGCCTTTTTTAAAGTCTTTATTGAATTTGTCAATTTGTTATGATATTGTTTCTGTTTTACATTTTGGGGTTTTGTTTTGGTTTTGGGTTTTTTGGTCACAAAGTAGGCAGGATCTTAGTTCCCCTATCAGGGATCAAATCCACACCCCCTGCATTGGAAGGCACAGGCTTAACCCCCAGGACCGCCAGGGAAGTCCCTCAGTTATGGTTCTATAGAACTGAAGTTCAGGCCAAGGAATTCTCACCCAGAGCCACAATGAAGGGGCCAGAGTGACTTTTGAGACCCGCGAGGCTTCAGCTTCCAGGCTCTTCACTCTCACTGGCCTCTCTGAGCACCAGGAATCTGCTGAGTGTCCCCAGTGGTAAAAGGAAGCCAGGTTACAACAGGAAGCATTTCATGAAAGCTTTTCTGATAAATTGCCTAAAAAGATCTCTGAAGAAAGAAACTTAAATCTCCAAGGAGCCATGCAGAGGAGCCTAGTGGGCTACAGTCCACGGGGTCAAAAAGAGTCAGACACTACTGAGCAAGTCAACAACTGCAAACCATCTCAGAACAGTGTTGGGATGATTCAGTCAACAGTGAGGGTAGGTAGAATGTATAGCTTGGTGCCTTATTAATCCTGTACAATCACTCAAACTTTCTGGAATGTGATTCTACCTGGAATATGGTCAGAAGAAAAAGAGTTAAAAGCCTCCAGGCGTGAGAGTTGCAAATTGATTTAAGGAAATAACACAGTAAGGAAACAACAGCTAATTTTACTTTAAAAGAGAAATTAACAGACTTACCTAGTGGTGCAGTGGTAAAGAGTTTGCCTGCCAATGTGGGGGGACGCGGGTTTGGTCCCTGATCTGGAAGGATTTCACAAGCCGCAGGAAGTCTCACGGGTGGGCCACAACTACTGAGCCTGTGCTCTGGTGCCTCTGAGCAGCAACTACTGAATCTCAGGTATCTAGAGTCCATGCTCCACAAGGGAAGCCACTGCAGTGAGAAGCCTACACAATGCAGCTAGAGAGTAGCCCCCACTCTCTGCAACTGGAGAAAGCCCCAGTGCAGCAGTGAAGTCCCGGGCATACATGCTAAGTCACTTCAGTCAGGTCCAACTCTTTGTGACCCCATGGACTACGGCCTACCAGGCTCCTCTGTCCATGGCATTCTCCAGGCAAGAATACTGGAGTGGGTTGCTGTGCCCTCCTCCAGGGGATCTTCCCAACCCAGGGATTGAACCCATTTTCCTTTAGTCTCCTGCATTGGCAAGAGCGTTCTTTACCACGAGCTCCACCTGGAAATCACAGTGAAGATGCAGTACAGTCTAATTAATTAATTAATTATTTTTAGAAAAGAAAGGTGGAACCTGATGACCTCTTAGCGTCAGCCACCTACATACACTGGGATGTTTAAAAAAAAAAAAAGAAATACAAGAAAAAAAAAAACAATTACCAATATACTGCAAAAGTGCAGATTATGTGCTTCCTTACTGATTTAATGAATTTCTTGGCAAATTTCTGTCTGCTTAGTTGGTTAGTCCTCCTTAATAGTAACAGTCATAGTTTCAGTTTTCCATACAGTCATGACTATCATTACTGCATTTTATTTTCTCAATTGATATTATACTCTGAGAAGTAAAGTATCTCAGTTGTGTGTGACTCTTTGTGATTCCATGGACTTTAGCCTTCCAGGATCCTCCATCCCTGGAATTTTCCAGGCAAGAGTACTGGAGTGGGTTGCCATTTCCTTCTCCAGGGGATCTTCCCAACCCGGGGATCGAACCCAATCTCCCGCATTGCAGGCAGATGCCTTACCCTATGAGCCACCAGGGAAGCCCTTGTACCCTGATGCCACTTTGTTTCTTCGTATTGTGGAAAAAACTAGAAATTTCTTTCAGTTTACAAGGTGTTTGTGACCCTCCCCCAACTGCCCTTTATCTTGGAATGTGGAGCATCCTGAGTTGACTCGCCCATCACTGTTCCTAGACAAAGTCTGGTCTATCTGCTCTTGAGATCCTACCCTCTGGAGGACATGATGATCCCCAGCACTGAGACCTGTCACCAAGGCCTTCGGAAGTGACCTTATCCCCATCTGAAAAGCTAGATTCTAATTCTATCTCATCACAAAATGTCGGGTCTCAACCTTCCAACAGAGCTGTTTAGACCAAAGCAAGAGATACACGGCTAAGCTGCCAAAGGATATCTGAAGGTTAGAGGCTGGGGTTTTTATTCAGTTTTAGGACCCTTTTGCTTTCCTCTGAAGGGAAAAAAATACGTATTATTAAGGAAAATCTTCCACTAACTGCAGTCATGTTCAAAGCACTCACAGAAAGTACTTTGAATGCACAAGGTTTCTCTCAGGGAAGAATATTTATTATTTCAGAGAGGGGAAACGATTCAGTCATAAATTTTCTCCCACCTACCCTAGCACCCACAGTTAGGGGAATTAATTTGCTTTAGCCTAATCTCCATGACAAAGCAATCCTGTCTGACCTCTCCAAATCCCGTCAATCTGGAGATTATATAACCGGAAGGAATGGCAGTAAATTCTCAAGAGAGGACAAAGGTGAAAATGGGCTGAAGTCTGGAATCACCAATTGCTTCCTAAATTTGTGGGCTCAGGGAGTCTTCCTAAATTGCAAACCACAGCAAGATGCTTAAATCTCCCCATCCTTTTTTTTTTAATTGATAAGTTGTAATTCTTTTTGAAAGACAGGAAACATCTACCCCAGCTCTTATTTATTTATTTAAATCACTTACATGAAGAAGAAAATGCAAGTGAAAACACAGCTACCATCATTATATATTATTTTCTAAAATGATTTATAACATAGCACAGCATAAAAGTCAAAATTATAGTCATCTGCTCAATAAAGCCAAATCGTCATTCTTTCAGCAAATGTTTGCTAGAACCTCAAAAATGTACATGACATGAAAAACTTCAGAAATAAAAGAACTGTACAGAATGCAGCTTAGTGGTCTGTATTTAGTATGTGCCAAATAAATTCTTACCACCTTTCCATTTACAACTATAACGACCAATACACGTTTATATGGTCTTAGGAGGAGTCTGTGCAGCTTCAACATCATTCAGTTAATTAAGTGTTATAAATGCCATGGCTAATCTGCCGAAATTATATTGCCAATTCCTCCTTACTTATCTAGTTGATTTATCAACCCCATATTGTGTTGTATGTCTGACCTCAGAATGACACACAAACATAATGAAAGTGAAAATTAAGAACACCTGCAGATGAGGTTCAACATCTAAATCCATGCCAGTGTGGGCTTGGAGAATGGTAGAGTTCCTGCCACGTGCTGTCCAGGGATCAAGGTGGCAACAGGCTGACCTGCAGCCAGGTCCTCACATTTGAAGGAGGAAAATGTCCAGTGGTGATTCCTCTGGGCAACCCTTGTGCTCTGCTGTAGAGAAAATCCAATCAGGGCATTACCTGATTTGGTACATTGATTTTTGCCCTAATAGATATGGATTATCTGCCAGGCCATGGCCTCCTCCTAGGTGCACTGCAGAAAGAAACCAACAGACATTCTTCTCACACCAGGCTGGTAGCTTAATCTGTACCTTACACAATAACTAGGGCGGTCTCTGATTAGTATTAGTTCAGCCACTTTGGGAATCTGGTTGGAAAGGAAGGAAAATAGTTGCCATGCTTCACGAATAATACTGACTCTGACATAGCAGGAAGGGGGTGCTTTAGGAAAAAAATAGGAACAGATAAATTGTCAGTGGAGGTAAATATTTCTAAGTGTTCATATGCCAGGCAGACCTTCCTTCCTGCCCCCTTAAGATCTTTCAGCAGTTGGCTTTGAGTTTAATTTTTATCCTGGGTTCTTAGACATCCATCAGTAAGACGGGATGATTTTACAAGGAGAACTGGTCCTGCTAGCTTCGAGTGGTTTCTGCGTCATTTTGGGCATTGAGGAACACATTCCACAAGGCAGTGTGGGAGGGCGAGCGCCTGACTGTGAGTCACAAAACCTGGGTCTGGTGGTGCCTCCAACGACAACAATCACAGAATCACTGTCCGGGTCAGCGTGGGATTGATAGGTTACTTGCTGCACATCCAAAGGAAATACTGTGGGAAAAGATTATAAGAGAGTTCCAATCATTTGTAATTCTTTGGAAGAGAAACAGAGACAGTTAAGTCAAGGGGTATAGACGGTTTCCACATGGAGGCAGAGAATGGGGCAGTTAGTCAGTTGGTACAAAAACCACCCCCAGCTGCCACAGAGAAGGGAAAACAATATGCACACATCTACCAACACTTACCTCACGAATTTGAGCATTTCAGATGAAAGGACATTCTTGCCCTGATTCATTACTTAAAGTACCCAGCTCTTTCCCTTAAAAATCTCAATTTCACATGGGTAGGGCTAACCTCCGGAGAAGGAAATAGCAACCCACTCCAGTGTTCTTGCCTGGAGAATCCCAGGGATGGAGGAGCCTGGTGGGCTGCCGTCTATGGGATCGCACAGAGTCGGAC
This sequence comes from Cervus elaphus, assembly GCF_910594005.1. NCBI lineage: Eukaryota > Metazoa > Chordata > Mammalia > Artiodactyla > Cervidae > Cervus > Cervus elaphus. The sequence continues at coordinate 38,703,052 of NC_057827.1, read as the reverse complement.
ACGACTGAAGCGACTTAGCAGCAGCAGCAGCAGCAGCAGAGATAACCTCCTAAGGACAATATTCTCTTCTTTAAGGAATACAGTACTAGACATAAAAACCACTTCTTTCCCTTTGGACTTCGTTTCCGAGGAATACAAATGATTGTGCTGTGTTCTCAAGAGTGGAAACTTAAGACTTCTGAGCTCTGTGGATGGAAGGTAAGTGGTTAAGATTCAAAGTCTTCAGGAAAGCATCTCTTCAAGGCATCTCTCTAGGGTGTCAGACTGAACCCTGGGGGTTTCTGGGTAACTCTAGCAAAGCATTAAACCTTAGTCCCGTAGTTGTGCTGCCATGAGATATACATCAAGATTGCAATAAATGCAATTCCTCGGTTTTAGACAAGCTTTGGGTGATTTTACTGTGGTTGTTAGTCTAATTTCTGGAAAGAGTTTGCGAAAAGTTCTTCTCAAACCAATACATAAGATGAGAAAACAATACACCAACTTTGCACATTCAATTGAAGTATTATTTAGAAGGGAAAAGGGAAATAATTCACTTGTTGTATCTTACTCCTTGATTCCCAGAAAGGAATCCAACACTCCTAATTTTTCAAATGTATTTGAGACATACAACTGTATGTACAGATACTTCTCAATTTATGACTACCCTTAATTGTTTTTATAACTCAAGAATGACATTTAGCATGACAAATTCCTTATCTTCACAAGGTAGGTTACTTTAATAATGCATAATAGCTGTTGAGAATTTTAATTCAAAGCCTTTATTTATGTTACATCTTTATAGTAGCCTTGAGTGGAAGACAGAAGGTGCTCTATATTTATGACTACAAGATGTTAAATGTAACTTCCTGAGTATAACCTAGTTGCCTAGAAAAATAAAATGCTGCTTCTAGAAGCTCCTTCTGTTAAAGTATCTTATGTTGAAGAGAAATTGACTGAACAAATGTGACAATGCAAAAAAAGAAAATGTGACAATGCAAACTCCATATTTCCTGATACTATATGAAACTTGGGCTCTGAGTGTCAGCCTTCCTATAAGTTGTCAAATTAACCACCACATCTCATAAGCTTGGGAATCCAAACTTCCTTATAATTTACTGGATGAATCTTAACCTGCACAGAGGTCAGTCTTCCTCTTTGGCTTTATGCTCTACCCTTTCATCCAAGCAGTGGTTTTCCCCATCGCCTAAGAGGCTCTCCTTTCAGCTACTGTCTCAGGCCAATCAACCCGACACTCACCCTCAGGAGAGCCACATTCATGTGGGTTCATCCTAGATCCTGATTCAGGGCAGGAGCAACCCAATATTAAGCAGGAAACCACAGCAACAAGAGAAAGAAAAGTTCTCATGCCCTAGAGTGCCCTAGTCCTGTTCAGTAAGGTTTCCCTAAGGCTACAATTTGAAGCACAATAACAACCCAGCCTAACTAAGAATACACAGAAGAACTATACAAAAACGATCTTCAAAACCCAGATAATCACGATGATGTGATCACTCACCTAGAGCCAGACATCCTGGAATGTGAAGTCAAGTGGGCCTTAGGAAGCATCACTACGAACAAAGCTAGTGGAGGTGATGGAATTCCAGTTGAGCTATTCCAAATCCTAAAAGATGATCCTGTGAAAGTGCTGCACTCAATATGTCAGCAAATTTGGAAAACTCAGCAGTGGCCACAGGACTGGAAAAGGTCAGTTTTCATTCCAATCCCAAAGAAAGGCAGTCTCAAAGAATGCTCAAACTACCGCACAATTGCACTCATCTCACACGCTAGTAAAGTAATGCTCAAAATTCTCCAAGCCAGGCTTCAGCAATACATGAACTATGAACTTCCAGATGTTCAAGCTGGTTTTAGAAAAGGCAGAGGAACCAGAGATCACATTGCCAACATCTGCTGGATCATCGGAAAAAGCACCAGAGTTCCAGAAAAACATCTATTTCTGCTGTATTGACTCTGCCAAAGCCTTTGACTGTGTGGATCACAATAAATTGTGGAAAATTCTGAAAGAGATGGGAATACAAGACCACCTGACCTGCCTCTTGAGAAACTTGTTTGCAGGTCAGGAAGCAACAGTTAGAACTGGAAAGGGAACAACAGACTGGTTCCAAATAGGAAAAGGAGTACATCAAGGCTGTATATTGTCACCCTGCTTATTTAACTTATATGCAGAGTACATCATGAGAAACACTGGGCTGGAGGAAACATAAGCTGGAATCAAGATTGCTGGGAGAAATATCAATAACCTCAGATATGCAGATGACACCTCCCTTATGGCAGAAAGTGAAGAGGAACTAAAGAACCTCTTGATGAAAGTGAAAGAGGAGAGTGAAAAAAATTGGCTTTAAAGCTCAACATTCAGAAAACTAAGATCATGGCATCTGGTCCTATCACTTCATAGCAAATAGATGGGGAAACAGTGGGAACAGTGGCTGACTTTATTTTGGGGGGCTCCAAATCACTGCAGATGGTGATTGCAGCCATGAAATTAAAAGACGCTTGCTCCTTGGAAGGAAAGTTATGAGCAAACTAGATAGCATATTAAAAAGCAGAGACATTACTTTGCCAACAAAGGTCTGTCTAGTCAAGGCTATGGTTTTTCCAGTGGTCATGTAGGGATGTGAGAGTTGGACTGTGAAGAAAGCTGAGCACCGAAGAATCAATGCTTTTGAACTGTGGTGTTGGAGAAGACTCTTGAGAGTCCCTTGGAGTACAAGGAGATCCAGCCAGTCCATCCTAAAGGAGATCAGTCCTGGGTGTTCATTGGAAGGACTGATGTTGAAGCTGAGACTCCAATACTTTGGCCACCTGATGCGAAGAGTTGACTCATTTGAAAAGACCCTGATGTTGGGAAAGACTGAAGGCAGGAGGAGAAGGGGACGATGGAGGATGAGATGGTTGGGTAGCATCACTGACTCAGTGGACATGAGTTTGGGTAACCTCCGGGAGTTGGTGATGGACAGGGAGGCCTGGTGTGCTGTGGTTCATGGGGTCACAAAGAGTCGGACATGACTGAGCGACTGAACTGAACAACCCAACATTATATGTACACCCAGAATTTCAGAACAAACACTGATTCATTTTACAGATTCAAGGAATAATAGGATGCGGGAGGGTATGTCAAAATCAAGGATCTTGGCCAAAAAATATAATATACTGACAACAGAAAGTAAGTCAAAGTAATATGACTATACATCACATAGCATGCATGCTAAGTCGCTTCAGTTGGGTCAGACTCTGTGTGACCCTATGGACTATAGCCCACCAGGCTTCTCTGTCCATGGGATTCTCCAGGCAATAATACTGGATGGGGTTGTCATGTCCTCCTCCATACATCAGGTTACATAATTTGTAATACTTAAAGAATGTTACCTTCTTAGATCTATGTGTGTGTGTGTGCGCTCAGTCGCTTCAGTCATGTCTGACTCTTTATGACCCTATGGACTGTGTCCTGTCAGGCTCCTCTGTCCATGGGATGTTCCAGGCAAGAATACTGAAGTGGGTTGCCATGCCCTCCTCCAGGGGATCGACCCAGGGATCAAACCCGCATCTCTTGTGTCTCCTGCATTGCAGACAGGTTCTTTACCACTAGCACCACCTGGGAAGCCCTCTTAGAACTATAAAAAGCTCCAAATTAAATATATATGTATATATGCAAATCTCGATGTATATGTGTTTGGCTTCCCTGGTGGCTCAGAGGTTAAAGCGTCTCCTGCAGGAGACTTGGGTTCCATCCCTGGGTTGGGAAGATCCGCTGGAGAAGGAAATGGCAACCCACTCCAGTATTCTTGCCTGGAGAATCCCATGGATGGAGGAGCCTGGTGGGCTACAGTCCACAAAGTCCTTAACTCCTTATATTTAACATCAGGTTTAAAGGGAGCTTAGCACATGGAAAATCAAAGGCTGACCGGCAGACTCATCGAATCAGTGTTGATATTTTCAAGATCTAAGCAAAAATTTAGTGTGTGTATATCTTTGTAAAGTTTTAGGGTGTGTATGTATCATTGTAAAGTTACTCTTTTCCTTACCCCCAGAAGACCTATTCTTTTTTATGTCTTTCCTATTTTTTTGTAAACTTATGTATTGTTTTATTAAATGATGCTCATAGTAGAAAATCCATTTGCTTTTTTGATGTTGCTTCGTTTGTTTTTCATTTGGCAAAATACAGTGGTGAAAACCTGATGTAAGTCTCCAAGTTTTGGAAGTGGCATAGGTATTTTACTTGATCCTTGATATCCTTACTTCTGGGACATAAGACACAGACAACATACAGCAAACTTGATCTGATGTTTGAGGTACTTTTAAATAATCTTCACTCATCAGTCCTGGTTCTGGCTCCTGTAGTCATGTAGTTGTCCTTCTTCCACATGAAAGCCCCTTTTATAGTTGAAGACAGTTTCTCTGCTGCCCCTAAGATCTTTTTTCTTCAGAATAATAATAATAAAAAAAAACCTTTTATTGTCTTCAACTATCCTTCTGAGTCAGACCTCTAAAGACAGCTTGTCAAGAGGAAGAAAAAACTTGAAAGAATATGTATATGCTGTTATTATTATTATCATTTAAAGAAAAAAGTCACATCCCTTCTATGTTTTATAAATGAGGAAACTGAATCCAAGTGTTTAAGAGACTTAACCATGATCAAACAGCTTGTGAATGACATTCAGAATATGGCAAAACAAAATGCCTTGCCCTTGATAAATGTATGCATGAAGCCCAAGGACAAAGACAGTAGCAGATGTATATAAATTGATTCAACAAACATTTCCATTGTGTAAACTATGCTGTGCCTCACTTACAGTAGGAAGGTTACAAAGAACATGGAGGAATTCTGTATCTGAGGTGTCTACAGTCGTGACACAGTATGTAAATAAAATAGTGAAAGTATTTTTAAAAGTTGCATGAGAAAATAGGAACAAAAACAACTAACTTTACTTGGGAGAGCTGGAAAGTCACAAGAGAGGACGTGATTTTTAGGCTAAGGCTGTGAAGGATGAGTAGAAGTTTGCTAAGGTGTTGTGTGCATGCTAAGGGGCCTGACCCATGATCTATGATATTTTCTGCAGAAGAAAGAGCATGTTTGGAGGGGAGATATAGAGTTCACATCCAGAGGTGAACCTCAGATAACTTGGAGACATCCAAACAGAATAGCCAGGAGGCAATTACACTCTGTGTGTGTGTGTGTGTGTGTGTGTGTGTGTGTGTGTGTGTGTGAGAGAGAGAGTTACTCAGTTATGTTCGACTCTATGCGACCCAATGGACTGCAGCCCACCAGGCACCCCTGCCCGTGGAATTCTCCAGGCAAAAATACCAAAGAGGATTGCCATTCCCTTCTCCAATTACACCATGGAAAGGAGAATTAAAAGAATAGACTTAGGAGGTACAAGTATATAGACTCTAGAACTGCAAAAAAGCTTTTTCACTCTTCTGCTAAATTGCAAAGTGCTTTGTATAGAAGCTTGGAATGAATTACTTGTAACTCTGTGACCCAAGAGGGTTTTCTGTTCTGAAACATGCTGCAGGAACTCATTTTCACTGATAATGATGAAATGAGAAAGAGAATAGGGTTGAGTTTCAACACTAACATCAAACTTTCTATCTTCAGCTCATAGATACGTACCTTTAATCCACAGTCAGCGGGTTCTCAGGGCTTAAAGAATATTCACTGTAATTTGTCATTCTAGCAAAACAAAAGTGAAGGTGTATCCTTAGCTTTGAGATTTCTTGATACTGCCAGCTTAAGATTATTTTCAGGTAAATATGAAAGTGACTTCCGGAGACTGATAAGCACTCTGTGGTGTTTTATTTTTCCATCCTAGCAGAGATAGGTAACTTGGTTTAGGTCTCTGTAGATTTGAAGCATGTCTGCGAGATACTGACACACAGATTCGCCATCATTAACTCTATCTGTAAAGGCAGACGGGTGGTGGACAGAGAAGGCTGCCAAGGAGCCACTGTGTGCCAAGCAGTATCACTCTGATCATTCTGTTAAAGTGAACGAGCTTGCCTCTATCAGGGTTACTCTGCAGTGAGAGAGGCTGCACACAGCAGGCTGTCCTTGCGTGAGACGATTTTGGCAGAATCTACTCAGCCTGGTGTCTGCTGAGCCTGCCTCCCGCATGCTCCCTCCAGCACCCACCAACTCCACTGCTAGTGTCTCCCAGCATGGAAGCTTGGACCTCATCATCTTAGCTCTTAGCGGCACTTACACACAGTGCTGAGCGCATCATAGTAGCTCCATGAAGACTTTTTGTTTGATGATAAATGCACTTGACAACAACAGTCACAAAATTTAAAAAAAAAAAAAAAAATTGAGTCAACCCTACCTAGCAACGCTGCCTGCCCCCACGCTTACCATCCATGTGTGGAGGTCTTCAGAAGACAGTGATCCAGGAAGCTTCCTGCCAACACTGTTTGCTCCTTTCTTACCCACCCCTTGAAAGTTTCAACTTGAAATTTTGAATCCTAACCTGGATCATCGGTTGGGCTTATTTTAACCTCTAATACTACATTTCAACTTACTGAACAAAATAAGCTCTCTCTGTCCTGAGGCTTCTATTTTGAGTTTTCTCTTGGCACCATTTAAGCATGCACTTAAAACTGGGATTTTTTTTTTTTTTTTTTTTAAGCTTGGATGAGATGCAGAATAATTTTCTGTTATGCACGACTGAGAGGCAGGAAAAATATCTCAGAGAAAGAAAGCTCTCTCTAAGTGGTTGTAAGAATAATTGGGGATAGAGCTAATAGAGAATTTCATTTTAGCAGCATTAAAATGTGGAACCAAATACTGAAATGTCACTTCCCTACTTTGCGGCATGTTGCCAATCATATGTAACAACTGTGATTAATACATATTTTAGTTACATCTAAAGAAGTCTCATCAATACGCCTGCATTATTCTGTCAGTATAAAATGGATAAGAGCATTTCAGTGTGTTGTTATTTATTATCTATCCCTCAGCCATACACAGAGCCCAGAAAGGGAGAGTCCTTAGTAAATACGCTGTAATAATGATCCCAGGACATTTCGTCCATGCACAAAAGGTGCTAAAAAAATATATTCCAATAATGATCCCAGAACATTTAATTTATGAACAAAAGCTGCTGTAATTATTTCTATTGGTAGCTTGTTTTACACATTGATGGCAAGAAAACTAAGGGCCTCCATTAAAAATACAGAGCTTCAAAATAAAAAACCAAGACTTAGATACAATCCATTCAAGAATATTGTCCTCTTGGGCTGTTGTTGGTCAGTCTCTCTCCAATTTAATCTGTCTCTCAGCAAAAATGCCAAGATAGTTTCAGGGAATATTACACTCAAAAATATTGCTTCTATATATTGGCAGGAAGCACGTATGGGAAGGAAAATCTTCTTGTCCTAGAAACCTGTAGAAATTGTCTGGTGAAAAACAATGAAGTGAATCCAACATGGCAAATCAAAACAATGAAAGTAAAAAAAGCATTTTATAAAGGCTTTAGGAGAAAATTTGGGGTATTTTTGTTGTTGTTGAAAATTTTTAAGTCCTGCATAGACTCTACTCCTGAGCACTTTCTCTATCTTGTTATGGGGGAAAAAATAGTCTTTCTCTATCTTGTTATGAATGCTTTAGAGGACACTTTGAGCAATAATTTGTGGTCTTGTTGGATAATTCATTTCAAAATTAATTGTGAAAGTGAGGGAACAATTTAAAGAAAATTAATGGCTAGCTTTCCAGGTACTTGATCGTGAAACTGAAGCATTTCTTGTTCTATTTCTCCCTGACTTCTTTGTCTCACTAAACAGTTGAAAAGCTTTGCCCCAAGTCTCCAATCACTAGCACTTGCCTTATTCTTTTCCTTCCTCTCACTCATCTCTGTTACCTACTGTCCCACTCTGATCATTAATTCACATCAAGGTCTCCACCTATGTAAAGTTATAGGAATCCATCTCTTGAATTTCATGATTTTTCCCACATCAAGTTTAATGCCTAAAGCCATATACACCATCTTCTACCCAAACTTGGTGTCCCTGTGACTTTTGTTGTTCTGGCAAAGAACACATACCCTTCCAAAGACTCCATCAGCTAATTATCTCACATTTCTGCCCCATTATCCAGTTAAAAACTGACTTTTTAAGATTTTTCCACTGTGCATGCGTACACGCATGCTGAGTTGCTTAAGTCGTGTCTAACTCTTGGTGACCCTATGGACCGTAGCCCACCAGTCTTCTTTGTCCATGGGATTCTCTAGGCAAGAATATTGGAGTGGGTTGTCATGCCTTCCTCCAGGGGAGCTTCCTGACCCAGGGATCGGACCCTTGTCTCCAGCATCTACCTGCACTGACAGGTGGGTTATTTACCACTAGTGGCACCTGGGAAGCCCTTTTTCCACTGTAATATCACCTAATGTTTATTTCTGGGTGATGGTATCTTATAACAATGGATTAATTTTTTAAACACATAGACACTGCCTCTCTGATATGTACATAGACAATTCATTTCCCTACATACTTATATCTTCTGTCTGTCTCTTCTTATCTCAATAACAAGCTTTGTGTTCCTCCTTTACTTCATTCCTGAGCTCATCTCACCTGTCCTCAGACCCTGACTTCTGACTTGGCTGAAAAGATGGAAGGCTTCCAATGTGTGTTTTCCCTATTTCCTTTCTTATAAACCTCAGAATTTCCAAGAATACTCAGATATTTCTTCCTCAAGTTTTCTAATTGGCCTTGCTTCTTTGCCTTTATATCTCCTCTTGAATATTGTCCCACGATTGAATATTGCCTGTCTCTCTCTGGCATCTTCTATCTCTTCCTGAAAAAAAAAAAAGTCAACTTCTCCTGTACCCACAACATTCCCATAAGTCATCTGAGAAAAAAGGCCTTGTTTGGCTCTGCTAATTTCTCAGTCTATCAGACCAATCCCCCTTTTCTTATAGCATTGTTCTTTATGTGTGTGGTTTTTTTTTGTTTGTTTGTTTGTTTTGCTTTTTTAATATTTATTTATTTATTTGACTGTACCAGGTCTTAGTTTTGGGATATGGGATCTAGTTCCCTGACCAGGAATCAAACCCGGAGCCCCTGCATTAGGAACATGGAATCCTAGCCACTGGACCACCAGGAAGGTCCATCATTCTTCTTGAGAGAGGTTTGCCTTCCCTCCCTAACTTCCCAAAGGTTCCTCCACTGCTGTACTATTTTCAGGTTTTAGCCTGCTACTGAAATAGCTATCTTGAAGAGCATCATTTAATTCCCCCCAAACAAACCCAATAACCTCACTGCATTTCTTAGCCTTCTTGGCTAATATGTTTGCCACTACCAACAACCCCCTGATTCCCAAAATTCTCTCCTCCCTTGGCCCTGTGGCTCTCTAATCCTCTGAGTTCCTTTTTATTTTCTTGACACATATCAGGTTTCCCTTTTTGGCCTGTCCTCCTCATTCTTTTCCTTAAATATAGATTCCTCACAAGGTCCCATCCTTAACCCCTTCCCTTTTCTCTATATATTCTTTTTCAAGTTCATTCATTGGCTCACATGTGATTGGTTAGCACATTTGTATGTCTTGGACTTCCGTGGTGGTCCAGAGGTTATGAATCCATCTGCCAATGCAGGGGACAAGGGTTTGATCCCTGGTCTGGGAAGATTCCACATGACTCAGGAGCAACTAAGCCTATGTGCCACAATTACTGAAGCTGGATTTGCCCTATAAACCCTGCTCTGCAATAAGAGAAACCACTGCAATGAGAAGCCCATGCACTGCAATTAGAGACTAGCCCCTGCTCACCCCCAAGAAGAGAAAGCCCTCAAGTAGCAAAAGAGACCCAGAGCAGCCAAAAATAAATAAACAAATAAAATTATTGGGATTTTTAAAAATGAATTTATCTATTTTTTTTAATTGTATCTCTTACTTCTCTCTTAAAATGAAGCTTCAATTTCTAGCCACTTTTTAGATGGTTGGTTTTTTGCAGGCACTTCAAACTCAACATGTCCAAAATGAAGCATAACGTCTTCCCTATAAATTTCCTCTCCTGCCTGAAGTTCCCATTTTATCCATTTTCTTCTGTATTAAAAAAAAAAAAAAGAAAAAAAAACTAGTTGCATTATTCTATTTGCTCAACTGTTTCTTCATAGATATTCTAAGTGATCCTTATTACTGGAATAACTCTTCTATCTAGTGATCCAGATGCCGTATATCTTTTCAGAGCAAAGTGAGGAGTCCCCACTGTACTGCAACCTGACCACTGCTTTCTTCTGATACCTACATCTCTTAGAGTTCATTCCTATAATTGAACATTTAACAATTTATTACTTGTGACCCATTTATATTTTTAAGATTTTTTCATGTGGACCATTTTTAAAGTCTTTATTGAATTTGTTACAATATTTAGTCTGTTTTATGTTTTGGTGTTCTAGTCCCGTGGCATATGGGATCTTAGTTTCCCAAACAGGAATCAAACCTGCACCACCTGTATTGAAAAGCATAGTCTTAACCACTGGACCACCAGGGAAGTCCCATGACTCATTAATTTTTGTTTATATTTTCATTTAACTTTTTATGTGTCTATATTTCATTTACTCCAGGTTTATCGTGATACAATTGAGATATAACATTGTGTAAATTTAACATGTACAATGTAATGATTTAATGATTTAATTTAAAGAGTTGTGTTCCACTTTTTGTGACCCTTTGGACTGTAGCCCGCCAGGCTCCTCTGTCCATGGGATTTCCCAGGCAAGAATACTCCAGGGGATCTTCCTGACCTAGGGGTCGAACCTCTGTCTCTTGTACTGCAGGTTAGTCTTTACCCTCTGAGTCATCAGGGAAATCCCAAGATATTGTGATATTACTTCTATTTGAATTATTTATTTAATATTTATTTATTTATTTGTCTTAAAATATTGAATTTTTAAAAGCCAGTTGAATAGTTCTTGATCTCAGCTGCTCTCTCTCTCTCTTTTAATTTCTCTAGCCTTTTTATTTCTCCTTGGTAAATTTTTAACTTTTATCATGCCTGGAAAAAGCTCTGGAATGAAAACACTCAGTGATGGCTGTTCCGGAACGCTACTTTCCGTGGTTGTCTGCCTGTTTATCTGACCACTCTTTTTAACTTTCTCCCCAGGTACTCTTGTTTCCCACTCCCCAAATATTCATGCTCTGTAAGCTTCTTTCTTTGGCTCTTACCTGGTCTCAGCTCATGGCTCTCCTTGAATAACTAATCTACTCTCACTGCTTCAAGTGGGATTGAATAGGGGTCCTTCGAGAAGTAAAAGCCAAGATGCAAAGGAAAGTCAGAAGGGATTTCGTAGAGGCTGAAAAACCACCAGAGTGCGATGCTGGCCTGATCCTAAGTGAGGCACAGGGAGGGGAGGAAGGTCCGGTGGACGCATCCTGAGCGTTATGCAATTCTGTGAGTGTTTGGCAAGTTCACTGGAGAGTCTGCAAAGCAGTTTCTTATCAGAGGAACACCCATTTCCTTTCTGCACTCACTCACTGCCTGGGAGCAGCCCGTGGGGAGGTTGGCCTTGGTGCAAATACAGGAAGGATTTCAAAGTGTAGCAGCTGGAGCCCTTGGTCAATTACACTTCCTACGGTCAGTGATGTAAAAAGAGCATTGCACGGCTGTCACAAACCACCACCTCACCGTTTCCAAACTCTAACCTCCAGCACTGGTTTCTAAGTATCAGAGTCATCATTTTGATTGCTAACAATCATCTTCAATAGATGGCCCATATGAACCTATTAATGTGCACAATTAACTGCTATTGAGTCCCTATTATACACCAGATGTTGTACTCTCCTGAAGAAGCTGGACAAGGGGATGAAAGAAAAGAAAGTGCTAGTCACTCAGTTGTGTCTGACTCTTTGGGACCCCATGGACTATAGCCCACGAGGCTCCTCTGTCCATGGGATTCTCCAGGCAAGGATACTGGAGAATTACTGGATTACCATTCCCTTCTCCAGGAGATCTTTCTGGCCCAGAGATCGAATCTGGGTCTCCTGCATTGCATGTGCATTCTTTACCAGCTGAACCACCAGGGAAGCTCAAGAATACAGAGTGGGGAGCCTATCCCTTCTCCAGGGGATCTTCCCAACCCAGGAGTTGACCCAAGGTCTCCTGTATTGCAGGAAGATTCTTTACCAGCTGAGCCAACAGGGAAGGCTGGACAAGGGGATAGACATAATAAATAAATTAGAAGTCCCTTGTTCTCTCAAGAGATCATGTACCTATTGCATACCAGGCACTGGCACAAAGTCTGGAGATAACAACAATGAGTAAAACATGATAATGTGTCCTAAGGAGCTCACAGTCCAGTTGGTAAGTTGAATAAAAAATCACATAGCTATCATACAATGTAGTATGTGTAATAGGAAAGGCATAATCTATGTCTTGAAGTGTAACTAGGAGGTGTTCACATAGATAAGGGGAAGAGCAGGGTTACCTAGGTTTTTAACAGCATAAGCAAAGACGCATTGACAAGTAAAAGCATGGGGTGTGAGGAACTACATGGTCTTATTGTTATAATTGGCAATTTCAATAATTTAAGTGAAAAATAAATGCCTGAGTTGAATGTTTCCCAAGTAACTGAAAGACTATGAGAGGATAAAGGAGGTATGGGGAAGATATTTAAGAGATACAGTTGTGAGGATTTGGTGACAGACTGCATTTAGAATGGCAGGAAAGAAGAATCTTCTCAATTTCAGCATGCTCAACACCTGTCTCATTTCCTGTATTTCATCTCTCCCTGCCACCACTACTCACGGAGGTGCTCTAGTTAGAAATTTTAGTGAGATCTCAACCTCCCAGAGCTTGGCAGGCCCAAGATAAATGCATAATGAGCAAACTACTTCATATCTCTGACTCCAAAACATGAATTGGCATCATTGCCTATATCACCAGAGTTCTTAGCAACCACAGAATCCATTCTGGCAAGCCTAAACAGAAAAAGGATTTATTAAAGGGTATTTATAGCTCATAGGAGAAGGAAATGGAAACCCACTCTGGTATTCTTGCCTGGATAATTCCATGGACAGAGGAGCCTGACAGGCTATAGTTCATAGGGTCACAAAGAGTAAGATGTGACTAAAGTGACTGAGCATGCAGGTAAATCATAGGAAAAAAAGAGAGCTGGAGAATGACTGGAGGTTACATTTTCAAGGGATAATGTTCAAGACCAAACCACAGAACTGCTCTGAGGAGGAAATGGCTGCCCCCACCTCCAACACTAAATATTAAACCTTGGAACTTGACTGAAATGGCTGCTGCAACTGACACCAGGCCCACCTCTTTGTCAGGTATTTGGCCTGCCCAACCCTGCCTGTGGTGGAGATCGCTGTCAAAACTGGGCACTGCCAACAGCAGCAGCAACCAAAGTCACACATGGAGCCTGTTTCCTTGGGTTCTGGCATCAGTGGGTATATCTTGCTGGATGTATCTGACTTGTGGAGTTGTTGAGTTTCAGCTGCGAGGGAAACTGAGACACTTGTTTTATCTTCAAAGTCAGAAAGTCTGTGTTGGAAAAGTGGAGTTCTTAATGTGTAAAATCACCAAATATAGAAAGTATTCAAACTATGATGAGCAGCCCTACACATGACATGCATAGCTTCACTCATTTTTTGATTTTATATATCAATAAGGCAGCATATTAAAAAGCAGAGACATTACTTTGCCAACAAAGGTTCATCTAGTCAAGTGGTCATGTGTGAATGTGAAAGTTGGACTATAAAGAAAGCTGAGCACCGAAGAATTGATGCTTTTGAACTGTGGTGTTAGGGAAGACTCTTAAGAGTCCCTTGGGCTGCAAGGAGATCCAACCAGTCCATCCTAAAGGAGATCAGTCCTGGGTGTTCATTGGAAGGACTGATGTTGAAGCTGAAACTCCAATTCTTTGGCCACCTCATGCGAAGAGCTGACTCATTTGAAAAGACCCTGATGCTAGGAAAGATTAATGGCAGGAGGAGAAGGGGATGACAGGGGATGAGATGGTTGGATGGCATCACCAACTCAATGGACATGGGTTTGGGTGGACTCCAGGAGTTGGTGATGGACAGGGAGGCCTGGCGTGCTGTGGTTCATGGGGTTGCAAAGAGTCAGACACGACTGAGTGACTGAACTGAACTGAACTGAACTGAAGAACTAATTTTGATACCTATTTAGAGAAGCCACCAAGTGAACAGTCCAGAGTTAAAAAGCAATAGTCCCTGCCTTGAAGCATGCATTTCAGAAGCTCAGACTTCTTTAAAGAATGTGAGAGTCTTTCCTCCTGCAAACCTAAGTATTAGGTTGATGCAAAGGTAATTGCAGTTTTGGAGTGTGAATTTTAAATTATTATAACTAGTCTCAAATACATCTTTATTAATCAAAGTGGGAACCATTAAAATCAACACATGTGTGCCAAAGAGAAATATTTGTTTCTGTAGCATGAAAGTTCATGCTTCAGGATTCGACGAACTCTTGGAAAGCATTTTCTGCCTCCTTCTGGTTGCAAAAGTGTTTTTACAGCAAAAAGTTATTGAGATGCTTAAGAAGTGGTAGTCGGTTGGCAAGAGGTCAGGTGAAAGTGGTGGATGAGGCAAAACTTTGTAGCCCAATTCATTCAATTTTTGAAGTGTTGGTTTGCGATGTGTGGTAAGGCATTGTCATGGAGAAGAATTGGGCACTTTCTATTGAACAATGCCAGCTGCAGGTGTTGTAGTTTTCAGTGTATCTCATCAATTTGCTGAGCATACTTCTTAGATGTAATGGTTTTGCTGGAATTCAGAAAACCAAACATCTGTAGTGGGTCAGACAGCCAGCAGACCACCAGTCAGTGACCATGACCTGCTTTTGGTGCAAGTTTGGCTTTGGAAAGTGCTTTGGAGCATCTTCTCAGCCCAACTATTGAGCTGGTAGTTGCCAGATGTTGTTGAAAATCCACTTTTCATCACACATCACAATCTGATCAAGAAATGGTTCGTTGTTGATCTGTAAAATGAGAGAAGACAACACTTCTAAATTAAGATTTTTTTTATATTTGTAGTCAGTTCATGAGGCACGTAGGATTCCCAAGTGGCACTAGTGGTAAAGAACCTGCCTGCCAATGCAGGAGACATAAGAGATGCAGGTTTGATCCCTGGGTCAGGAAGATCCCCTGGAGAAGGCTACAGCACCCCACTCCAATATCCTTGCCTGGAGAATCCCATGGACAGAGGAGCCTGGGGAGTTACGGTCCACAGCATCGCAAAGAGTTGGATATGACTGAAGCAACTTGGCACGCACGCACACATGAGGCACCCACTTACCATGCTTTTTCACCTTTCCTTTGGCTTCAAATGCCAAAGGACCATATAATGGTGGACAAGCAACTTCTTGTGTTGTTGCAAGAGGATCAGGTTCAATGATGATCTCAGTTGGTCATTGTCAACTTCTGATGGCCGGCCACTGCACGCCTCGTCTTCAAAGCTCTCATCTCCTTTGGAAAACTTCCTGCACCACCACTACACTGTCCATTTGTAGGCAGCTTCTGGGACAAATGTGTTGTTGATGTTGCAAGTTGTCTCCGCTGCTTTAGGACCCATTTTGAACTCCAATAAGAAAATTGCTCAAGTTTGTTTTTTGTCTAACATTATTTCTATAGTTTAAAAGAAATAAAAAGTAAACAGCAAGTAATGTCATTAGCAAAAAAAAAAAAGTGAGAAATGCACATTAAAATGATTTATAATATAACATAACCACATTTATTACAAATGTATTCCAGTTTCAAATGGCAAATGACAACAATGCAAAAACTGCAATTACTTTTGTACCAGTCTAATAGTCCCACAAGTTTTCATTGCAACTAATATGTGACATTGCTTTAGGTAAATGGTTAGGCCAGTGTTCTACAAAATACATCCCACTTTTCCAGACCTTCGAGTTAGCTGACAATTTCTTCCATTTAGTGGGTTCCATTATTTATCTTGGATTGAATAATACTCTGTATTCTTCTGCCTTCTTCAAACTGAAGTGTTTGGGAGTGCCGTGTATCATCCTGCCAGCTACCACTGCTAGTTCTTGAATAAAATTTGCTCAAATAGTTTATGGTCTGAACAGGTGCTTGCAATAAAACTTTCTGTGATGATAGAAACGTTCTAAATCTATATTATCTGACCAGAAGGTACAGAAAGCTATGAAGCCTTTGAAATATGACTAGTGACTCTAAGGGACTGGATTTTTCATTTATTTAACTTTAATTAATTTACACTGAAATTTACATAGCTACATATGGATAGCAGCTAGTGAGTTAACAATGTAGATATAAACCTTCAATATGAAAAAAAATGGGGGTACTCTTTTGCCCCCTTCTGATGCCTATGTCAGAAGCTTTCTCTATCTCCTTTATACTTTAATAAAACTTTATTACACACACACACACACACAAAATGATCCTAGGTTCTTCAATCCCCAATATTCTTTCCATTACCTCTATTTATGCAAAATATTACTATTCCTGCTATCTGGGGTTGGGTCATTTTCCTTTCTTTAAATTTTATTGGCAGTCTTGATATACACTTGAATGTCTTCTTTATTAGAATCAGTCATAACTGGGCCCAGTACAAGTAAGTAAAATCAGGATGATCTGGATAACTTGCTAAAAGCTTCCTTGATCCATCTGTTTCCACCAGAAAGATAATTCATGTGTGTGTCTGTGTGCGTGTGTGTGTTTTAACAATAGAGGAATAGATTATTCACGATGATTACAGGTATGTCTTTGAAATCTAGTGCCAGGGGAAAATGGCCAAAC
This sequence comes from Cervus elaphus, assembly GCF_910594005.1. Taxonomy (NCBI): domain Eukaryota; kingdom Metazoa; phylum Chordata; class Mammalia; order Artiodactyla; family Cervidae; genus Cervus; species Cervus elaphus. The sequence goes on along the minus strand of NC_057827.1, from coordinate 38,686,324 downwards.
ACTAGACAACTGTGAGATTAATCAAGTGACCTTAAATGAAAATAAATGCATAACGATGAAACTAAACTAATCACAATTTATGCTAAAGAAAAAAAAAAGAGAGAGCATGAACATGAATGGTGAGTCTTCATTTCATCAGTGTTGAATTAACTATCCTACTCCTGGGCATTCTCAGTAGGAGCCTACTACAAATTCAGCAAGACCTGGCATCCAGACTTCATAGCAGAACATAGATACACTTTTTGTTTATAATTAAAAAACTTTAGAATGCACTTGAGAGGACAGTCAAATTGAATGCAGATTTACCACCCACATAAATTGTGTTATCCACCTGGAAAAACTGAAGGAAGGTTGTGCTTTGTTTTAGATCAGTTCATAGCCCAAACAAAGGACTCTCCCACTTTGAGAATCCCTGCTCTAGAGAGAACATCATGGAACTTAGACTCTTTGTTCTCTGACACTGTTTTCCTCCATTTGAGTCACAGTCTGCAGAATTTAAATGGATAAACAAGCAGATAAGATAAGCAAGGATCAAATGCCTGATGTTTAAATGGGCTGGGTATTAAAAGGCACTTGTATCTACATTGAAATTTTCCTCATCCTTCTAAAATATAATCTTTTCCATAATGAAATCCTTCTTGACCCTTACACATGAAATTAGGGGGAAACAAAGTAGAAGAAACTGGAAAGTTGACAGGGGTCAGCAAGAAGGTTCTTTGAAGTGTCAACTACAAATCGGCACTTACCAAGAGCATTGCCCGTGAGGGGCAAAAGACCCTGATGCTGGGAGGGATTGGGGGCAGGAGGAGAAGGGGACGACAGAGGATGAGATGGCTGGATGGCATCACTGACTCGATAGACATGAGTTTGAGTAAACTCCGGGAGTTGGTGATGGACAGGGAGGCCTGGTGTGCTGCGATTCATGGGGTCGCAGAGTCAGACACGACTGAGTGACTGAACTGAAAAGCATTGCCAATGGCTGAACAACAAAGGCATTTGCCATCTGCCTCTGTGGAGATTGAACCCCATGCTGCCATGGCTGTTGACCTTCAACAAGCCCTGGGGGAGTTCAGGGTGGAATGAGGCATTCTGTGCTCCAGGGAATCTGGTGGGACAGGTCTTTAGACAGTTGGATGTTTTTAGGAACAGATTTTATTATCTCAATCCTTCCATCTCCTCATATCTAGAGAAGCACTAAATCCCTTCAAGGTGACATCAGATCCTCATGACTAACAAAAAAACTTTTGTAAAATGAGTGCTTCATGGTATTGAACTCCCCCTTCACCAAAACTTTGTATATTGACTTTTCCCCACTGCCGCCTTGGAGCAGTCTCTCAGAGCTATCTGAGATGCTGCCTCCCGAGCTGCAGTTCTCACTTTGCCCCAGTTAAAACTTAACTCGCAACTCTCAAGTTGTATATCTTTTTTTAGTCGACAGTTATGGCGACTGATGAAGCGACCCAGAGTGGACTTCCTTCCTTCGACTGAACTCCACGAGGAACTGGAGCTTTGGTACCAGCAGTGGCCCCTTGCGCCCATCCGCCTCCTCGGGGAGTGCAGACGAATTTGAGTAAGTCTCTCCTGGTTGTTGAATCTCCCGTATTGGTTGAGATTCCAAGTTTTATTTGGCGGTGGAGCAGGTTACCTGCCCCCTTCCAATAGGAAAGATACTGGGGGGGTCCGGGGTGAAACATCCAGGGAACACCCACTCATGGTCTTCACACTGAGTGGGGCTCAGCTGAAAGATACTGAGAAATTTCCACCCAGGCAAAAGATACTGGGTAGGGGGCTGGCTGAAAGATGCCAGGAGAATTGCCCACCCAGTGGAAAGGTACTTGGGAGGGGGACTCGATTGGGAAAAAATCGAGGAATACCTGGGCCTTGGCTGAAAGATGTCAAGGTCTCTCCGTTGTAGGGGACTGAACAGTCTTGGCTGAGTGGTTAAGAGGCTGATCTAATGTTTTTCCTCAATTTGACTGCCATTATAGAATTTATCAGGATGAAAGTGAGGAAAACACGTGAGAGCTTTGTTCTGAAGAAAAGGGACAAGACTCCTCCTGGCCAGTTTCCGTTTTCTCACGTGACTGAGAAATTTACGGGAGTGGTGGAGGCCTCATCCTCATCCCGTGCAGTAGTCCCATAGAGAAACCCACTCATTAATTAAAATACTTGCTTGTCTGGGGGTTGCACATAAGAACTGGACATTCAGCAACCCGAGCAGCCATGGTGGTCTTGATTCCCAGAGGCAGAATCCGAGACACTAGGACAAGCTGTAATAACTCTAAGGTGATTCCTGGAGGAGTTAAGCTCACAAGAAGCACATGGGCCCACTACACAAGTTCATTAGTGATTTTTATTCCTGACAAATTCAGCTTAAAATGGGAAAGTGAATCTCTCAAAAACAGAAATAAAGGGGTATCATCAGAAAGCCAGCCTCTGACTAATACTCTAGCCAGATTCATGTACAATACGTACGGAGCTCATACTTGCAAGTACCTAGTTAACTGGAGAAATTATACTAAAAGAGATCTCAACCTAAAATGACCAAACTGGGGTTCTTTTGATATTCCAAAATTGATATTTTTGCACACACAATTAGAAAAGGCTGGCTGTGCTTACTTTGACTGGTATCTAGAAGCTTCTAAAACAGGAGATAGAGTAACTTCTTCACAGGAAACCAACAAGAAATTGCTTGAAATTATCAAACTAAAAAAGGCTGCTAGCACTGACTTTGCCAGGTTGCAGGTCTAGTGGAACCAGGTAGTCATGTTTGGCATTTATGCCATTTGGCTTTTGATTTCTGGGCATCTCTTTGCCTTTTATTTCATTTTGAGTGTGATTTTGGTTTGGTTTGAGAGCACAGGCATCTGGTACAAACTGCTCAAGTCAGTATAGGAACTGCTCACTGTAAGGTTCCACACTCCACCTGGGAACCCCTTGGGGAAAAACAAATTTTTTTTTGGCTGGTCAGTCTATAGCTATGATCCAATGACAAGAAAAATAGCCTAAAAATATTAAATTTTTATTGACATAGGATAGGAAAATGGACTGAAGTTCCCTTATATCCAGGACTTCCTCCTGTATCTCTTTTAGAATTTTTGCCCTGAGGACATAACTCCTTCTATACCTTTATTGGGCTTCCTGGTGATATGGGGCTTCCCTGTGATATGGGGCTTCCTGGTGGCTCAGATGGTAAAGCGTCTGTCTGCAATGCAGGAGACCTGGGTTCAATCCCTGAGTCGGGAAGATCCTCTGGAGAAGGAAATGGTAACCGACTCCAGTGCTCTTGCCTGGAAAATCCCATGGACAGAGGAGCCTGGTAGGCTACAGTCCGTGGGGTCGCAAAGAGTCAGACATGACTGAGCGACTTTACTTTATACCTTTAGACCAGAGCTCTCTGGATTACTTTATCTAGACCATGTCTAGTTCCTGGAACCAAAAGGAAAAAAGGGTGGGGTGTGGGGTGTGGGGTGGGGTGGGGAACAACGCCTTTTAAAATCTTATTCCCCTTTTAAAATCATATTTCAACCATTTTTTTTTACAACTAGTATTAATAACTAAATTTGGAAAACAAAGCTATAAGATCTCTCATGTCTATTTGGATATATATATGTCTCAGTATGTGTCTTTGTTTTTTTCTTGGATAATATTGCTGATTGCTGAGATTGGTTTGTAAACGAACTCTAATCTAACTGTCCTTTAAAAAAAAAAAAGTAAGCACTTACAAATCTAATAATTCTAAACACAAGAGAAATTAACCTAAATGAATTTCAGGTTTACATGAACTGGGAAATATTCAGTTTTAAATACCTGATATTAATGTTTGTTTGTTATCTAACTAATGTAGACATGTCTAAGAATAATTAACATTAAGTAGAATATTTTCATTGTACCTAGGTTTAATATAAGTTAAATATTATTATATCTGTTATAAGTTTGTCAGCAACAAAATTACCTAAAATGAAGAAACTTCTTAAAAAACATAAATGAGATATGAACCTTTAGATAAACTCTATTAAGAATAATTATGCTTTAGAAATATCTGTCTAAAATAGTCTCTCCAGGTTAGGGTAACTTGAACTTCTAAGGGTTGTGTTGGAAGTCTATTGAATAGCTAAGTCGTTTCCAAATAAAATAAGATTTTGAAACATTTACTACTGAACACTAATTTCCTCTTACAGAGAAATTAAAAACCTTTTGTAAAATGAGTGCTTCACGGTATTGAACTCCCCCTTCACCAAAACCTTATATATTGACTTTCCCTCACTGCTGCTTTGGAGCAATCTCTCAGAGCTATCTGAGACACTGCCTCCCGGGCTTCAGCCCTCATTTTGCCCCAAATAAAACTTAACTTGCAACTCTCAAGTTGTACATTTTTTATCAGTCAGCAGAAGCATGGAGAAAGATGGTAAAGCAGATGTAACCTCCCAAGGATATCTGAGTCCAGGTCTGTCCTCTGGCATTCTTTAAATGAAATCCAACCTCCCAGATAGAAAACCATCCATTCATTCAACAGTATTTACTGGGGCCCTGCTTAGCTACTTTATTCTAGATATACGAAAACAGAAAGACCTAAACACTGCCTTCCAGGGATTACAATCTATTCGGCAGACTAATTCATCAGACTCATCCTGAACCTAAAGGGACAAAATAATAGTTCATCTTAGCATTAGGCGATACTCGTATTTTTTAGGGTGGCATGTCACATTTAAATATTCCAAAGTTTCTATTCACTTAAACTGATTTTATATTATTATAGTACTGAATAAAAACAGACTAAGAAATCATTTATCCATAGCAATAACATTAACAGCATCATGATACTATGGTGATAGTTTTATGAAAAATAAATATGTAAGTCATCCCTAAACATCCAGAAAATCCAAGTCATAGGGAAGCCAAGCTTCAGATATCCTTATTTTGAAAAGCAATATAAAAGCCAGTGTATCAAGAAGAATAGTTCCACAACCAGAGATGGAGATAGTCTCTAGAAAAATAGAACATTGAACTATTCTTAAGATTTCTTTGTGTATATGTACCACAGCTTTCTTATCCATTCATCTGCTGATGGGTATCTAGGTTGCTTCCATGTCCTGGCTATTATAAACAGTGCTGCGATGAACATTGGGGTACAAGTGTATCTTTCAGATCTGGTTTCCTCGGTGTGTATGCCCGGGAGTGGGATTGCTGGGTCATATGGCAGTTCTATTTCCAGTTTTTTAAGGAATCTCCACACTGTTCTCCATAGCGGCTGTACTAGTTTGCATTCCCACCAACAGTGTAACAGGGTTCCCTTTTCTCCACACCCTCTCCAGCATTTATTGCTTGTAGACTTTTGGATAGCAGCCATCCTGACTGGCATGTAATGGTACCTTGTCGAGGTTTTGATTTGCATTTCTCTGATAATGAGTGATGTTGAGCATCTTTTCATGTGTTTGTTAGCCATCTGTATGTCTTCTTTGGAGAAATGTCTGTTTAGTTCTTTGGCCCATTTTTTGATTGGGTCATTTATTTTTCTGGAATTGAGCTGCAGGAGTTGCTTGTATATTTTTGAGATTAATCCTTTGTCTATTGCTTCATTTGCTATTATTTTCTCCCATTCTGAAGGCTGTCTTTTCACCTTGCTTATAGTTTCCTTTGTTGTGCAAAAGCTTTTAAGTTTAATTAGGTCCCATTTGTTTATTTTTGCTTTTATTTCCAATATTCTGGGAGGTGGGTCATAGAGGATCTTGCTGTGGTTTATGTTGGAGAGTGTTTTGCCTATGTTCTCCTCTAGGAGTAAGCCAGAAAGATAAACACCAATACAGTATACTAACGCATATATTTGGAATTTAGAAAGATGGTAACGATAACCCTATATGCAAGACAGAAAAAGAGACACAGATGTATAGAACAGACTTTTGGACTCTGTGGGAGAAGGCAAGGGTGGGATGATCTGAGAGAACAGCATCGAAACATGTATATTATCAAGTGTGAAACAGATCGCCAGTCCAGGTTGGCTGCATGAGACAAGTGCTCGGGGCTGGTGGACTGGGATGACCCAGAGGGATGTGATGGGGAGGGATGTGGGAGGGGGGTTTGGGATGGGGAACTCATGTAAATCCATGGCTGATTCATGTCAATGTATGGCAAAAACCACTACAATATTGTAAAGTAATTAGCCTCCAACTAATAAAAATAAATGGGAAAAAGATTTCTTTGAACTGAAAATAAAAAGCTAGGTTCCAATCTGAGACGCAAGTGTAAGTAAGTAAGTGTTAGTCGCTCAGTCGTGCCTGACTCTTTGCAACCCCATGGACTGCAGCCCACCAGGCTCCTGTGTCCATGAGATTTCTAGGCAAGAATACTGGAGTGGGTTGCCATTTCCTTCTCCAGGGGATCTTCCCAACCCAGGGATTGAACCCGGGTCTCCTGTGCTGCAGGCAGATTCTTTACCGACTGAGCTACAAGGGAAGCATAAGTGAAAGATTTGTTTAATGCTCCTGAATCTAACGTCCTCCAATCAACCCAATTGTATGAACTACTTGTAAGCCTTTTCACCCAACAGTTCCTTTCAATGCCTGGAAGTAGAGAAGAGAAAAATCAATAAATTAATTTTAATGCTTCACTTTATCCTTGGGAAAGTTCTTGGAAAATTTTCTGTGACACATTCTTGACAGATTCCAAAATACACCCTTAATATGGTGCAAACTTATTTCTACAAGTAGATTATAACCTAACCTGATTTCTGTATATAAAAATATGGATATCTATAAGTCCAGAGAGACCACTCCTCGTATATTTACACATGACATAAATTCCAGCTTTGGAAGTAGTCACAAGCAGATCTTTTCAGCCCATCTTCTATATATATCTAGATTCTACAGTGGTTATCTTCAAAGAGAGGTGCTCATACCCCTGAGGACTAGAGGAGAAGAAAATATTAGAACATCTACTTACGTGTGTAGAAAAAATAAGAACTAGATTAAGGTTACTGATACCATCATACTAGGTCCTTCGCTTGGCTCACTCCTTATAAGGATGGTCACAGCACACATGCGCACAGCACCAGAGGTTGGCAGAGGAAAGTGGAGGGATTTCGTGATACAGAAGGACTGGTATTGACAGCCTCACCCACTTTCTGTTTCTGGCAAACTTCAATAAATTGTAGGGTACAAGTGCTAAGTGTAATTAAAGGTATTTAACCTTCCCTGGGTCAGGAGGATCCCCTGGAGAAGGAAATGGCAACCCACTCCAGTACTCTTGCCTGGAAAATCCCATGGACAGAGGAGCCTGGTGGGCTACAGTCTGTGGGGTCGCAAAGAGTCAGACATGACTGAGCGACTTTACTTAATCTTCATTAGTAGAACCCTAGGCACTCGAATCTAACCGTTAAAAGGAGAGTCTCTAAAGCCAAAATGGCCAAGTATAGATCCTGCCTGACTGAACAAGTTTCTTGTTAACTTGTCTCTGCCTTGGTTAGTCTCATCTGTAAAATGGGGATGAAATGGAACTGGTAATTATGAGATTAACTGAGTTAATATTTGTAAAGGGCTTAGGAGAGTGCCTGGAAAATATTAATAGTAAGCTTCATGTAAGTCTCTGTTAAATAAATATGTATTCATAAGATGAGGAATGTCTGTGAAAATATTTTGTGCTGCAGAGAGGTTCACAGGTTACTCCGTGGCAAAACATTTCAAAGGTGAATTATATAGCTTTCTTTCATAGAGAAGAAATGTGCTCCAAATTTGCTGATCTTTCTGTGATGCTCTGGGGGAGCCAAAGAGAGAAACCCCAATTGCCCATCCAGACAGGGCAGTCAAAGACATGAGGCAGACAATAAGCAGGATGGATGTGCCCAAATCAGTGTTGTGCTCAATCAATATCCTAGTAGATTTTTTTAAAAAAAGAAAATTTGCTGATCTTGTCTCTGATGACAAGTGCCTGTCAGTAATAAGCCTTGTACAGATTCTAAAACAAAATAAAACAAAATGAATCTATTCCATCAAGGTAAAGGTGAAGTTTTAGGAGTGAGTAAGATAGTAACTGCTTCTTTTTCAGTACTATGGAAGCAGTCTTCTGAAAATGGGTGTTTAGAAATGTTTATATCATCATGTGATTTTGTTTGAAAATGTGTGTCATTCATTAACATTTCTATTTCTACACACATACCAAAAAAAAAAAAAAAACCCTTGGAAATGGAATTTTATAATCCATTGCAAAAATCTGGAGTTGCATTGACATCTGGAAATGTTTGAAAAATTTAAAAAGCAACCATCTCATTTATCCCTTATGTTTTTATTTATTTTAAAGCAATGTTTATTTTAACTTTGTCATTCTTTTAAAATTGTTCTTTTTATGTATGTTTTACATCCATGCTATGTTAGTCAAGAAGGAACATGTATATAGTTTTTAAGTAAATAATTAAGGACTATATGAATAAAATATTTTTACTGATATGGGTGCATGTTTTTTTTTAAAGGCCACTATGTTACTGCCCAGAAAGTGTCATTGTTGAGTGCCTGCTGGTGACAAACTTATCATATTGACCTTACTTAATCTTCACAATACCTCTAAGAGATGAGCACTTGCATATTTCTTATCTTATGGAATAGAAAACTAGGGTTAAAAGAAGTTAAATGAAAGCCAGGAAACCATAGAGCATGCAAGTGATTGAACAGAAACTGAAACACAGTTCTTCATCGCTGCTCCAAGGACATAATGATAACCATGTTGCTTCCCCCACTTTCCTAAACACAGAATTGTGGAGACACTGTGCAGCAAAATAAATTGAGCAGAATTATAGTAGAAAATTCAGAATGGTTATGTTAAAAGCTATTTAGCTATATTTTAGTCACATATATATAAGCAGTCTTCAACTTTCAAATGGTTTGTGCTCTAAACTTGGAAATCACATGTTAGGAATGTAAAATTCATTTTCTTCTAGGAATAGAACTGATGATAGTGGCCACATTTCTGGACTGGACACAATCCTACTTTTCTCATCACATATCTGAATTATTAGACATTAGCAATGAAAAAGAGTAAAAAATTGAACTTCTGCAATGTCAGCAATTGAATACACACAGAATCAGAATATTGCTGCTCAAGGAAAAACATGCTCCCAAGGATCGTGATAATGTATAGGGAGATTTTTTGCCTGTTTTGCCAAAGCAATAGTCCTCCTTTTCGTGGACTTCAGAAGTTAATGGCACCAGCTCTTTGCTGAGCTGTGCTGTGTGGTGTCTGACTCTGTGACCCCACGGACTGTAGCCAGCCAGGCTCCTCTGTTCCATGGGGATTTTCCAGGCAAGAATACTGGAGTGGGTTGCCATGCCCTCCTCCTGGGTATCTTCCCAACCCAGGGATTGAACCCAGGCCTCCCACATTGCAGGAGGATTCTTAACCCTCTGAGCCACCAGGGAAGCCCAAGAATACTGGAGCGGGTAGCAAATCCCTTCTCCAGGGAATCTTCCTGACCCAGGATTTGAACTGGGCTCCTGCATTGCAGGTGGATTCTTTACCAGCTGAGCTACCGGGGAAACCCCCATGCTCTTTACAATGCATAATGTAACCTCAAAGTATATAAATTTAATGTTCTTGATGTTGTTGTTTAATCACTCAGTAATGTCCGACTCTTTTCAACCCCATGGACTCTAGCCTGCCAGGCTCCTCTATTCATGGAATTTCCCAGGAAAGAATACTGGAGTGGGGTGCCATTTCCTTCTCCAGGGGATCTTCCCAACCCCAGGATCAAACCTGTGTCTCCTGCATTGACAAGAGGATCTTTACCCCTGAGTCACCAGGGAAGCCACATGTTCTTGATAGAGGTGTATAATTACTGTTCTCTCACTTTTATAAGAATTGATTACATCTGATTTTTTAGCTAAATGGAAAAATAGGGAAATGGACAAGAGAAAGAGGTGTTGAGAGTTCGATTTCCCTGAGATAATCAAGAAAAGTCTAAAGAAAATAAGCAGAGAATAATAAGATTAGCAATGATGTATATTTGTAAAAAAAATGTAAAAACAAAAAAACATTGTCTTCAGTAAAACTGGCATGGAGTGGATAAAATACACAGCATGCAAGTGCTTATTTGAACCATTCACTGTGGTTCTGGTAGGTGCCCATTTTGCTGTTATATTATCATCTTGTCTTTGGATAAGGTAGGCCCTTCGTCCCTGCTCCCCCCAAGATTTCCAGGAGCCAGCTGGTACGGGGAAACTGGGTTGATATGTGATGGTGACCAGGATGGATAGGCATCAGGTGTCCTGATGGATGGACATCAGGCATGCGGGTCGCAAGAATATCCTCAAGGTAGCTTTGAGAGCAGAGAAGGACCAATGCCCAAATTGTGAGTCCAGAGTTTCTAATTCAGGAAGCACAAAAGGTACCACATTATTCTTACTGGCAATGAATTAAAATGAGCAACCCCCACTGAGAGAAATATTTAACTAATCACTCTGAAACCTCCTAGGATTCCCTACTCCAAAGAGGATGAACATTAACACTGGAATACTTTTCAGAAAAGTAGTCATTCTCATCTTTAGGAGAAAAATGTTTGATGTATTTTCTGTCAGCTCCCCTAGGTTTTTTCACTTAGAAATACATTGTATACGCTGGCTACTCTTCTTCCTTACAATATCATTCTTTTTTTTTTTTTTTGGCTTAAAAAGAAATTTATTGTCTCGCAGTTCTGGAACTTAGACGTCCAAGATAGGTGTTAGCAGATTTCGTTGACAAACCTGAGCCCTCTCTCTTTGGCCTCTCTCCTGAGGCCTCTCTCCTTGGCCTTTCTCCTGAGGCCTCTCTCCTGAAGCTTCTCTCCTGAGGCCTCTCTCCTGAAGCCTCTCTTCTGAGGCCTCTCTCCTGAAGCCTCTCTCCTGAGGCCTCTCTCCTGAGACCTCTATCCTTGGCCTCTCTCCTGAGGCCTCTGTCCTTGGCCTCTCTCCTGAAGCTTCTCTCCTTGGCCTCTCTCCTTGGCCTCTGTCCTGAGGCCTCCCTCCTTGGCCTCACTCCTGAGGCCTCTCTCCTGAAGCCTCTCTCCTGAGGTCTCTCTCCTTGGCTTGCAGGTGGCTGTCTTCTCATTGTGTCCTCCCATGATCTTTTCTCTGTGCGCATGAATCCCCTGTGTCTCTCTTCTTATGGATAGGGCCCCATCCTGATGTCCTTATTTAAACCTAATCACCTCTTAAAGACCTTTTTTTCCTTCCCAGTTTTATTGAGATGTAACTGACATATAGTAAATACCATATAAATTTATGATGTACAGCATAATTATTTGACTTACATACAGCATAAGACAGGCTTCCAAGGTGGTGCTAGTGGTAAAGAACCCACCTATCAATGCAGGAGACATAAGAGATATGGGTTTGATTTGTCAGTTGGGAAGATCCCCTGGAAGAGGGCATGGCAACCCTCTCCAGTATTCTTGCCCAGAGAATTCCTTGAACAGAAGAGCCTGGCAGGCTATAGTCCACAGGATCGCAAAGGGTTGGACATGACTGAAGCAACTTCACACACACACACACACACACACACACACACACAGCAGAAAATGATTATCAATAAGTTTTGTGAACATCCATCATCTCATACAAATAGAAAATAAAAGAAAAATTTAAACATATTTTTCCTTGTGATGAGAACTCTTAAGGATTTATTGTCTTAACTTTTGTATACAACATACAGAAGTGCTAATTATTTTTCATCATGTACATTACACCCCAGACTTATTTATCTTATAACTGGATAAATAAATTTGTCCTTTTTGACTGCCTTCCTCTTATTCCACCCCCCCGCCCCCTGCAACCCCTGGCCTCTAGAAACCACAAATCTGATCTTTCTTCATGAGTTTGTTTGTTTCCTTATTTTTGAAGTATAAATTGACCTATAATACTGTCTTAGTTTCTGTTATACAACAGAACGATTTGATATTTCTATACATTTCAAAATGATCATCACAGAAATTTAGTCACCATCTGTCACCATACAAAGATGTTACATAATCATTGACTATATTCCCCATGTTGTGCATTTCATACCTGTGACTCATTTATCTTGCAATTGGAAGTTTGTAAGTTCTCAATCTCCTTCACCTATTTCTTTCTTTCCTTCGTGCCCCTCCCCTCTGGCAACCACCTATTTGTCCTCTGTATTTATAATTGTTTCTGCTTTGTTATGTTTGTTCATTTGTTTTATTTTTTTGATTCCACATATAAGTGAAATCCTCATATAAGTGAATTCTGACTTATTTCACTTACCATAATACTCTCTAGATCCATCCGTGTTGTCCCAAATGACAAGATTGCATTCATTTTTGAATGGCTCAGTAATATTCAATTGTGTACATATACACCACATATTCTTTGTCCATTCATCTATTGATGGACACTTAGGTTGCTTCTGAATCTTGGTTATTATAGTTAGATGAACTCCTGCTTTGAATATAGGGGTGGTGGTGGTTTAGTTGCTAAGTCACATCCGACTCTTGCGATCCCATGGACTGTAGCCTGCCAGGCTCCTCTGTCCATAGGATTTTCCAGGCAAGAATACTGGAATGGGTTGCCATTTCCTTCTCCAGGGGATCTTCCCAACCCAGGGATCAAACCTGGGTCTCCTGCACTGCAGGCAGATTCTTTACTGACTGAGCTACCAGGAAAGTCCTAAACTTAGGGTTGCATATATCTTTTTGAATTAGGGTTTCAGTATTCTTCAGATAAATACCCAGGGGAGTGGAATTGCTGAATTGTATGGTTGTTCTATTTTTAACTTTTTGAGGAATCTCCATATTCTTCTTCATAGTGGCTGCACCAATTTACACTCCCATCAATATTGTACTAGGGTTTCCTTTTTTCTACATCCTTGCCAACATGTGTTCTTTGCTGTCTTTTTGGTAATAACCAACCATTCGGACAGGTGTGAGGCGATATTTCATTGTGGCTTTGGTTTGTATTTCCCTGATTAGTGATGTTGAGTATCTTTCCACATGCCTGTTGGCCATCTATATGTCTTTTTTGGAAAAATCTGTCTTCAGATGCTCTGTTCATTTTTAAATCAGGCTGATTTTTGTTTGTTTTTATTTGTTTATTTTTGAATTTATTTTTATTGGATGTTTGTTTTGATGTTGAGTTGTATGAATTCTTTAATATTTTGGTTGTTAACCCCTTATTGGATAGATCATTTATAAACGTCTTCAGTAGATAGCCTTTTCATTTTGTTGATAGTTTCCTTCACTGCTCAAAAGCTTTTTAATTTTTTAATTAAAAAGTTATTTATTTTTATTGGCTGCACAGGGTCTTCGTTGCTGTGTGCTGGCTTCTCTAGTTGTAGTGAGTGGGAGCTACTCTGCAGTTGCAGTGTGCTGACTCCTGACTGCAGTGGCTTCTCGTTGCAGAGCACAGGCTCCAGGCGTGAAGGCTTCAGTAGTTACAGCACATGGGCTCTGTAGTTGTGGCCCACAGGCTTAGTTGCCCCTGGCATGTGGGATCTTCCAGGACCAGGGATTGAACCCATGACTCCTGCATTAGCAGGCAGATTCTCAACCACTGGGCCACCAGGGAAGTCCTCAAAAGCTTTTTAGTTTGATGTAGTCCCATTTTTTTACTTTTGTTTTCCTTACCTGAGGAGAAAGATCTCCCCAAAATACTACTAAGACCAATTACTAAGACCAAGATTATACTGCCTATGTTTTCCTATAGAAGTTTTATGGAGAATATTTTCAACACAGTGAATATAGAGGGAAACTACTTCAACATATAAGCACCACAGATGATAAGTCTATAGGTAACATCATATTAAAGGTGAAAAGCTGAAAATATTTCTTCCAAATCCAGGAATAAGATGAGAATGCCCACTCTTGCCACTTTTATTCAACATGATATTGGAAGTCTTAACCACAGAAAGAAAAAGAAATAAGAGGAATCCAAATTGGAAAGGAAGAAGTAAAATTGCTGCTGTTTGTTGATGACATGATACTATGCACAGAAAATCCTAAAGACACCACCAAAGAGCTACTTAGAACTCATCAATGAGTTTGGTAAAGTTGCAGGATACAAAATTAATATACAGAGATCTGTTGCCTTTCTACACACTAACAGCGAACTCTCAGAAAGAGAAATTAAGGGGAAAATCACAATGATAATTGCATCAAAAAGGAATAAAATACCTAAGAATAAATCTAGCTAAGGAGATGAAAGACCTGTACTCAGAAAACTGTAAGACACAAATGAAAGAAATTGAAGAGGACACTAGCAGGTGGAAAGATACACTGTGTCCATGGATTAGAAGTGTTAATATTCTTAAAATGACCACGCTACCCAAGACAATCTACAGATTCAATGCAATCTTTATCAAAATACCAGTGGCATTTTTCACAGAACTATAAAAAATAATTCTAAAATTTGTATGAAAGTGCAAAAGACCTTGGATAGCCAATAAAATTTTGAGAGAAGAACAAACCTGGAGATATTATGCTCCCTCATTTCAACCTATACCAGAAAGCGACAGTAATCAAAACAGTTTGATACTGGCACAAAAACAGACAGATAGATCAATGGAACAAAATAGAGAGCCCAGAAATTGAGCCACATTTATATGAACATTTAATTTACAACAAAGGAGGTAAGAATATACAGTGGAGAAAAGACAGGCTTTTCAATAACTGGTGTTGGGGGAAACTGAAAAACTGCATGCAAAAGAATCAAGTTGGATTACTTTCTCGCCATATTCAAAATTAAATTCAATGTGGATTAAAAACTTAAATGTAAGAGCTGAAACCATAAAACTTCTAGAAGAATACACTACATGTTTAAATTCCTTGGAGTTTAGCTTCTTGGTCCTCATCGTCCCTAACCTTGAGATAGGGCATAAATAACTGTTACTCACCTTCTTCCTCCTTGAAACGCTCGTCTCCCACTGAACTCCTGTCACTCTCCTCCTACTTTTTAAAATGTCTCATTTCTGTCTGTCTATGATTTTATACTTTCAGCATTTCTGAATTTAAATATCTTTTAGCATTCTTCTTTCAGCTCTATTTTTTCCCTTAAATACTTCCATGGGGTGTCATTCACACACAACTTGAACATTTACCACCATTGAATGATCCCCATGTACAACTGATCCTTGAACAACATGGTTTAAACTGCCAGGTCCACTTACATGTGGAATTTTTTCAATGAACATTTACAACAGTTTCTGAAGTTAATTGAATCCATGGATGCAAGACCATAGACACAGAGGGCCAACTATAAAATTATTTATGGATTTTTGATGGCATGCAGGGTCAGTGTCCGTAACACCCAAATTATTCAAGGGTCAATTGTTTATCTTTGTCTCCCTTATATTTATATATCTTGACTCCTAAAGTCTCAGGAATTTACATTGATGCTCAGTAGTAATTCACCTTGTTAAATTCAATAGGTTCTATTTCCTCAGTGGTTTCCCCTTCTTCTCTCTCTATGCAGTCTTATTGTCAGATTAGCAATTGGGAATCATTTCCACCCTGAGCTGTCGATCGCAACCCAAATACTCTCCCTATTTGTAGTTTTCATGTGTGAATTTTTATTGTTGTTGTTGTTCAAGTTGCCCTTTGCAAGCATATTATACATATAACATCATTGTTCAGAACAATAGCCCTGAGAAGAACCTAGCCAGTCTGTGTGGGAATCTTGACCTACAGAAATAATAAATGAGTGCCATTAAATTTTAAGCTGGTAAGCTTGTGGCAGTTTGTTGCACAGAAATAGAAAACTAACCCAGTCTTCATGACATGGCAGCTAACATGCCTTAGATTGAGCAATCTGAGAGACAGCAAGGAGGTAACCACGATACTATTTTGTGGAAAAGCAATGTACAATCTATTGGTTAAATGTCACCAAATCACTAATCCCCACCCAAACTCAAGGGGGAAAAATTAAGCTTCATCTCTTGGAGCGAGGAATATAAAAAAATGTGTGCTTGTGTGCTTAGCTGCTTAGTCAAGTCCAACTCTTTGCAACCCCATGGACTGTAGCCAGCCAGGCTCCTCTGTCCATGTGATTTTTCAGGCAAGAATACTGGAGTGGCTTTCCATTTCCTCCTCCAGGGAATGGCAGACAGATCCTTTACCACTAAGCCACTTGGGAAGCACCCAAAGAATTTGTGGATATATTTAAAAGACACCCTAAGGATAACAGTAATAACTCAAGTTTTCTTATTTTTACTACTGCTAAATAATAGTTTATTTAACATGAAAAAGTAGGTAGCATTTTTGCACACATTTTATAGACAAGGAAAATGAAGCACAGAGAAATTAAGTAATGTTCCCAAGGTCATGGCTAGTAGCTGGCTGTGTTGTATGCCCATCCCAATATCTTAACTCTGAAGCCTGAGTTCCTAGCCACTATGTTAATTTTAGCAATGCAGTTAAAAATAAGCTTCACAATAAAATCTGTAAACAGAATACTAAAATATTTGCCAGTGAAAATATAACTGACCGAATCCATAATTAGTTCAAAGACCATTTCTTTCTAATTAGGAATGACCAATTAATGACTGAAGTCTACCTGGAGGGCAAATGGAGTGGTTTGTTTAAAACTATATCTTCTATAATTTTCTCCAACATATTTTATTAATGTCTTGAATATCAACATCAAAAGTAAGCTTACTGGACTTTCCTAGTTGTCCAGTAGTAAAGAATCCTCCTTGCAAGCAGTGGACACGGGTTCGATCCAGGGTCCAGAAAGATACCACATGCCATGGGGCAACTAAGCCCATGTACCACAACTACCGAGCCTAGAGCCTGTGAGTCCCAACTACCGAGCCTGTGCACCAAACTACTGAAGCCCATGCACCCTAGAGCCCATGCTCTGCAGCAAGAGAAGCCACTGAAATGAGAAGCCCGCGCACCACAACTAGAGAAAACCCACACACAGCAGCAAAGACCCGATGCAGCCAAAAATAAATAAATAAAAATTTTAAAACAAACGTATGCTTACCAAATTGAAGAATGGCAAGAATACAGTAACCAATATATCAGACAGCAGGATCAGGATCCTAAAAAGTTTCACAGTATACCTAACAGAATGAAGTTTTTAAATGATAAAAAAAAATATAGAAGTTCGACAATTGAATACTGAATTGAGAAAACTGTCAATATTTGCACTCCAAAAATCAATTTTAGGCAGGTGTTAAGCTGACTCTAAACTTAATGTAAGTCAACACTGGTGACATATATTAAGTGATGTGCCTGCCAGAACCTTTGAATAGAATCTTCGGCAATTTTAGAAGCAGAAGTGATGGTACTCAGGCCAGACTTAGAGAAACAAATCTAGAACTGACTGCTACACTGAATTAGGAATTCAAGAATTTATGAAGAAGAGGTTAACAAGAATTTCAGGAGTCTTAATAAAGTGAAACAATGTTATAAGAGATTCAGTTAAACACCTGGGAATATTTAATTTAGAAAAGAGAAGAAAAAAAGAGTGTATATTTCCTGATTTAAATACTAGAAGAGCTGATATGAAAAAAAAATCATTTTCATTTGTGTGGTTTCAGAAGGCAGGACTAAAATAAATGGGTAGACGTTGTGGGGAGGCAGATTTTCAATCACTAGAAGAACTTTAACAATTTTAGTCATCTTACAGCAGTCCAGACTGTCTTAGAAGGTGGTGACTTCTCAGTCACTAGAGGAATTCCAAAAGTAGCTGAATGGCCACTTGTCAGATGCTGTAGGAAAGACCCAGTTGGTAGGCAGAAAGTTGGGGGAAAATTACTTCTAAATTACCTTCAAACTCTAAATGTCTTCAGTTTTATCCTATGAGTCCTCAATATCTCCTCATCCTTAATTTCCACTGTTAATTTCCACTTACTAAACCTTGGTCCCCAGCCAAGCGTGGCTACTCCCTGTTCCCCATACCCACCTTTCATTTCTTGGCTCTGTACTTTTTCTCATCTTCTTCCCTTCACTTAGATTGACAGTTACCATCTTACATGATTGCCATAGTCACACGCATTCTTGAAGATCAAGTGCAAAGCTTCTGCATCTCTGATCTTTTCTCCAATAACCAATTATCTTCTTCATTTCCTTAGCACTATATTTATCTCTCTTGCATAGTTTTTTGGACACTCTGTCTTGTAGAAGACATTTTTAATCTTTATTCCCTATGAAATTGGAAGCTACTTGAAGGCAAGGACCATCTATTGCTCATTTCAGCATTTCTGTTCAGTGTTAAGTGCGACTGCCAGTGATAGCCTTAATAAGACATGCTTAATAAATTGGATGTGACAGAGGTACTGCGTGAAATCAATAGCAATATTGGAAGGGTAATTTAAATATATTTTCCTGATTAAGCCTACTTCTGAAGTGAAATATTTGTGCCTCTTTCGTTGACCCTGATTCATTTTTTTTTCCTGCCTGATTTTTCAGATTGTGGTATAGTACATGGCACTTATCGTTTTAACCATGTTGAAGTGTATAAGGGCATTTAGTACATTCACAGGATTGTACTATCATCAACACTAAGGAGTTCCAGAACTTTTTCATCACCCAAACAGGAAACCCCAAATCCATTAAGCAGTCACTCCCCGTCTGCCTCCCTCCCAGCCCCTGGCAATTGCTAACCTGCTTTTTGTCTCTATCCTCTTAGTTCTTTCAAAACTCTAACACAAAATATTGTGCCAAGTAGTTATTCAGTAAATATTTGTCAAACTAAATCTGAATAAGAAGGAACTCCTCCAAAATATGTATGATGGAAGAGAAAGAAATAGTAGAAGAGACCTATATTTTAAAGTGCAAATTATTTTAAAAGGATATTGTTTCTGAGCATTATATAGAAGAATACTAGTGATTTTGTCAAGTAAACACTTTGAAATATAAAGTGCTATGCAAATGCTTAAAAAATTGATGAACTATAAAAGCAAATCAGAATTAACTGTGCAAAAGTATTTTGGAAGAAAGTGTTTTAAAGCCTAATTGTCTAATTTTGCAATTAGAGGTTTCTAATTTTCCTCCAAATACACATGAATGATTAACATGGCAAAAACCAACTTAGGAGTTGCTTTTAAAGAGATTTTAGGTTTTTCACATAATCTTCACTGCTTATTTAGTAGTATTCTTATATAAAACAGCTTATTTAGTGATATTCAAATACTGTCTTTTTTTTTTTCAATTTTGCCTTCTTAAAAGCATCTAAGGGACATCGCTGGCAGTCCAGTGGTGAATGCTCTGCACCTCCATTGCAGAGGGCATGGGTTAGATCCCTGGTAGGGGAACCAAGATCGCACATGTTTCAGCCAAAAGAAAGTTCAAGGAAGGAAGATTTCTTTGTTGTGTGCTTGTGTGATTTCTGGGCATTGGAAGATGCACAGAGGTGATTCCCCATGCCAGTTGTCACTTCCATGCAAAACCTTATTTAAAATTCTGGCACTAGTTTGTGATCTCATCTATCAGTGGTTGCAAAAACTGAGTTTGACACATGAAAATGTTCCTTTAATTTTTCTCTTCCTCCATAGCTTTATAATTTTACACTTTTTATTCCTGCTGCTGGAGAATTCACTGTTTCATGCCTCAGTTTCTCCATCGGATAAACTGGTTACATAGATCTTGTAACTGAGAGAAACTGCATTTTTTGTTCAGTATTAAGAGCACTCACTGCAGAGGGTTTTCCAAAGTATAATGAGGCAATGGTGCACAAGTGACAAATAAGTTAATTAAATTCAATGACATTAAACTAACCATAAAACTCCCAGTGTGCACAAAATGACTCACTTCCAACAAGCCCTGTTTAATATCGTGAAATTGTAAAGGGTTATGATTTAGTTAGCTACTATTCCAGGGAATCTAGAGGCCAAAATTAAGAGCATCTTTTCAGTTGAAGAAGAGGACTACTTTGCTGCCATGATTATTTTTACTTATTTTAACCCATTCAGGGCCTTTCTTAAGTTACATTTTATTTCTTTGTATATCACAGGGGGAAAAAATGGAATGAGGGAATTTCTTAAATCATTATAAATGGAAGTAGAGAATTTAGTAAATACATAAAGAGAACAAATGAAGGGGGGGAAATCTTTCAAAAAGTGGCAGGACTGTTGATTGGAAGATATGGTAAAAGTCTTATTGGGAACTTCCCTGGTGTTCCAGTGGTTAAGACTCCATGATTCCACTGCATGGGTTCCATTCCTGGTCGGGGAACTAAGATTTTGGGTGTTAGGGGCAGGGATGGGGAGTCTTATTGCTAGAGGTAATGTAAAAGCATACTGCCTTTCTGGGACTTACCTTGACAATGGTCTTAAGAATGTACATATTCTTTGCATAAGCAATATCACTTCTAGGAACTGATTCTAGGGAAAGAATTTGATAAATGAGAAACACATGAACAAGAATTTTCAAGTGTTATTTATAATGGGGAAAATAATTTAAAAAATCCCAAACATCCAAAAATAACTGGTTAGTTAACAAATTATAGAGCATGTAGTTGATTAAATACTAGACAATTATTAAAAATGATTATGTAGTTCTATATTATTGTCATGGAGATAAGTTACAATAAAATACTTAATGATAAAAAGTTTATGCAAAGGATGAGTCCATTGCAATGAAATGTATATAAAAATACACACATGCAGGAACCCACAGAAAAGAAGTTCTGCAAAGATAAACAATGAAACTTTAACAAAAATTATCTCTAGGTGGTACACTTACGTAGGGGGTTTTTCCTTTTCTGCTTGTTTCCTAATTTTGCTAATTATCAGAGATTTCTTATGAAATTTAAGTAGCTTTTTAATATTTAATTTAAGTAACAAATTATGATGTTAATATTTAAATTTAAATAGCTTTTTCTAATCCTAAATTCTATTGAATTAACTAAAATCTACTGCATTGTTCCCAGATGACTATATAAACTGCAAAAATAATAAATGTGGATAGGTGGATGGATGGATGGAGAACTGATCGTGAGTAATCACATTATTGAAGCTCTGCTATTCACACAAAACCACTTGTTTAAAGAATGTATTAGGAAGCTCTTCTGCTAAGAATATTTGAAAATGAAATGACTTTAGTAAGTTTGAATGACTTTATTTTCAATTCAGTGTATATTTATATAAGTCCCATTTTATAAAAAGATGTACAGTGAGCCCAATTTATCTCAAACTAAATGATATAACTAAGTGATTCTGATGCTGTCCCTTTTATGGCTTAGACTAGAAAACTATTAAGATAGATAAATAGCTCTTTTGTGCTAATGTTTATGTCATAATTCTCTAGGTGAGTGTAAGCGATCACACTGGTGGCAAGAATACACAGAAGAACTGTACAAAAAAGATCTTCACAACCCAGATAATCACGATGGTGTGATCACTCATACCAGAGCTAGACATCCTGGAATGTGAAGTCAAGTGGGCCTTAGGAAGCATCACTAGGAATAAAGCCAGTGGAGGTGATGGAATTCCAGTTGATCTATTTCAAATCCTAAAAGATGATGCTGTCTGAGAGTTAGGGAAGAATATTCTGTCCAAAGGGAAGGGAAAGTGATTGAATACTGGTTAAATAATACGCCTAGTTATTTCAGTGACCCAGAAGTAACCTACAAGATACTGTACAGAAAAAAAAAAATCTGTAACAGGAGTTTAATTTGGGGGTTTATAGAAATTAACTCAGTTCTTGAATGGGCACTTCCACTACATTCTATTTTCGCTTTAACGTCTGGTCTTCCTTTTCTCTCTTTCCTATCCCACTAAATGTATCTATCAGTGAACCACCTTCCCATATGTGAGGCCAGAACTACACTGTGCGAGCAGGCATTCTGTATACCTGTATAATTTTTCGTAGGCTGAGGAGTATCTGCTTACTTAACTGGACACCTTCACAGCAAATCTCCCCTAAGAACAATCAAAGTAAGTTGAATAATTCTCCCAAAAGAGAAGCTGTTTTACAATAAATCTGAAGATAGTCATAGAAAGGTGTTTTTCCTCTATGACTCTATCCTCTAGGGATAAAAGGAGAAATGGAAGTTAAACATGGCTATATTTCATTCTCTCTAGGTGAAAATCAGGAGTCAAGAATGTCACTGGAAAATACAATCATACTTCCCCAAGAGCTCTCCTCTCTGTCAACACAGTATCTACTGAGTAAAAACCTTCAAATGTGCTTAATTTCCATCCAACTGCCAGAGTTCTCCAACTCTCCCACTTACTGCTTTTATCCCCAGCGTGGTGTAGTTTACGTTGTATCATCCATAACATAGACAGGAAGAGTAACATATTCTCTTGACACTTATTTGAACTATGCCCAAAGATACAGGTAAGAGGAAGAAAGAAGGAAAAACAACCTAGCACAATGGAGATCTACACTGTCTCATGAGACCTTCAGCATGGAAGTGACTGGTCCTGGGAAGCATAACAGAGTTGTAGATGGTCACAGAAGACAATCTGCATAAATCTGAACTCTTGCCAAGAAAAATCTGTGCTTAAGGTGAGAATACCACCTACCAATATAATTAAAGCCTACAGTGGAAAGTTAGAGGAGGGGAGTGGAGTCGTGTCCGTTTTGCTGAAATCAGTCCTTTTGGAGGCTCCTTCCTCTTTCTTGTTTTCTATTCTTGAGGACCACAGGGTGGTGAGACTCTGAGTCATTATGAAAAAAATGAATAGTCAAGGTATTTAAGTGGAGGGTGGGGGTGGAGAGCAGAGGGCTTACCCCATCCCACTCCTCTCACTGCCCCCTGCAAACTGGGAAGACACTAGTTCCTGTTCAAACCAGCTCATTTCCTTTCTTTGGTTCCAAATATAATATCAGAAAGTGGAAAAAAAACAAAACAAAACTATACTTTCAGTCTTTGCCTAATGCATTTTCTGTCAAATTAAGACCAGAATTTACTTGAATAAGGTGCTTTATTTTTTCAAGAAAAGAGACACTTTGGGCAAAATTCTATAAATTTAAATAAAGAAATAGATAATTTGTTATAGATTATTTAAAACATTTAATAAACTATACAACCTGTATGGTATCCATAAAGCAGGGACTTTGTGCATTTAGCAGTAATGCTGTGTGCTGGATGGCTGCTTAGGTTTAAAACTTTTGAAGATTTAATCGTAAACTGGAAGTAAGAGAATTAATTGTTTAATATATACAATGACAATAAATAGATGCAAAATACTGATTAACAAAGAGTTCAGGGATTAAGGTGAAATAAATGTATTACAGGTATTCTGCTAAAATTATGCTATTAAAATGGTTAGATGTTAATTACGTTTTCATGATTAAAGCTTAAACATTCTAAAAATAATATACTTCTAAAACTGCGACCATAGTAAAACAAATATTCTTATCCGAGGGAGTGCACTGTCTTGTTTGACCTGTCAATAATATTCAATACCAATGACTACACCTTCCTTCTTGACATGTTATTTTCTCTGCTCCAGAATTACTCAACATCTCTCCAGCCCAGTTGCACCTTTGATAGCTCCTCCTCTTCAACAAGACCTCTTAACAGTGTACTTCCTCAGGGCTGAAAAGGAGCTGCTTCTTCCCCAGTCATTCTATATTCACTCTATACAATGGCATCAAATGCCATCTAGATGCTTAAGGCTCCCAAATATGTAATTCCCAACCAGATCTATTTTCTGACTTCCAAACCTGTAGACACAACTATCTGTCTGACTCTTCCACTTAGTTCTCTGACCAGATCTCAACTTCAAGGCCAGAATGGATTTTTCAGTTTTCCTCCCTAAGTTTCTAACTATACCAATTATGTCAGTGACATCACTATTTACCTAGTGATTTAAGGTAGTAGCAGAGAAGCATAGAAGTTGTAGTTACTGTTTCCATTCTCACTCCCAGTTCTTCAGTAAATGTTATTTTTCTTACCTCCAGATTATAACTCTATCTGTCCTCTTTTCTTCATCGCCCCAGTTTTAAATCTCATCTAACTCATTCCATCTCTCTCATGTGGACTACTGCAACAGTCTCCAAAGTGGTTTCCCTTCTTCCACTCATTTATTTTAACCTATTTCCCACATACCACAAAAAGGTATTAAAATGTAAATAGGTTCCTGCTACTTCTCCACTCAAGAGGCTTCAGTTGGCTCCCCATGAGACAAAAAGATAAATTCTGAAGGCGTCTCACGAACTGGGTCCCCAGTGTCCACCATTCTCCCCTATTGTGCTCTAATCCCTCTAGTCCTTCTTCCTTTTCTGTAATGGCATCAAGCTCTTTCCCACCTCTGAGTTTCTGCCCCTCTGTTCTTTGTTTCCATCTGAAACGTTCTCCCCAAGTCCTCCCTTATCTAACTCTGATTCTTCCTTCATTACCTCAGAGAGCTTTTCTTGATGAACACCCTCTTTCCCAAACCAGCTTAAGTTCTCCTATTATATATCCACCCTTACTTGATAGCATGAGTCATAGTTTGTAAATGTATATCTATTTGTTTAATAACTTTCTTCCGCATTGGACTGTGAGGTCCTTATGTCAGGAATCCCTACTGTATCCGAGTTCTAGAACAATGCCTGAATAAATTTTTAATGTTGGGTGTGTGATTAGTTGAAATAATATATTTATACAACTTTATGTGCTGAACTTTTAATGAAATTAAGCTGGTTTCATAAATAGCCTCTAGTTATTTACCACAATGTGTTGTTTATAAAATGTACATAATACTCTATTAAATATATATGACAAAATATGCTTAACCATTTCCTGTTTTGTGAGAAGAGTTACCTATTTTTGCTATTATAACTAACAATGCTACAATAGAGCTATTTCCTTGTTAGAAACTCACAGAGGTGGGACCACAGGACTACAATATTTTATTACTCCCTCTACCCACAGGATCACCAGTATTTCTTTGAAAGTATTATAACATATAACAGTACCCCTAAAATGACTAATCTGGACTAATTATGCCAAACTTTTTAAAAGCTTATCAAGAAAGGGTAGGTAGAAAACAAGTCTACCCTTCATAAACTCCATTCCTACAGGAAAGTCTCCCCATGTGGGTCATCTACTCATTGTATGAGTCACAACAGTAATTGACACTAGTGAAGTCTAATTTCTTAAAAGTCCTTAAGTCCCAGGAACATTTTCCATTATATTTTATGTGTGGTAAAATTATAATGACACCAGGATGTCTGTTGGGAAGATATGTTTATTGTGAATATGATATCATAAATCTGATCTAGAGTTAAGGTTTTTCATTGACTCAGCTATCAAGAGCAATAAAATGACTTGTTCTTTTAACTTATTACTTATAGCCAGAAACTGATTACCTTTACTCAGGGATGCATTACAGAAACTTGAATTAGGAATACTAAATATTTTTTCAATAAGATTTCTTTCTAAAGAAAGGGGCTAGAATCTGAAAGGGACTTCCCTGGCGACCCAGTGATTCTGATGCCTCTTTCCAATGCAAGAGGTTAGGGTTCGATCCCGGGTCAGGGAGCTGAGTCTCACGTGCCTTGAAGTCAACAAACCAGAACATAAAACAGGAGAAATATTGTTACAAATTTAGTAAATACTTTAAAAATTATTAAAAAAAAACACATCAAAAAAATTTTAAGAGATATTAGATTCTGAAAAATATTTTTTATATCTTTTTTTTCTTTTGAAAGAAAAAAGAGTGTATTGACTTTCAAATGGAAACAGACATAGAACAGGAAGCAGGTGAAGAGGTAATCCTTTCAGAGCCTGCAGCACACTTTCTTAAAGCTGGGGGGTGAAGGCCCTAGCAGATAAAATTGTAATTCTATTCCAGAAAGAGGCCTGCTTTGAGCCAGTTCTGGATGGTGAGTGTGGTGATGGGTTGGCTCACACTAGTTAGTCGTGTCTGACTCTGTGACGCCATGGACTGTAGCCTGCCAGGCTCTTCTGTCCATGGGATTCTCCAGGCAAGAATACTGGAGTGGGTTGTCATTTCCTTCTCCAGTGATGGGGTGGATTTGAACCTAATCTTGTCCAGTTAACTCTTGGAAACTGTGACAGTTCCATGCCCAGTGTACTGGGGCTCTTTTGGACTGGACACGATGTGATTCCTGGGTTTCTATTTCAAACAGGCTCAAGTCCACCCCTGGGGCTGAACTAAATTTTTCAGAAATACCTATTTCACTAATGGAGTTCTTTCCTCTTTCTTCCCTCCTTCCATCCCTCCCTTCTTTGCTTCCTTCCTTCCTTTCAACTAATAAATAGCTCCCCCCACTGCACCACCAACCCAGGGCCCACTGTGCTAGACACTCTAGAAGATAAACAGAAGGTTCTGGCAAATCTCAAGCCTTAAGCAGGATGGATTAGACTCATGCAAACATACTTGCACAGTGTATACAGACCCCAATAGGAGCCAAAGGGAAAATCCAGATAAGTGAGGGGAGATGCCTCTAGCTGACACCATCAGTAAAGATTTCCACAGAGCAGGCACTTCAGACAGCTCAAGGAAAAACAGGGTAGGATTTAGATACGCAGAGATGAGGCCTGCGGATTAGAGTAAGAAAGGGCATCCAGGGCAAAGGAAATAGATTTCACCATTAAAATGTCTTTTCTTTTCTCCTTGTCTTTCTTGACTGGGTGTTCTGGGGCAGTGCTCCTTAAACTTAATGTACAGATGAATTACCTGGCAATCTTGTTAAAATGCAGATTCTAATTCACCTGGTCTGGGTAGACAGAAATCTGCATCTCTAACAAGCTTCCAAATAATACTGAAGCTGCTAGTCTGAAATGTGCACTTTCATTGGCAAAATCCTAAGCTGCATGTTGGCAAGGTGAGGCTGTATCAGTGGGGAATTATAGGGTCACCCATGGCTGGGCAGGTCCACATGGCCTGAGAGCCTCTGGGACATAGCATTACAGCGCTTCTTTCACTGTTAGTCTTTGGCAGGGCTCAGGGGCCATAACAAACAGAAGGGAAAGAGCTGCCGGATGCAACAGAGATGACCTGTCCTCAGTTTGTGAACGGATTGCATCATTCTATCCTGTAAACGAGCAGCACAGAGGCCAGGGAGAGATGGCAGCTCTGTGTGTGTAAGCAGAAGAAGGAATTCTTTGTTCGCTCAAAGCCTAGCTGCTTCTCTGCATCTTGGCGGAGAAAGTCATTTTAAAACAAAAATAGGTCCTTCAAAAGCATTGATTAGGATGCTTCAGTCTATCAAACTCTGAATTTAACGCAACAAACCAGGTCTGAGTTAAGGTGGAGGGGTAGCTGAAGGTGATCGTTAATTGTCTTAGTAGATTTTTATTTTTCAGCTGGATACTATTGTTCAGGAAGGATTTTTAATTCAAGTAAGTTAAGAGAGAAGAGGAGTTACACCTGAATATTTGTGATTGAAATTCAGAACTAGTCACTGTCTAAACTTATGTATGTCTTAGTAAATCCTGAGTCCTAACTTAATAAGTACAAATGTTGAAATCTTTAAACTATTAATTCCCCTTCCCACCCCAGCCTTAGGTCTTTTCTTTGGAAATAGTAATAGGTGAAAACACTAGGACACTTGGGCAGGAGAAGGGGGAAATTTTATAAAAAGCACCTTCTATATAAGTAAAATTGTTTTTGTGAAAATAGGAATGCTATAGTGCATCTGTAGAGATAAAATATGATTGCTATAGCACAGAGGCTTCTTAGAAACAGCTTGGCTTGGAAATCCAAAACATATTATAGGTTTCCCTCTCCCATTTTTCTGGAAGTTACCAAGATAGTGGTCATGGGTGGAAAGTAATATTTATTCAGCACTTCCTGTGGGCAGGTACTATGCTAAATATTATGTGTGTGTTCTTTTTAATCCTCCAATTAAAACCCTGTGCATTTTTTGGAGATAAGAAATCTAGTATTTAGACTTTGCCCAAGGCTAAAAACAAGAAGAGTTGAAACACAGGTTCAAACATAATCTGTCTAAAATAAAATTCATGTCCTTTCTCCCATAGTATGCAATTATTTAAAAACAGAGCAATGAAGTCCAGGACATAACCCAGTCTTTTTGCAAGACTAAAACTTCTTTAGTTTTATTTTTTTCAAGGAATTGCTTCTTGTTT
This sequence comes from Cervus elaphus, assembly GCF_910594005.1. Lineage (NCBI taxonomy): Eukaryota > Metazoa > Chordata > Mammalia > Artiodactyla > Cervidae > Cervus > Cervus elaphus. Next base: position 38,658,356 of record NC_057827.1, on the reverse strand, counting down.
TATTCTATGTCTTATATATGTTGGTATATGAAAGTTGAAGCAGCTTAGAGGATAAAGTAAAATCATTAAAGAAGCAAAAAGGAGCTTTGAGGAAAATGGAAGGCAAATAAAGATAAAAGGAAGACAGAATGGCTGTTTGTCATGCCTCTAAGTAATGTTCTCCTACAATGAATGGCAGTTGACTCAGTTCTACCATGTTTCATGTCAATAGTTAATATTTACCCTGTTCTCACAAGCACAGGAGACAAAGAAACTAGAGGGTTTGTAAATTAGGAACAAAATGTTATCTCATAGCAATCAGTCAAAAAAGAAGATGAACTCCAGTTATAAACTGGGTAGAAATCTTAAAAAGTAAAACCACAGAACAAGACTAATTGTGAAGGAAATAGAATAGGATCCTAGACATAAGCTCCATTGATACATGTATAAGTGTTAGTTGCTCAGTTGTGTCCAACTCTATGCAACCCCATAGACTGTAGCCCACCAGGCTCCTCTGCTCATGGGATTCTCCAGGCAAGAATACTAGAGTAGGCAGCCATTCCCTTCACCAGAGGATCTTCACCACCCAGGAATAGAATCCGGGTCTTCTGCATTGCAGGTGGATTCTTTACCATCTGAACCACCAGGGAAGCCCTGCAGGCCTTCTGTACCCCACCATATCCATGCCACTAGAAATGAGACATTTCATTTCCGATCTACAAATGATACCTACAAGCAAGAGCCACATCTATCCTAGCCTGGGGATGCTCACTACTATTGCCAGGGGAATCACTATGGAAAGTGAAATGAGACCCCAAATTTCAAAAGAATCTATAGTTTTGAAGACAGTGGATGGGAATAAGTGATAAACTATAGAATGATAGGGAAAGGAACTAAAAGTTCTTCAATATATTATTTCTACCCCTCACAGCTAGGATAGTTTCTCTTATCACTCCTCATACTGTGGAATTTTATTATGCAAATGTTCCTCTGAGACCACAAAATATTCCTAAAATTGCATATATCTTTGGAAAGGTTGATAGTCTTCCATAGATGAATTTTGATTTAGTTTACTCCAGTTATTTTATTTAGTTCTAATTTGTGGTATACTAAAAGAATGCTGATTTTTAAGACTAGAAAGCAACAGCCACTCTGGGTGAGATAGGTGACTAGAGGCACTTAGAAAAGGTTTTAGGAGAATGCTGGGGGAAAGGCACAAAAGGAGCAGAAAGGAGCTAAAGATTCTTTTTACCTATTTTAAGACCAAGACTGGTGCTATACTCACTGAGACAGGAAAAGAAATGTCCTCCTTTTTGACCCTTCTCTACAGAGTGCACCCAACCCTGGTACCATTACAAACAGCAAATATTATTAATAAATAGGCTTCTCTGAGCTGGTTTAGTGACACAGCTCTTCTAGGAAAATGAATGGTGTGCCACACAACTTAAAGAAAGACTCTTTGAGGTCTAAAAACAATGTATAATTTTTGGTTGATTGAACCATATGAAATTGCCAATATTCAAGTGACTGTGACCAACAAAAATAGTGGTTTCACATGGATCAGCCTAAACGGTGATAAATTGAGGCTTCCTGGATTTCTCACCTGAAGTCACATCCTTGGAATGAAGAATTTGGAAAGCTATTAACCATGCCATATAAGATATTTTTTTTAAATACTGATTTTACCAGACTTGAAGATATACTGTGATTGATGATGCTATACCATAAGTTACGGTGTTAAAAATAGCAATGTTATAATGCACAGTTCCCTAGGTCAAGCTCTTTGTTTCATGGCAATTCAACCCATTTGTTATTTAGACAGTAACTCCTATAGCAATGGCAATCTAGGACACGTAAACGTGTTGGTGTTTTAGGCCGTGGTTGACCGTGGGCAAAGTTCAGGAGAATCCTACCTGAACTGTTTTTCTTATACCACTCAATGCTCGGGTTCACCATGTGATCTGGTATCCTCATGGCCATGAGTTGACTTGTGTCATAAGAGAAAACCACTTTCATGGTTTCCTTTTCTATTCCAGAACATAAGTCATTTAAAAGTCTGCAGTTTGGCATCTTCAGTGCTATAGTTTTAGGGTCAGACTTTAAGGGAAAAAGTTTTCATGCTCGTTGGGTATTTCTGTAATTATATGTAAGAAACCGGTAACAATAGCAGTTTTTGGGGAGGGAAACTTACTTTTTCTCTCTAGTGAGTTTTTTTTTTTTTTTTTGCCTTGATCTTCTTTTTTATTATCACGTATTAATTACACAAATAATAAAATAATTAAAAAACAAATACAATTAATTTAAAATTTAAGTAGACAAAGCATTTTACTTTGTAAAAGCACAAAGCCACTCCCTTTATAAGTGTTTACATCCTGTTTTTCTTGCTGTCCTGTACAACCTTATCATTGTTGTGATTTTTAAAAATAATTCTTAGGAACTGTGGGAAGCAAAACAGGGATACCAGAGATTTTGATGATGGAAATGGCTATTTATTCTGCAAATATTTGCAATTACCTGTTATGCGCTAGGTCCTGGGCCAGGTACTTCCTTCTTTCCATAACTTCTTATATAAACACCTAAGTTTTTTTTTTTTTTCTTTGCAAGGTCTGCATGCTTAAAATGCTTCCCATAAAGAAGCAGTGGTCTGTTCTTCAGGAATGCAGCAACCAGTGAATTCACCTTCAGGAGGAATCTCCCAGGGCAATGAGGGAAGTCCTAGGTGTCTGGTTGAAGCAGAGACTACAACTGATGATGTCTGCTCCCATGTATGTGGGGTGGGGGTGAGGGCGGGGGTGGGAAAGCCATTTTGAGTTAGATCTGTAATATTGAGAAAACAAAAGATAAACAGGAAGATTTTAAAAAAGGAAGGTGGTAGAGGGGAAGTGGCAATAGAAACTAGTACAGGGACTTTTGTTTTTCCCTTCCAGTTTTCAGTTCAGTTCAGTCACTCAGTCATGTCCAACTCTTCGTGACCCCATGGACTATAGCATGCCAGGCTTCCCTATCCATCACTAACTCCCAGAGCTCACTCAAACTCATGTCCATTGAGTCAGTGATGCCATCCAACCATCTCATCCTCTATTGTCCCCTTCGCCTCCCGCCTTCAATCTTTTCCGGCATCAGGGTCTTCTCCAATGAGTTAGTTCTTCCCATCAGGTGGGAGTATTGGCCAAAGTATTGGAGTTTCAGCTTCAACATCAGTCCTTCCAATGAATATTCAGGACTGATTTCCTTTAGGATGGACTGGTTGGATCTCCCTGCAGTCCAAGGGACTCTCAAGAGTCTTCTGCAACACTACAGTTCAAAAACATTAATTCTTCGGCACTCAGTTTTCTTTATAGTCCAACTCTCACATCCATACATGACTACTGGAAAAACCATAGCTTTGACTAGATGGATCTTTGTCAGCAAAGTAATGTCTCTGCTTTTTAATATGCTGTCTAGGTTGGTCATAGCTTTCCTTCCAAGGAGCAAACGTCCTTTAATTTCAGGGCTGCAGTCACCATCTGCAGTGATTTTGGAGCCCCCCAAAATAAAGTCTCTCACTGTTTCCATTCTTTCCCCATCTACTTGCCATGAAGTGATGGGACCAGACACCATGATCTTAGTTTTCTGAATGTTGACTTTTAAGCCAACTTTTTCACTCACCTCTTTCACTTTCATCAAGAGGCTCTTTAGTTCTTCTTCACTTTCTGCTATAAGGGTGGTGTCATCTGCATATCTGAGGTTATTTCTCCCAGCAATCTTGATTCCAGCTTGTGCTTCAACCAGTCCAGCATTTTGCATGATGTACTCCACATATAAGTTAAATAAGCAGGGTGACAATATACAGCCTTGACGTACTTCTTTCCTGATTTGGAAGCAGTCTGTTGTTCCATGTCCAGTTCTAACTGTTGCTTCTTGACCTGCATACAGGTTTTTCAGGAGGCAGGTCAGGTAGTCTGGTATTCCCATCTCTTGAAGAATTTTCCACAGTTTGTTGTGATCTACATGGTCAAAGGCTTTGGCATAGTCAATGAGGCAGAAGTAGATGTTTTTTATTTTAAATTCTCTTGCTTTTTTGATGATCCAACGGATGTTGGCAATTTGATCTCTGGTTCCTCTGTCTTTTCTAAAGCTAGCTTGAACGTCTGGAAGTTCATGGTTCACGTACTGTTGAAGCCTGGCTTGGAGGATTTTGAGCATTACTTTGCTAGGGTGTGAGATGAGTGCAATTGTGTGGTAGTCTGAACATTCTTTGGCATTGCCTTTCTTTGGGATTGGAATGAAAACTGACCTTTTCCAGTCCTGTGGCCACTGCTGAGTTTTCCAAATTTGCTGGCATATTGAGTGCAGCACAGCATCATCTTTCAGGATTTGAAATAGCTCAACTGGAATTTCATCACCTCCTCTAGCTTTGTTCATAGTGATGCTTCCTAAGGCCCACTTGACTTCACATTCCAGGATGTCTGGCTCTAGGTGAGTGATCACACCATCGTGGTTATCTGGGTCATGAAGATCTTTTTTGTATAGTTCTTCTGTGTATTCTTGCCACCTCTTCTTAATATCTTCTGCTTATGTTAGGTCCATACCATTTCTGCCATCTATTGGGCCCATCTTTGCATGAAATGTTCCTGTGGTATCTCTAATTTTCTTGAAGAGATCTCTAGTCTTTCCCATTCTATTGTTTTCCTCTATTTGTTTGCACTGATCACTAAGGAAGGCTTTCTTATCTCTCCTTGCTATCCCCTGAAACTCTGCATTCAAATGGGTATATCTTTCCTTTTCCCCTTTGCCTTTAGCTTCTCCTATTTTCTCAGCTATTTGTAAGGCCTCCTCAGACAACCATTTTGCCTTTTGGCATTTCTTTTTCTTGGGGATGGTCTTGATCACTGCCTCCTGTACAATGTCACGAACCTTCATCCATAGTTCTTCAGGCACTCTGTCTATTAGATTTAATCCCTTGAATCTATTTCTCACTTTCACTGTATAGTCATAAGGGATTTGATTTAGGTCACACCTGAATGGTACAGTGGTTTTTCCCTACTTTCTTCAATTTAAGCCTGAATTTGGCCATAAGGCGGTCACAATCATGTTCCAGTTTTACTGAGATAGAACTGACATACAGCACTGTATGCATTTAAGGTATACAGCACAATTATTTGACTTAAATACATCATGAAAGTATTATCACAGTAAGTTTAGTGAACATCCTTCATCTTGTGTACATAAATTCCTTGTGATAAGATCTCTTAGGATTTGCTCACTTACCTTTCATATATAACATGTAGCAGTGTCAATTATATTTATCATGGTTTACATTATATACTCAGTACAGATTTATCTCATAACTGGAAGTTTCTACTTTTGACTATCTTCATCCATTCCCCTTCCCCCCACCTCTAGCCTCTGGTGATGACAGATCTGATCTCTTTTTCTTTGAGTTTGTTTTTAAAGTATGATTGATCTATAATGCTGTGTTGGTTCCTGTTACATGACATAGTCATTCGATATTTCTATACATTTCAAAATGATCACCATGGTAAGCCTGGTTACCATCTGTCATCATAGTAAGATATCACATTGTTAATGACTATATTCCATACTGTACATTTTATACCTGTAACTCACTTATTTTGCAGCTAGAGGTCTGTACCTCTTAATCTCCCTCACGTATTCCTTTCTGCACAAGGACATTTTAATTCACAAAATCATTGAATTACCCAAAAGCAGATTCTGAAGACCTGTAAACAGAATTCTGAATACACAGAGAGCTTGCTAAATCAAAGATGCTTACTACCTAAGACTATTTTTGTAAAGCTATAGAACTTCCTTGTTTAAATTTAGATTTCATATAGATGATGTGTAGATAAGAACAATGCCTTATATTTGCTTAAATTTTCAGAGCTTTCAAAGCCCTTAGACGTACACTGCTCTAAATCCTCACATAAATGCTATGAGAACTGTTTTTCATTTCACAGACCAGGAATTTGCAGCTTAGAAGTGAAGCCATTTGCCCATGGAAACCTGGTAGAAAATGGCTGAGGCTTAGACCCAGGAGCCCTACTTGGCACTAAGCTAGCCTACCAAGAGCCTCTCCAGAAATAAGCAGAAACATGTGAATTTATTAGGGAAATCCCTTTAATTAAAAAAAAAAAAGAAAAGCCACAACACTGAATATGCCCCGCACTGTGCTGTGCTTAGTCACTCAGATGTATCCACTCTTTGCCACCCCATAGACTGTAGCCCACCAGGCTACTCTGTTCATGGGGATTCCCCAGACAAGAATACTGGAGTGGTTTGCCATGTCCTCCTCCAGGGGATCGTCCCCACTCAGGGACTGAACCCAGGTCTTCTGCATTGTAGGCACATTCTTTACCAACTGAGCCACCAGGGAAGCCCGGATATGCCCTAGGTATCCCCATTTCTCCCATTCTCCTCTTCCAAACCACCTTCCTGGGTCTGCAGCCCAGCCCATCCTCCTAAAGTTCAGTTTGGATTATGTCACTTTCTTCCCCCAGCATCTGTTAGCGCCACACAGCCTACAAAATGAATTCAGCTTCCACAGACTGGCAGCCAAATCCTCTGCCTCAGCTCCTATCCACTTCTCCGACCCTCTTTCCCATTCAGTATGGTGTTTCTTGTTCCTTATATTCTAATCAAGCAGACCAGGATACTACCACTGACACCCCAGCAGGGCCTGACCTAGGGTGAGGCAGGCTGCAAAATTTCACCAGACATCAAAGAACTGAATCATCAAGATAAACGTTTCACTGCAGTATTTTTAAAAATGAATGCAAAAATTGAAAAATATAAAAATTTAAAATAAAACCGGGTCATGTTACTGGTTTTTCCTCTTTTTTCCCCTAGACTCCAAAATGCTTCAGCAGAGTACCGTTTCAGACCCAAAGTGACTTTCCACTTGGGTACTTTAAGGTGCTTCCCAAGAGTTAGTACTCACACCCCTTTCCACATCAGTATCTTCCTTCTCTTCTTGAATGCCTCAGCATTTATCTACAGCGCTCTTCTGCCTGGAAAACCTATTTCCTTTAGTAACTGGTGGTACTTTGATGGGAATCTGAATCATCTGGGTTCCTCAGTGCCTTCCCAAACCACAGTGGGCACTCAACTGCTCTTTGCTTAAAGAACACAGAAATCACAGTCCTCATCTTGGCCCGCTGTGGGGCTGAGCAGAGAAGGAACTCAGATATGTTTTGTCTGGTCCAGAGTGTTTTTAAAAAACTGAATTAGTTATCAAGATAGAAAAATCAGGATATTTTACATTAAAAACAAAACAAAAAACCTCTGTCGTTTCTTGAAAATACGCAGAAAATCTAGTCTTGCAGGACACCCGAGGGAATTTGGAGCCCAGTGACTCTGTCTTGAGACTTCTCTCCAATTCACTCGCTGCCCATTTCATTCTCCGACACTGCCTGCCAGGCCCTAGCTTGAGTTTGAGACCCCAGATCTGAAGGAACGAGTACCCTGGATAAAACCCATCTGCCGGGTCCACCTGTTCTTTCCGGGAGAATAAATTTCCTCACCCTCCTTTCTAGGCTTGCAGAGGAGCTCACGGAAGCAGCTCACCTTTCTAACCCACAAACTTCCCAAAACCCGTGAAACTTGCAAGGCCCTCCGAACACCGCGTCTGCCCCGCCCTTTGCTCCCGGGTCCCCTCCCTGCACCAGCCCCTCCCTCCCTGCCCCACCCCCGGCGCTCGGGAGCTCGGGGCGGGTCCCCGGCCCCCAGCTCAGCCTTCTGCCCCAGGGCCGGGGCGCGGGAGTTCGCCCACGGCCGCACTGGGCATGCTCAGAGGCGGCCGCGGGGGCAGCCTCGCTTCGCAGGCGCTCGCTCTCGGCGGCGGGCGGGCTCGCGGCTGCAGCTGGAGCTCCAGCGCCCGGAGTTGGAGTTGCCGGGAGTTTCCCCCCCAGCCCCTCCCTCCTCGCGCGCGGCAGCAGGAGCCGGCGCGGGAGGCGCGAGCGGTGGCCAGCCAGCACCCGAGCAGGCAGAGCTCGTCCGGAGCCCGGAGCCCCGTACGGGGCAGTTCCCGGGGAGGAGCCTCGCGGGCTGGGACGCGTGCGGCGCACTGGCACTGTCTGGGCACAGACCGCGCTGCAAGGTAGGGCCGGGGCGTGGGGAGCCGGGCAGAGGCCAGTCCGGGGCGGGGGGGATGCGGCTGCAGCAGCCGTGGCTTTTGGAGCGCCCGGCGCGCTGTCTGATGCGTGTGGCCAGGTCAGGGACCCCGCTGCGGGGCGGCGGGAGTAGGCAGGCGCCCAGGGAGATGCTTTCAAGTTGGCGGGCGGCGGGAGAGGGGGCTGCGTGCTGGGGTGCAGCTGTTTTGTGCGCGCAGAGCGGGACTTGGGTCCCTGGTTCCGTACCCCCCACCACCCCCACCAAACCAGGGACCCGGTGTGCGGGCAGGGCTGGGGAAGCCGCAGAGCGGAGCAGTTTGCTTCGAGAAAGTTGAGGGGAGAGCCCTTTTTTTCTCACTGTCCCCGCGGTAGCATGGTCCCGGGGGTGCCGCCCCGAGGCCCCCAGTGTGGAGGAGCTGAGAGGGGTCGCTGCGCTCCTGGGCTAAGTTCCTCCACCCCCGACTGAAACCCACGAATCACCCAGATCTTCGCTTTCCTGGCTAGCTTCTTTTAGTAAAATCATTCCTGCCAAAGCTGAGGTAGGCTGTTCGGGAGGGCATGGCTCTCTGCCTCCAAGACCCTTAGCGGGGCGACGCCACCTCTTCAACCTTAGACGTGGCCAAGGGCGCCGAGTTCCCAGTGAGCGCTGATGGTGCGCGCTGAATGGAGCCTCACACACATGGCGCGGAACGTGGCTCAGGGGGATGGCCCGATTTTTCCTCTAGCCTTTTCTTAGCTTTTGAACACTCCACCAGCCCCGCCTGGTTCATCTTCGCTGAGGACCGGACCTGGAGGGGAGGGCCAGGTGGAGAGCGTGGGCTGACATGCTGTCCTTAGGAGAGGATGCCTCGGTTGTATTTGGCTTGGGCTCCAGCCCCAAGGACTTTACAAGGAACCCGCTCCCCTTTCAGTGATTCTTCTTCAGGGACCTGGTGGGAAGGAATAAGGGTGGTGGGTCCCCAAGAATATCCATTTCATCCTATCATCTCCTAAGATTGCGTTCCAGGCGACCCCAGGACCCTGGAACTGGCCGTGCTATAGATTAGAACAATGTGGAGGATGCTGACGGTTTCTCCTAGCTCTTACTTTTTTCACTTCTTGTTTTGAGTTTTGGGGTTTTGCCTGCACACGAGTCAGAGCTGCTCTGTCATAACCCGGGGGGTGGAGGAGCTTCAGCCTGGCAGTGAGCCTCTGTTCGCCTCCAAGGCTGCTAGTGGGAATTGGTCCAGAAATGATTATGCAGGCTAGAAATATGCCTCTTTTTTCCCTCTCTCTCTTGGCTGAACACCTTGGCTGTTGGTTTGTGTGTTAAGTTCTTAAAGGAGAACCCACACACTGTTCAAGTTCCATGTTTTAGGGGTTCACCATTTCTGCTACAGGCTCTTCTCTTCGCCTTTTTTCCTGATGTAGGGGGTGGAGGAATCTGCTTTGGGACAGATTGCCAAATGTGGAAATCTCCTGGTATTGGTACACAGGTTCTAGAGATAGATCTGAGGTCAAATTTTAGGTTTCCAGCACGATTACTGTGCAGACTGACAAACTGTTATTCACTGTGAACTTCAGTTTTCTCTTCTGTCAAATGGGGATAATAGTGGCCTTCACTCCTTTCCATGCAGGTTGTTGTGAGACTTGGGAATAATGGGCATAAAAAGTGCTAAGAAAACTTGAAAGCACCATTTATGTCTTCCTGTGCCTGGTCTCTTTACCCAGTGTTTTTGAATTAACTAGTCCTTTTAATTAGGACAAGCCACCTAAGCCTTCTCCCCTTAGCCACTCCTCACCAAAAGGTCTGGTGTCTCAGGTCTTTGGAATCACTCTTTATCTTCCTTTTTCCCCTCTCTTGCCTTAAATCCATCTCCCTTTTGATTTAAAGAGTCGACACTCCAGTTCTCATATTTATCGGAAGGAAGCAGCATGGTGTAGATTAGGAGATGGCGCTGGTGGGGATGCCTTATCAGTGTTCAGAGTCCTGGGCCCCAGAACTGGCATGTAAACCAGGCCCCAGTTTGAGAACCGAGGTTGAGTCTGAAGGAGTCAGCAGACCCTGGGCTGGAGCTCTGACTTGGTCTCTTAACAGTGACCTTGAACTAAGGACTCAACCCCTGATCAGTGGAATCAGTCTATGAGATTGAGGGCTAGTGCTGATCAGAGGCAAAAACAGGTGAGATTGCCTCTCACTCAGTTAATAAGGGTTTAATCAGGTTCCTGACCCCCTCCTCACAGGTATGTTGCATCTTCCGTCATCCTAGGGCAGCGGTTCTCAAACAGGAGCACCCGAGTTCCCTGGAGGGCTTGTTAAGCCACTGCTCCTGGCTGCACTGCCGGAGCCTCTCTGGATCCAGGGTTAGGGGAAGGGGGCATCTCAAGAGTTGCATCTCTAACTAGTTGCAGATGATGCCAGTGCTGCTGTTCCAGGGACCATGCAAGAGAGGTGGGGTTTGTTCTGAAACGCCATTATTTTAATATGTCATCTGTAGAGGCAGGGTTTCTTTGGGGCGTTTTGGGAACTTGCCTCAAGCATTTTCTATTTCAGATACCTGTGCCACTTCCCATTGTCCAGTTTTAGGTAAATCTGATCACTCTTCAAATGAATGATATTTACATAAAAAGACCCCTTCTTTTCATACTGTAAAATACTTAGCCTCTGGTTTCCAGATCACTCTTGGATAGACTCATGTTGGTGACCTTGATATTGATAAATCCAGCAAATACCCGATTTCCTTTCTTTGGGGATCTCAGACATTTGTGGTGAGGAGGCTGTAAGAAGTCCTGGCAGCTTGAACCTGAAGATTAGAGAACAGGTGAATCACTTATGAGCAAGATTAAAAAGAATTTTCTATGTATGGTGTCTTCTCTGAAGAGACAGCTTACCCAGGCCTTGGGGGCAGGTGACAGATGTCCTGTGGTGGTCAGATCTGGTGAAGGCCTCCCATTTCTTCTGGAAGATGATGGTGCTGGTAGTAACTGAGGGAGACTACCTTTCACTCTCTGAGACGGGGGATGCCAGCTTTAAGGAGCAGCGGTGCAGTATCAGTATTGCGCTGTGTGATTGAGCTGGTAATCCAACCACTACTTGTGCACACCCCAATGTTAAACTCATCTCCTTGTTCCCCATGCTATGGTCCTGGGCTGACATTTCGCCATGACTTATGGCCTAGGTTGTGGCCTTGAATTTTAGCTGCTTTGTGTCAGGCTTCGGGAATCTGCTGGAAATCAGGGAGATTCCTGAGATGACATTCAAGGGCAGGAATAAGGTTTGTGTAACACCCAAATGAACTGTGTGTCTGAGGGGGGTCAGCACTTGAACCAGTTCTTATGTTGAGGTGCCAAATGTAGTCCCAGCTGACTGTCCGGCTTTATCTCAGCTTTCCATTTGTACTTTGTTGTAGTTTTAACAAGATTAGCACTAGAGAAACCTATCAGTAAATCAGAAACCTATTCAAAAACTCAAGTGTACCACTTAGTGTTTTAATAGATAAAACTGCAAGGCCCATGCCTGTCTTCCTGACCATAATCAACACTCACTAAAGACACAATCTTTAGCCTGTAATTCTTTAGATCTGCTAATTGCTAATATAAATGGTTTCTTCTGCTTCACACGAGTAGGGAACATTTCTGTTTTCAAATTCTCTTCCATAACGTGATGTTTATATTTTGGGTGTTGCCCCTGCTTTTTGCTGGGAGGATTTCTTTTCAGTGTGGCGGAAGCTTCTTATCACTGTTGCTCACTTCTCTCAGCACATGACCACTTGATATCTTTGCACCCTAGTCTGCTGTGAGACCATCATTTTGATACTCGATTTCTTTTTGATCTCCAGGGCTGTTGTCACTGGGTCCTAGAGAGCCTGTGGTCTGTTCCTGGAAGGCTCTTCTCAACCATCCTGAAGGATGCTTTTAAACTGACACTCAAGATTTTTCCACACTAGCTCATTTCTGAGATCCAATTTTTTTTTTTCCTTTTTCCTTTTCATCATTTTCCAATTTCAAAATTCCAGATGGGTCTGAAAAATTATAAACACATTCAATGTATGGTTTCTTTTTTCTCTTCCAGTAAGCTGGCATGTTAATAATGACTTCCAGTGAATGGCATCTTAAGACAAGTTTGGTTCTTGACCTAGGTAGAAAATGTGATTTCTGTTGTCCAGCTGATAAAATTGAGCAGCCGTTGAATTATCTCAGCAATTACCAGAGTATTGGGGAGAAAAGACTGTTGGGTGGATGTTAATAGGTGGGTTTTTTTTTTTTTTTTTTTTAATAGGTGGGTTTTTGTAAAGGGCAAATCAATTTGGGTGGCTTTCCCCTTCTGCAGAGATTCTCAACATATGCATCATTGTATCAAAAACTCTGAAAAGTACTACACTTAACCATATCAACATCAGAGAACTTGGTTCTATTTATCCAATGAGACTTTCCAGAGCATTTTTGAGGTTATGTGTGTATCTTCCAGGACTCCTTTACTGCATCAGCGCATCCCAGCAGTTCTAAAGTATTGCTTAACACCATCTCTGGGTGGGTGGTTTCACCTGGTCTATCCCTAAAATATCAGGGCATCAATAAATTATGGGTATTAATTGGTGCATGAACTCTACAGATGATTCCTGTTTATTTCAGAGTAGAGAGAAGCTATTTTAGCTGTGGTGGCTGAAGAAGCTTCTGTGGAGGGGCTCGACTGTGAAACCACTGGAACTGAAGGGTAGTACTGTTATGAAGAGGAGAAGGAGCATTTTAGGTTGGTGGTGTCAGGGCGTAGGGGGGTGAAATTGTACTTGTGCCGGCAGGTAAATAGTTTTCAGAGCGTATAAGAATTCTTAAGGGCTGTGCCTAGCCCAGAGTGAGACCACTGGAACCTGTGGCGGAGGTCAAAGAATCTGTCAAGTTCTTTCTTGATGCTGTAAGTTCACTGAGCTAGCAGATGAGTTCTTGTGACCACAGGCGAGCTTGTTGTGGGTAAAGCAGAGGGGCCCAGCACTCATGTTGAAAGCAAGTGGGGGTGCATAGGACTAGAGAGAAAGTGTTCCTAGGCTTTCTTGGAATAGTGGTTCAAGATGCAGAGGGATTAATTCAAATATAAATCCAACTGAAGAGGGAATCTTGACTGGAGCTTCAGAAATAAGAAGAAAGAGCTCTTACAACTCAGTAAAAAGGCAAATGTTGTTTACTCAAGATGTCTGATTCTTTTGCGACTCCATGGACTATAGCCCACTAGGTTCCTTTGTCCATGGGATTTCCCAGGCAAGAATACTGGAGTGGGTTGCCATTTCCTCCTCCAGGGGATCTTCCTGACCCAGGGATTGAACTGGTGTCTCCTGCATTGGCAGGCAGATTCTTTACCACTGAGCCACCAGCAAAGCCGGAAAGGCAAATAACCCAACTGAGAAAGGGGCAAAGGATTTAAATATTCTTTTTTTTTCCCCCTCAGGTACGATATGCAAATGGTCAATAAGGAGAGGAAAAGATGCTCAATGTTATTAGTCATTGGGGGAATACAAATTGAAACCTCAGTGAGGTGCCACTTCACATCCATCAGGATGGCTATGATCAAAAAGGTGTATAATAACAAGTATTGGTAAGGATGTGGAGAAATCAGAACGCTCCCACATTACATTGTTGATGGGAATGGAAAATAGTGCAACTGCTTTGGAAAACAGGCAGTTCCTCAAAATGTTAAATGTCAGGGTATCTCATGACCAATTCTCCTCCTTGGTATATCCCCAAGAGAATAGAAAACATGTTCATGCAGACATTTGTACACAAATGTTCATGGTAGCAATATTCATAATAGCCCCAAAGTGGAAACAAACCCGATGTCCACAAACTGATAAATGAATAAACAAAATCCAAATGTTGAAATACTATTCATCTATAAAGAGAATGAAATTTGATTTATGCTTCAACACAGATGGACCTTGAAAGCATGCTATATGAAAAAAGCCACATATTGTTTGATTTCATTATTAAATGTCCAGAAGAGGCAAATCCAAAGTGATAAAAAGTTACATTAGTGGCTGCCAGGGGCTGGGAGTGGCTGTTGATGGTCATAGAATTTATTTTGGGAGTGATGAAAATATTCTGGGATGGCTGGACAACTTTGAATACCTTAAAACTACTGAATTGTATACTTTAAAAGGGTAAATTTTGCAGTGTGTAAAAATCTCAAGAGGAAAAAAAAGCAAGAATGCCACTGTGGGTAAAGTGAAAGGAGAATAATAAGAAAAAGGTGGTGAGAGATGCAGGAATAGGCTGTCCATCTCAGGCCAGGTTTTCTGCTCTTGGAAAAATAAAAGGTACCTAGATAATTTCTTTCTGTTTGTTTGTCTTTGAATCTTCTGGGATTTTTCTGTTACTCTTTCATCCTAGAGTCCTTCCTCTGAATTAAAAGGTTGCATTCCAAGTTGTTCCTGAGTCAGTGGGATGGTTTTCATGGCTAATTCCCTGTGATCTTTAGATAGGAGCGTGTTTGTGGCGACAGAGAAAACTAAGTCCATGTTTAGGCTTTTTTGTTGTGATCCACTCAAGAGCAATGGGCAGGTCCAACTGGGCAGCTTATATTTAGCTTCTCCTTTAAGATTGGACTGTGGTAAACGTTTTAGCATCATCTTCTAAGTGGTTGTGGAACTGTGTCAAGACTACCCTTAAAAAAAAAAATATGTATTTAAACAAGGTTCATGTGGCACTTAACACTGTAACTAAAAATGGGGTCCAGTTGCTTGCTGCTCAAAAGCCAGTAAAAAGGCAAGGTTGGTAGAAAGGAAAGTTTGCCTTATGTTGGATGCTGGCAACGTGGAGTGGGGTGAAGCAGTAGCAGGGAGGGGGGCGATCTGCCTAAACCAGTGGGTTAGAGCTTTTATAGGCTGAGGGAGGGGGCTACATGTAGGAACCGCACAGTCAACTCTGACAGTCATCTTGAAATTGTCATCGGTTGTCTGACCAGCATCATCTTGATTGTTTAAAATACAGTTAATCTTTAGTTACAGGGTCTGTTTCCATTTCTTGAGGCCAGTTCTCGGAATTGTGGCAGTTCATGTATGGATGTGAGAGTTGGACTATAAAGAAAGCTGAGCGCCGAAGAATTGATGGTTTTAAACTGTGGTGTTGGAGAAGACTCTTGAGAGTCCTGTGGACTGCAAGGAGATCCAACCAGTCCATCCTAAAGGAGATCAGTCCTGAGTGTTCATTGGAAGGTTTGATGTTGAAGCTGAAATTCCAATACTTTGGCCACCTGATGCGAAGAGCTGACTCATTTGAAAAGACCCTGATACTGGGAAAGATTGAAGGTGGGAGGAGAAGGGGATGACAGAGGATGAGATAGTTAGATGGCATCACCAACTCAGTAGATATGAGTTTGGGTAAACTCTGGGAGTTGGTGATGGACAGGGAGGCCTGGCGTGCTGTGGTCCATTGGGTTGCAAAGAGTCGGACACAGCTGAGTAACTGAACTGAACTGATGTCATGGCTACAGTCTGATCATCGTGTACTTAACTTCTTCCACCTGGTGGAGGTTTCAGTATGTATATGACAGCTCACAGGATATGGCTCAGAATATTATCTATAGCCCTTGAGAAGGAACTAAAGGTCCTTGACTGTGCTTAATGACTATTACTATTTGGTCTCCTTTGACTGTTTTCCTTTGTTTCTGCGTGTTCTCACTGCTCTGATGAAGCTTATTCTTTGGTTAAAGTTTTTCCACAGACAGAAGGCAGGCAGAGGACAAGGGGGACGAGAACTACAGGGTCCTGCCCCATTTCAGCACTACACAAGTGCCAGTGTATTTGGGTCCAGGAGTTGTGATGTGCGGTGGAGCATTTCCCCTCGGATGGAGACTGTTTCTCACCTCTGTAACCTAGTGTGGTGTAGCTTACCTGCACTTCTCCAGCTCATAGACAAGGAGCACCCAGGGATCTTGTTAACATGCTGATTCTGATTCGGTAGGGGTTGGGGTCAGGGATTCTGCTCTTAAAACAAATTCCCACTGATGCGGGTGCTGCCAGTCCATGGACCACTGGGAGTCGAAGCTGATATAGCATGAAGATATAGCATCGGAGTAGGACAGAGCTGAATGTGAAATGTGGCTCCACTATTAATTTGCTGTGGGAACTTGGGCAAGGTAATTAACATCTGAGCCGCAGCTTTCTTACCTGTAAGATCAGAGCAAGACCTGGCTCGTAGAAAAGTAACTGACATGCAGTTAGAATGTTAAATGTTCATTGCCTTCTCCTTCCCACAAGGGCTAAGGAACCCATGATTGGGACTAAGGAAAAATTATATGCAAGAAAGCCAAGGGCTTCCAAGACCAGCTCACCAAGGAACCTTAGGAGCAACTGAGCAGCCCAGTGTGCCCGAAGAAGTTTTGGATTTGTGTGGGTGAGGGTGGTGTGGTGGGGAGAGGCTGTAGGGGAATGGGGTATGATGATCGTTCATGTAGATGGGAGGAAATGAAGGGACCTAAAATGCACACCCCTGTTGAGGTTCATTCACAGTAGGAGTGAACATTTCTGGGGATCAGGTTGAAAATATTTGCTTTGTTCTTGGCTTTAGAAATTCTGGGCATTTCATTAGTTTATCTTCTGTGAATCTGTTAAACTCTGGGAAGGTTCAGTTGAATTAGGTGAATGGGGAACAACAGAAGAAGAAAAATTAAGAGCTAAGTCCTGGCGCCAGCTGTAATTCTCCCATCCGGAGCTTATGTCACTGCTCTCCCCGAGCCTCAGTTTCCCCTGATGCTCTCTGGAACCAATTCTTCCCGGCCAGCCTGCCTCGTGGGCTTGGTTTGAGGCTCAGATGAACAGCACCTGGGGAAGGGCATTTGCCCTCTAAGACGATGGGCCTTTGTAAAATGTTGACCGTCATTCAGCAGCGCTGGCTTGGGTAATGGCGTCCTCTCGGGGTTACACAAGGTGAGCCGTGGCCTGTTAACTTTTGTTCTGTTTCTGTCTCCTTTGTCATCGTCCCGAGGGGAGGAAATAAGAGCATGTGTTTACCTTTGAGTTAAGTTGATGGCTCCTTGTCACTTTCCTCTGGGGAAGAAATTACACGCAAATAGTTTGTAAGATTTGAACAAAACCACAAGTGCAGTGACTCAAACTCGTTTCCAGTCTTCACAGCCTGAAATTCACCGCTTTCCTAAGGATGGTAATTTTGCCCTATTTCACCTTGTTTGGCTGTTTTGTGGATTGGCAGGTGTGGGTCTTTAATGTCTGATGGCGCTGAAGGAAAGGGCCACTTTGTTAAAGAGCCAGGGCTGAGTGTTTAAACTGGTCCTGCACCAACATCACGCAATCAAAGATAAGGTATTCAGGTTGAAGCTGAATACATTAGGCTTCATAGGCACGACTGTGTCCTTCCCAAACGCAGAAGTGGAAATGATCTGATTTCGGAGGCCAGTGAATACGTGTTACACTCTAGTTACTTTTCATAACTACTGTTGGTCAGAGAGGGTAGATATGAGCAAGCTGGTCTTTGTTTTTAGACTTCTTAGGAATATGTTGCCTGATAGTCTAAGGTGACAGCTAGGAGTATTTAGTGGTTGAGAAGTTAATATTAAATTCTTGAAGAATTTAATCTATCCGATCATTAAGGAGCAGTGAGGAGCTAGGTATAGAAAGCTGGGTGTTCCTGAAGTAAGTCCTCTTAAAATTAAATTCTTATGCAACCATAATAGTAGTTTAAAAAGTAAGTTGAGGGTAGAAATTTGGTGCTTATATATAAAGCTCAATGCTAAGAAAGTGGACATTTCTCCCAGTGTCATCCACTGGAAAATGAGACTTTTCCCCTTTTAATTAGATCCTTTTCTGACCTTTCCAACCAAACACCCCCTGGTCTATCTGGTTGATTTTTTAAAAAATGAAACAAGGAATGTTGAACTCAGACACCTTGTTTATGAACAGCCTTGCTTTCAAACCCCCTTAGACTGTGAACTCCTCCAGAGGCCAGGATCTTCGTTACTTTATCTCTGAGGCTTCATGTGTCTGGCATGCAGGAGGGAATCAATAAAAATAGGTTGAGTTGGTCAGCTGTTTTCTTCTGGGATTCCCCCTTCCAGTCTAGTGTATTAATTTTCCTGACCATGTTGTATTTGATTAGCATTTCCCTAGAGGTCCTTGTGTACTACCATAGTACATGGTTATAAGCCCTTAAGATACTGATTCCTTTCGTTCTCCTAGCAGCTCTCAGAGGTAGGTACTATTAGTTATCCTTATTTGACAGTTGAAAAAGCTGAGGCCAAGAAAGGTCATGTTGATATCAGCCAGGGTTCTTGGTCTTCCTTAATCAGTAGAAATTGATCAGAGGCCAGACAGGAAATTGAGGCAAGGCTTTATTGTGGCCCCTGCTGAAACAGGAGGGATTGAAAAGAAGTAACAGGTTCCCTTGCCTGCTCCCTGAGCAGGGTGAGCTAGCTGGTTCTTTATATGGCGTGAGGGTAGGGGTGTGTCCAAGGGTCAGGTTGGTGACTTAGGTGGTTTGCCCATCCCTTTGGTGGTGCTGAGCGCAAGGGGCACGCGCAATACCCTGCCCGACACTCTAGTTTTGCTTCTCACACCTTGTTTTTGCTCCCAGCTCTTCAGAAGTAGCAGTTGGATTTTTGGTCTTTTTGTATCTTATCCATAAATTTGCCCCTACTGCGCATGCAAGCAGTAATACTTTTAGTCCCTTCAAGTTTCTCTGTATTTTGTCGTTTGAGGAGACGTTTGTCCAGGTGCATGGACTGCAGCAGAGTGTCCCAGGTCCCAGCCCATCTCAATGTGATTTGTGTAAGACCCGAAGCTGCCGTGTAGAGGGCTGGAAGTGAACCAGATGCTTGGGACTCAGAGATTCTGCTCTCTGTGGACAAGACAAGCGGCCAAGCTTTAGGAGACGCCCCTCTCCTCGCTACTCAGGGCTCCAAGTTACCTTCCTCTCCCTTCCAATGGCTTTCCTGAGCACTGCAGAGAAATGAGGGCAGACACACCTTCTTTCCATCTCCCCCACCTCCTTTGTCCTCTGCCCTTTCCTGCCCACTTTCGAGTTCCAGGAAAATGCGACCCTGAGTTTGGAAAATAGAATAAGGTGCAGCACCATGGCCCACGGGTGTGGGCCCAGCCCTGGGGGGAGGCCATTCACACAGGGGTTGTCAGACTGAACCCCCTTTACCTGGGCGAGGCTGTGGACTCCAGTCCTGGGCCTCTCAACTTGTCAGGTGAAAGGCAGGGTGACCGAGGTCAGTGCCTCTCACTCCTTTAAGTACACGTGAATCACCTGTTAAGGCACAGATTCTGCTTCATTCGGACCGAGGTGGGGCCTGGAATTTTCTCACAGGCTTCTAGGAGTGTTGAGGCTGCTGGTCCTTGGCCCAAGGCCCTAAAGGAGCCCCGAGGCCGTGAGAGGCCGCACCTGCTCTTCCAAGCGCTGTCCTGCCTGCTCAGCCCTGTCCGACCCTTTGTGACCCCATGGACTGTAGCTTGCTAAGCTTCTCTGGCCATGGGATTCTCCAGACAAGAACACTGGAGTGGGCTGCCATTTCCTTCTCCAGTCTTGCCTGAAACAGGCCTAATTCCTAACCTGGGACTCAGGAGACCGAAGACATATATAGAGAGACCCAGCAAAACTGTAAGTCTCATGAAGGTGGAAGCCTAAGACAGAATGAGAGTGTGACTGGGAGTGAAGGAGATTTGATGCTTCCAGAGGGAAGCGTGTGTATCATTTCCAAATGTGACCTGAAAAGTGTCTCTTATAATAGAAAGCTTATTACAGAGCGGCTCTAGTGATCCAGCAGTGAGAAGAGTCCAGTAACTCCTGTTTCAGTTGATACGAAAATTCACAACCTATGCTACTGGCCCCTAAAACTCTTGAAAGTAACCCCCACCCCCGACAGCTCCTCAAAGTCTTCCTGAGTCTCCCCAGGTTCTCCCTGCTTTCTAACTGCATCTGCTATGGTATGTGCCACAGTCCCGGGAACCAGTGTTGGGATACCACTCGTATGAATACAAATTGCTCTCATTATATCTCACTGGAGTCTCGCAATTTTCCAGCTGTTTTTATCAATGAGTCGTGAGACCCCGGGAGTCAAACTCCCCCAGAACCCCAGACTCACAAGTGACAGAGCTGGGAGCAGGAACAGTGAGGGGGCGTGGCCTGGTGTCTCTTGTTCTTATCCGACCTGACTGCTGAGATAAATTTATACCACAAGATAACTAAATCAGTTTGCCCTGTTTGGTTTCGCATAGGAGGAGGCATCCAGGTGGGTTTGCTTTTTCAAAAAAATGGTTTAAGTTTAACTTACAGAAAGAAGCCCAGATTCCATGGGTGCGGTGTAGTGGATTTCTATTCCACAAACACACCCATCTATTCTTAACAAAGATCGAGAAAGGAAGAGCCACTAGCGCCCTGGAAACTCTCCTTAGGCCTGCCTCCTCATGTAACTTCCTTCTCCATGGTGGTGCTGTCCTGACTTTTCAGGCTCTAGATCACCTCTGCCTATTTTGGGGTTTTACGTAAATACATTCATCTTTTTGTATTCTTTTATGCCTAACTTCTTTCCCTCAACATTCTAAGATTCGTCCATGTTGTGCAGGCAGCAGTAGCTGAATTATTTTCCACTGTTTATTGACATAAGCATACCGCAACTACTGATTATGGACATTTGAGTTGTTTTCTGTTCTTGGCTATTATGAATAATTATGAATAATGCTACTGTGAATATTCATATGTGTATATTTTTTTTAAGATTTTTTTTTATGTGGACCATTTTTAAAGTCTTTATTGAATTTGTCACAATATTGTTTCTGTTTTGTCTTTTGGTTTTTTGGTCACGAGGCATGTGGGGGTCTTAGCTCCCCAACTAGGGATTGAACCCACAGCCCTTGCATTGAAAGGCAAAGGCAAAGTCTTAACCACTGAACCACCAGGGAAATCCCCATGTATATATGTTTTTGGTGATGCACATATGTATGCATTTCTAGTATTTGGGTGTATATGTAATTCCTGGGTTATTTGATGAAAATATGTTTGCCTTTAGTTCACATCTCTTGCCTGTTTTTCAGTTGTGTTGTTCATCTATGAGCAATCCTTGAAATCTATGCTGATGGGAGTTACCTGTCAATGAGATCAGATTATTAGGTTTTCAGACACAAATTCTGGAGATCCCCTCCAGATTTGAAGAGGCACTGCACAGAAGAGGATAGCCAAATGCCAAATACATAGGCAAAGACACTAAGCTTCCTACAGTGATGAGAGAACTGCAGATTAAAACCATGAGGGACCTCTATTATACAACATCAGAAGAGCTAAGAATAATATGACTTATCAAACTAAGCATTGGCAAGTATGTGGAGCAATGGCACTCTCACACCAGACGGAACTATAAATTGGAAAGGCCATATTGGAAAACTGGCTGTATCTACTAAAGGCACAAAATTGTTGCAGCCAGCATACTGCGCTGGTGGCGAAGCTCTGGTTTCCACCTGATCAGGTTGTAGACTCTAGGATCTGGGTGGGTCCTCTGCCTGGTGGGGTTTGGGAAGGGAAGGGAGAACTCAAGAGTCAGGCTTCAGGGCAACTGTGTTTCCAAACATGATTCCTGGGGCCCTCCTGTTCAGAGGAGCAGCTGAGGGCCTTCTGGTGTCCTACCCAGATGGATAGTCTGACCTGTAGGCTTTATTCTGTTCTTCCTCCATCGTGGCTGGCAAGTAGCCACCCAGGAAATCTTCTAAGACATGTTCAGGAATGATGTCACTGTGGGAAACTTTATTCTATGTAGGAAATCTTTCTCCAAATGGGCACTTAGAGAAGATCTGACCAGAAGAGGCAGAATATTGCTGAATGCTTTAATATTCATTCGTTCTCGATCTTAAAAATCACCCATTAGTTTTATCTGAACTAGAGTGGGTTAATGGCTTTGGTGTGTAATATAGACCTTCAGAAACGGTTCCTGAAAAGAGTGCCCCGGGGAGGATTGCTTTCTGATAGACCCTGGGCACCCAGCCAGCCCTGAGATAAGAAGGGTCTGGAAGAGACATGATAATATGCTTAGCCATCCCAGAAGCTTGTTCTTGCCCTTCTTGGCTTATGGTCCCCAACAAGCCATCCCCTGTTCCACTGAGCTTGTGAATGGTGTCTAAAAGTTGAGTATATTGAACATAGGAGCTGCAACCTGTTTTCTTGTCTTGAAGTGGTAGCAAAGAAGTCTGGACCTCTCTTGAGACTGCATAGTAGAATGGTTTTCTCTGATGGTTTCTTTATTCTTAGCACCTTAGATCCTGCACAGCCTTGGTTTTCAGGGCAAAGCCCTGGGCTGTGGGGTAATCCGATAACCAAAACCATTTCCTAAAAAAATTAGAATTTGCTTTCATTCATAGTCACCCCGATTTCCCTGGATAAAATGAGGTGTCTGAGAAAGAAATGTGAGGACGTTTTAATGGAAACCTCCCTTGGGAAGCTACTCATTTTCCTATCACATTTAATTCCCGTAGAGTATTCTAGAGCAGGTGTGAAGAGCCAGATGTTGCTGCCATCCCTCGGTGACTGAATACCTGATGCAGCCTCTTTACCTCTTTCCCCAGCAGATATGTGACCGCGTGCAGGTTGAACACCTCAGATTTTGGACTTGGCTGAGGGACGTCTGAACTTATTATTTACCTCCTGCCAAGAGAAAGGAACTTACAAGTAGTGCTTTGTGTTTTGAATTTTACAGTGCGCTGAGTAAACACAAGTTATACATTTTGAAGGGAGGAGTAAAAAGGTTCGCCACGTCTTTTATTTTCTGAGTGGGTGGAACTAAATGACTAGTTCCTGGTTGTGTTTCTGGGATGTAGGTCACGGTCTCCAGCAGAGCGACAGTAAACATTTCTCACCTGTGTTATCTTACAGTTGCAAGTGTCTAATGTTCTTTTTATCCTAAAATGTTTTCCTCGAAGTTTTTCTGTTTTGATTTGTTTTAATAAGCCTCTTGATTTGGTAATAAGGAGCTCACTTTGGTAAACACCCGTAGCTTTTTAAATTTCCTTATTATTAGAGATGAGGGCATTGAGGCCATACAGTTCTACCATGAATCAGTAGTAAACCAAGGACTCTTAATTTCTGTCTTTTGTTCCTCAGCTCATTGTGATTTTCTAGAACTGTAAACTATTTCTAAGAGGCTTTGTTTTAAAATCTAGCAGTCAGTTTAAGGTCGTTCTCACCTAGTATTTGTGTTTCCTGGGCTTTATGGTAACCAAAGCTTTAAAATGGTCCAGTACAAAGAGAAAACCAAGCCATGATTTTGTCTTCTTCTAAAATTAATATAATGATTTATAGCTCTATAAATAATATTTATTGAATTTGACAGTATTATTTATATGTATGAGTAAATAATTTTGAAGTGTACCAGTATATTATGTCTGTCCACTTGGAGGAGATTGTATCTGTGTTGAAATGCACAGTCCTTTCTCTGTCACGTTGGTCTTTGTGAAGGATGAACCCTTGGACTCACGATTTTTCACTCTGAGTTTCATGTAGGAAATCAGGAAGTGTCTAATTACCATATAGGGTGTCAGGAAATTCTCATTAACAGTTGATTTAAATCCACTTCAATTAAAAATAAAAAGCACATCATATATCAACAGTTTTGTTTTTTTTCTTTTAAAGAAGAGACTGGAGTCCCTGAATCAGATAAGCAATTTCAGAGCGCATGGGGATTACTGCTTTAAAGGCTCAGGACGAGTGGATAAGAACCGACCAGGTCTGTCAGTCTTCATGTGCCCTGGTATATTGATACTGTCTGTAACTGGTGATCTGTCATCTCGCTGTTTCCCTTTAAAAGCTATCTATTTAACATCAGTTCTCTGTTTTCCTGCCCAGTTCAGTGAGCCTTTCTTCTTTTCTGTGCTGCCTTTAGAGCTGACCCTCTCTTGAAGAACCTTTGATGCAACAGCATTTTATTCTCAACTCAAGGTCTTGAAGAGTCATGATTAACTGGCAGATATTGGCTTCAAAAAAGAGCAAGACACTAGTACTTAGAATCCATAGGGCTTGTGGAGTAAGAGGAAGTGTGCTAAGAGGAGAGTTGGAAAGCATGTTGAACCAGGCTCCCCTAGTGAGCTGATGAGTACTTTGGCTTCCTTGCCTGTTTGGCTGCCCCATGTCCTCCTTTTCCCCCTTCTGTGGGGTGGGGTGCTGCCTTGGGTGCTGAGCTCAGACAGGCTCAGAAGACTGATCTTTGTGCCGAGGCATGTTGACCTTTGCGTCTCTATTGGCCACCTTCCGCCTTTCCCAGCGTTCTCTCTTGGTTGTCACTTGATACTGTTTTGAATGGCGTGAAGTACCGTGGTAGCTTCATTCATTTCCATTCTTCTGTCTTTAAAACGTCCTTCTCTTGCAGTCATTCTTCAGATACAGCCACCTCTTTGACATCTTCTGTGACCATTAAACTTGTACTCTGAGGCAGAGTTGGTCTTCTACTCCTCTGCCATATATAACTTAGTGTGTTCAAGTGTGATTATTTGCTTGCATCTATAGACTGAACATTTGAGGGATAGGACTTGTACATCTTGTATCTTTAGCATGTTGCCTGGTATATGATAGGTACCCAAAACAGGATGGATGGATGGGTGGATGGAGCACATTTGAAGAGAACTTTTGAAAAGGGAGAGAGAATACATTTTTAGGTGGGATACACGGGAAAAACTTCAGGTGTGGACAAGAGGGTTGTTTATGCTACATAGCTACTGAAAAGATGTATCTATAGCAGAGGATAGAAATATGTGCTATGGAGAATGAGCTGTGCCATTTATTTTTCAGAGTAGAAACCAAGTAATTTGCAAGAGCTGACATTGCAGTCATTTGACTTTCCTTCTTGAAAGCTCTGGGATCTTTATTGAAAGATCCGGTTTCTTATATGTAAAATATGTAAGAACCTACCTTATCCTACAAGGTAGGTTCTATTATTAGTGTGAGGATCAATTGAGACTTTCAAAAAGGACTTTCAAAGGGCTCAACACCCTGCCTTGTCTGTAGTGAGGACTCGGTAGGGTAGATGGTAGCTCCTGCTGTTACCACTGGCCTTTGGTGTGTGATAGAATTGAGGTGCCTGTTAGAAATGTTCTCCCACTCCCTGAATAAGAAATTTAGATTCTTATTAGTAACCACAAAATGTGTGTTCAGGTCTTAGGATTCACTGGAAATGGGATTATGTAATTTCTTTTCTCTTCCTACTTAGTACTTCTTTTTAGAAAGGAAAGCACCTATCAGTTTATTAGGAAAGCACTTGCTTCTAAAACAAAATTTTCTGGGAGTCTTTCTAGTTGTTTAAAAAATAATACATGTATATATCTATATTATGTGCAAAAAATTCAATCTGTTCTTTCCTGCAGTTCTGGAGAGCAGGGGGCATGCATTGCTGTTTCTGTTTTGGTACGGAAGCAAGGTGTGTTGGTCTGGGCAGCTTGATTTTGGCTGATGAATGTCACTGTATATGTACATTTCTGCCACCACAATTGGAGTTACATTTAGAAATCAATGGTAGGAGTTTCTAATAGTGCTTACACAATCATTCGTACATTCATTTCCTACTCCGCTTATTGCTGCTTTTCTCACCTGTCTTTCAGTGCTGGATCCAACAATTATTAGTAGTTTTTCCCCTTAATATTCTTAGAAGCTACTGCAGTTGCCAGTGATGATGACTCTCCATGTGCTTCTGAACCACTTCTTCTAGAACATTTTATAGCCTATCTGTTGCTGTTTGGGTATGTGGCCACTTTTACTTGTTGCCTAATATAGGTCAATCCTGCTGTAGTGAGTTTCTGAGCAAATGAGAAATGGATATGAAGGCGCCATGTACACACATCAGGTAATATGGATCCCCATCCTTCCTCTGTAATTCCAAAACCAAAATGCTCTTAAAGCTGTCGTAACCCCTTGGGTGGCAAGACCTCCCTTAAGTAAGATTGTATTTATATTCTTCACTTATCTCCTTTAGTGTGGTTATTTGTAAGTTTTAGTGTGGAAGTATTATTGTTCTTGAGTATGAGGTACTGACCTCCACACTTCAGAGAGCATAAAGTATATATTACATTTTTAAAATGCCAGAATTTTAGCATTCCACAATACTTTTGGCCCTATGGATTTGGGTAAGAGATGAGGACCTATAATATTTCTATCAGGGCTTGCCTGGTGGCTCAGACAGTAGAGAATCTGCCTACAGTGCAAGAGACCCGGGTTTGATCCCTGGGTCAGGAAGATTCCCTGGAGAAGGGAATGGCAACCCACTCCAGTATTCGTGCCTGGAGAATTTCATGGACAGAGGAGCCTGGCAGGCTATAGTCCATGGACTCTCAAAGAGTTGAACACAACTGAATGACTAACAGTTTCACTTTCTTTCATGATATTTTATCAGCTTTTTTTTTTTTCCAGTTGACAACCTTCCCTTGATATTCTCCCACTGGCACTATCTTTATGTGATATGAAAATGAGGATCTTCCTTGCCTGTCATTCAAGCAACATTTACTGATCTGCTGTGGGTTGGACTCTGTGCTAAGAATGGGGAAGAATAAAATATTGGCTCTCTTTGCCCTGGAGAAGCTCAGTTGTTGTTGTTGTTCAGTTGCTAAGTCATGTCTAACTCTTTGTGACCCCTTGGACTGCAGCATGCCAGGCTCCTCTGTCCCCCACTATCTCCCAGAGTTTGCTCAAATTCATGTCCGTTGAGTTGGTGATGCTATCTAACCATCTCAATCTCTGTCTCTCCCTTCTTCTCCTGCTCTCAGTCTTTCCCAGCATCAGGGTCTTTTCCAGTGAGTTGGCTCTCTGCATCAGATGGCCAAAGTATTGGAGCTTTAGCTTTAGCATCAGTCCTTCCAATGAATATTCAGGGATTCTTCTTCAAATATTCATTGGAAAGAGAAGCTCAGAGACTCATGATAACGTAGAAAGTGCTATACTAGTGTCTCTGGGTTCCTGGCTATGGTAGGATAATCACAGCCAGTAACTTCACCAAAACTGCAAAGATAGATAAATATGGGAATAGAATGCAATCAGGGAGCAGTTATGTATTTGCTGTGGTCTTTGGGCTTCCCTGATAGCTCATTTGGTAAAGAATCTGCTTGTAATGCAAGAGACCCCATTTCAATTCCTGGGTCAGGAAGATTTGGTGGAGAAGGAAGGAATAGGCTACCCTCTCCAGTATTCTTGGGCTTCCCTTGTTGCTCAGACGGTAAAGACTCTGCTGCAATGCTGGAGACCTGGGTTCGATCTCTGGGTTGGGAAGATCCTCTGGAGAAGGGAAAGGCTACCCACTCCAGTATTCTGGCCTGGAGAACTCCATGGTCTGTATGGTCCATGGGATCACAAAGAGTTGGACACAACTGAGCAACTTTCACTCACTTGGAAAGTAAAGCCAGAGATAGGGCTGCAGAGGAGTCAGTTCTTGAAAAGCCTTATCTACCAAGCTAAACAGTTAAGAATTTATCTTTTGGCTGTAAAGATTGTTTAAACCTGAGAATGAATGATTGGATTTGCATTTTAGTTAGAGCCTTCTGACATTATCTTAAGGGACCCCCAAAGGAAGTTGTTGAAATATTCTGGGCAATAGTCCTATAATACTTATATTGTGCAGTGGAGTGCTTTAGGATTTGCAGAAGACTTTCTCCAGCCTTAATTTCTTTTGTAGTAGCCTTGGGGGATGCATAGGTAATAACTAAGGAAACATTTCAAGAAGTGACTTTTGCCCAAGGTCATATCCAGCAACCGACTCTACCAGCTCTCCTAATTCTGTATTTGTTCCTGCTTAAACATGATATTAAAATATTTTAATATACTGTCCAGTTACTGAGCATACCTAAAGGTAATCTGCCACCCACATATCTTTTATATTTGTACTTGATGAGACTGTCAGCTCCTTGAGGAGTTCCAGAATTAAATTTGATGTGCCTTTGACACAAAGCTTACAATAGGCACCACCAAAAATCTGCTAAACCCTTTCTCCTCCAGAGCGAACACAGTCCTGACAAGAAGGAACATTTGTGAAAAGAGAGGGACTGTCATTTTACTTGTGTGTCCTGTCATATGTACTTATTAGGCAGTTTCTATGTTTACAACACAGCACTGGATGCTATGGGGAAGATGAATGCAGAACTGTTAGATTTAAACTACAAAACTGTCATGAATTAAGCCTATTCTGTCTTATTTAGACCTCACACCAAATTTCTTGGCTTTTTGTAGCACTTTTCCTTTTTAAAGGTTGCTAGGTCTTGAAATCAAAAGGCTTCTTGCACAGACTGATTGGAACCATTAGGCTTACGCATTTGCTTTGCAGTAATTAGGTATAACATGGCACATTTCCAAATGGTTATTTTTGAAACAGGGAAACAAACAAAATCATTACATTGGCATATTTTATTATAAAGGAATGAAAGTTTTACCTTGACTAGATGCCCAGTAACATCACCTCACAAGTGAAAACCATCTTATGATTCATACTTAAAACTGTCAACTGTGAGTTTACCCTACTGAGTTAGCAGTGAGATTAATGATGTAATCTTTTTTCTTAACATACCTTGTACATATCGCTGTTTATGCCAGCAGTATTTCCTAGACTGTCTAGGAGTTACAGAAATGGTCAAGGTCTAAATTAGTCTTAGTGAAAGTGAAAGTCGCTCAGTCGTGTCTGACTCTTTGTGACCCCCATGGCCTATACAGTCCATGGAATTCTGTAGGCCAGAATACTGGAGTGGGTAGCCTTTCTCAACCTGAGGATGGAACCCAGGTCTCCTGCATTGCAGATGGATTCTTTACCAGCTGAGCCACAAGGGAAGCCCAAATTAATATTAGAGTCCATATCAATTTTTAAGGATTTATTGAGTTGATTCAGTTCTGATTTCTTTTACCACCTTTGCATCAGAAAAGCTTTGGGGGCCCCAGAAGAAATTCTCAAAGTTATTCAGATCCAGGGACTAGACTTGGGGAAGGAAAAATCAGGAAACTGATCTCTGTGGGTTCAAGTCCAGTCTTCATCTTATTGATTATAACTTTGGTCAAGTGTTTGAACCCCTTATCTGAAAAGTGAGGCTTATGATAATGTTTTTCAAAGATTCTAAGACATACATTTTTATCTGAAAACAAAATGTGTTTTACAGTGCATTATAGATTATAGTTTAATTTGTGTTGTTTTTGTTTAATATCAGGCTTCCCTGGTGGCTCAGCTGGTAAAGGATCCACCTGCGATGTGGGAGACCTGGGTTTGATCCCTGGGTTGGAAAGATTCCCTGGAGAAGGGGACAGCTACTCACTCCAGTATCCTGGCCTGGAGAATTCCATGGACTGTATAGTCCATGGGGTTGCAAAGAGTTGGACACGACTGATAGTGATGTGTGAAATGATGGTGCATCTCATAGTCACTGATTTCTTAAATTTGATGAAATATGGTAATAATTTGCCTGAGCAACCTCTTCAGTTGTTGTCAGGTTGAATCAGATATGTTTGCTAGAAAACTACAGCGATGCCAACAAATAGGCAAACAAAAGCACTGTCCAAGTTCCCTGGACAGTCTTTCCCCCTTTTTTCCTTTAAGATTTAATATTTACTTGTGGATGTGCTGGGTCTTCATTGCTGCACAGGTTTTCTCTAGCTGCGTTGAGTGGGTCTTCTCTTCCTGCAGTGCACGGGCTCGGTGCAATGGCTTCTCTTGTTGCAGCTCCCAGGCTCTAGGTGCGCAGATTTTAGTGGTTGTGACGCATGGACTTAGTTCCTCCTCGGCATGTGGGATCTTCTCGGACTAGGGATTGAACCTGAGTCCCTTGCATTGGTGGGTGGATTCTTAACCACTGGACCACTAATGAAGACCCTGCTTTTGGTATTTCTGATGATACTTTATTTCTATCTGTTTTAAAAATAAATTGGAAAGAGATGGAAAATGAAAATTTAGATGAATTAAAGATATCAAATATCTTTCTTAAATATTTGAAATAACAGAAGAATTTCAGTTGACTTACAGTTCAGCTCCCTGAAAGACGGTGTTTTTTCTTTCAAACAGTATTTCAGTCATAGTGGTCTTGCCTTCCTTTCCTTTCTCCTCCGACCCCCACCCCAAATAAGAACTCTGAGTAAGGTCAATTTTGGATGGGAGGGGAGTGGGGGGTGAGAAGAGCATTAATTTCATTTTGGGCAAATTGAATTTGAGATGAGTTTGAGGCATCCAAGTGAAGATGTTGAGTAGGCAGTTGAATTTGTGAGTCAGAGATAAAAATGTGGTATTTGGGGTATAGAGATGGTAGATGAAGGCCTGAGCTTGGATAAGATCACCTAGGAAACGGGAAAGAAGGATTGGAACTGGAGGTTGACAAGCCACCTTCAGCCAGCAAACCTGTTTTATTTGGCCTATGTAGTGTTTTTAAAATATTTGAACAAGTTGCTGTAGCATGTTTATGGTTTTTTGGCTCCCCCGAATATACTTTCTCTTTTGATGGCAACACCCTAATTTCCTTTTTAGAAATTCCTTGTCCTCCAACCTCAGACCTTAGTCTTATATAAGGCCCTTCCCCGACTCCAAATAAATTATATGACTGAGGGCTGGCCGGTCATTCCTAAATCGTCTAGCCATGTGATTGGTTCAAGAATGGTTTTGTAATCCAGGCTGGCCCAATCAGAGGAGATTTTGAGACTGAGGGATGGCTGGTGGGGGGGGGGTTGGGGGTGGGGAGTGAGGGGGTAGGGGAAACTCCAGAAGAGAACCTTGTTTTCTGCTTAAACCTGGCAAGATGTGGTCTGGAGATCAAGCAGTGGTCTTGCTGCCATAGGGTAGATCTCATCTGAGAATTAGGGACATGGAAAATTCAGATAGAGAAACTGGTTCTGATCATGTTGATTAAACTCAGTGGCCAGCTGTACCTCTGGGCTTTGCAGTTTAATGAGCCAGTGCATTCTGCCTTCGGATTTCTTTTATTTGCACCAGAAAGAAATCTTAATTGCCAAGATTTAAAAATTGTGAATGTTCATTCGTAGATCAGGATTTGGGCTTGAACAAAGTAATTGTTGTAGAAGGAGTATCTGCCCTCCACTTTATTCTAGTCTGTACCTCTCTCTGTTGTGATCTCACCCTGATGCCTTGGATCTGTTGCCAGTTATCCTGCCAGTTCTGCTGTTTTTATTTTTAATTATTTATGTATTCATTTTTTATTTTTGGTTGTGCTGGGCCTTTGTTGCTGTGCATGGGCTTTCTCTAGTTGTGTGAGTGGGGGCTACTCTTGGCGGTGCACGGGATTCTCGCTGCCTTGGCATCCCTTGTCGCGGAGCGTTTGCTGTAGGTGTGCGGGCTACAGCAGCTCAGTCGTCGTACTCAGGCTCAGTTGCTCCGTGGTGTGTGGGATCTTCTGGACTAGGGATTAAACCTGTGCCCCCTGCATTGGCAGGTGGATTCTTATCCACTGTACCCCTAGAGAAGTCCTTCTGTGTTTTAAATTGTTGACCTGAGAGGAAAGTGAAAGTTGACTTTGTTTCACTTAATTATATGACTTGCTTGTCCCTGTGGATAGTTGGCTTTTAGCTGCTGCTATAGAATGAAAGCAGAAGATATTAAGAAGAGGTGGCAAGAATACACAGAAGAACTATACAAAAAAGATCTTCATGACCCAGATAATCACGATGGTGTGATCACTCACCTAGAGCCAGACATCCTGGAATGTGAAGTCAAGTGGGCCGTAGAAAGCATCACTACAAACAAAGCTAGTGGAGGTGATGGAATTCCAGTTGAGCTATTTCAAATCCTGAAAGACGGTGCTGTGAAAGTGCTGCACTCAATATGCCAGCAAATTTGGAAAACTCAGCAGTGGCCACAGGACTGGAAAAGGTCAGTTTTCATTCCAGTCCCAAAGAAAGGCAGTCTCAATGAATGCTCAAACTACCGCACAATTGCACTCATCTCACACGCTAGTAAAGTAATGCTCAAAATTCTCCAAAACAGGCTTCAGCAATACGTGAACTGTGAACTTCCAGATGTTCAAGCTGGTTTTAGAAAATGCAGAGGAACCAGAGATCAAATTGCCAACATCTGCTGGATCATCGAAAAAGCAAGAGAGTTCCAGAAAAACATCTATTTCTGCTTTCTTGACTATGCCAAAGCCTTTGACTGTGTGGATCACAATAAATTGTGGAAAATTCTGAAAGAGATGGGCATACCAGACCACCTGACCTGCCTCTTGAGAAACCTGTATGCAGGTCAGGAAGCAACAGTTAGAACTGGACATGGAACAACAGACTGTTTCCAAATAGGAAAAGTAGTATGTCAAGGCTATATACTGTCACCGTGCTTATTTAGCTTATATGCAGAGTACATCATGAGAAACACTGGGCTGGAAGAAGCACAAGCTGGAATCAAGATTGCCTGGAGAAATATCAATAACCTCAGATATGCAGATGACACCAGCCTTATGGCAGAAAGTGAAGAGGAACTAAAGAGCCTCTTGATGAAAGTGAAAGAGGAGAGTGAAAAAGTTGGCTTAAAGCTCAACATTCAGAAAACTAAGATCATGGCATCCGGTCCCATCACTTCATGGCAAGTAGACGGGGAAACAGTGGACACAGTGTCAGACTTTATTTTTCTGGGCTCCAAAATCACTGCAGATGGTGATTGCAGCCCTGAAGTTAAAAGACGCTTACTCCTTGGAAGGAAAGTTATGACCAACCTAGATAGCATATTAAAAAGCAGAGACATTACTTTGCCAACAAAGGTCCGTCTAGTCAAGGCTATGGTTTTTCCAGTGGTCATGTATGGATGTGAGAGTTGGACTATAAAGAAAGCTGAGCAGTGAAAAACTGATGCTTTTGAACTGTGGTGTTGGAGAAGACTCTTGAGAGTCCCTTGGACTGCAGGAGATCCAACCAGTCTATCCTAAAGGAGATCAGTCCTGGGTGTTCATTGGAAGGACTGATGCTGAAGCTGAAACTCCAATACTTTGGCCATCTTGTGTGAAGAGTTGACTCATTGGAAAAGACCCTGATGCTGGGAGGGATTGGGGGCAGGAGGAGAAGGGGACGACAGAGGATGAGATGGTTGGATGGTATCACCGACTCGATGGACATGAGTTTGAGTAAACTCCGGGAGTTGGTGGGGGACAGGGAGGCCTGGCGTGCTGCAATTCATGGGGTCGCAAAGAGTCGGACACGACTGAGCAACTCAACTAAGTATAGAATGAAAAGGGAAGGAGGATCTAGGTTTAAGCTTTGAAGAGTCTGAACCCTATTAGAATAGGTAGAGGAGGATAAACTTGAAAAGAAAAGGAAGCCATGGCGGCAGGGAAAAGAGCATTGGCTGAGGAGTCCATAACAAGGAGTATTTCAGGAAGAGATTGATCAACATAGCCAGATACTGTCAGGATGTCAAATGAGATAAAGAATGGAAAAAAAAAAATCTCACTTGAATTTGGCAACGAAGAGATCATTATTGACCTGGTTTGGAGCTGTTTCAGGGAGTGGGGGAGCCAAGCCAGGTTGGAATGGGTTGAAAAATGAATGCGATGGAAAAATGGGACATATCCAAGAAGAACAGTCTTTATTTTTCCTGTGAAGGAAACAAAGAAATAAGGCACTAGCTAGAGACATTTGAGGTTGAGAATGGAAGGCTTTAAAAACAGGACTCGAGTATGTTGAAGTGTTGATGGGAAGGATCTGGTCGAAAGGGAGAAGTTGACTGAATAGAGAGAAGAGACAAGGGGTAACTGATTATGCGAGTCTGAGAAGGTGAGATGGAGTGGGATCTAAATCCTGTAGAGAGGTTGACGTTGGATGAGAGGAGGGAACTGGATGCAGGAGGAGGGTAGAAGCTGAAGGCTGGAAGTAAGTTAGTCTGATAACAGGAGGTTACTGGTCCATGGGTTTCATTTCTGTTAGGTGGTGATGATGGTGTCAATGTCAGAAGGGGTGAAAGTCAAGTAAAAGTTGGAGAATGCGTGGGTGGGTTCACCCAGCATTGTAGAGGACTTGTTTGTGGTTGGTGCTCGTGAATGTCGGGTGACTTTCTCCAGTGCCCAGGTGCTCAGTTCTGGGCACAGACAGAGCTACTGTAGGCATCTGCTAAGGCCGGGGTTTGGCAGAAGAGAAAGGACAAAAGTTTGAACAAGGTAAGTTGAGGGCACTTGATGAGAGTGTCATGGAGTGTGCTCTTTGGAGATGTTGGCCTTTAGAAAGGAAGTTGAATGAGGAGGGATGTGAAATGAAACCTCAGTTGAGGCCCAAATGGTTGATCACAATGAAGGGGGTTTTACTAAGGAAGCCTAAGTGAGGATGTTGTAGTCAGAGAAGGGATGCTGGGTGATGGGGTCAGGGGAGTGCAGAAGAGGTTTTGATGGAGGTGAGGCAGGCAAGGGAACAGATCAGAGTGTCAGACTCTTTGTGACCCCATGGCCTGTAGCCTACCAGGCTCTTCCATCCATGGAATTTTCCAGGCAAGAGTACTGGAGGGAGTTGCCATTTCCTTCTCCAGGGGATCTTCCTGACCCAAGGATAGAACCCAAATCTCCTGCATTGCAGGCAGACGCTTTACCATCTGAGCCGCCAGGGAAGCCAGATGGATTTTGGATATTCAGGTCTCCCCTGCTCATTGCAGAACTAAGAGAGGAAAGGAAGATTTGGGCCAGGGTTCAGCATCATTTGTAATTGTGTTGCTGTTTTTAAAAAGAGTAGGTTATCCATTTCCTCTTCATCTCCTTACCTTTGATTTCAATGGAGATTCCACTGAAAGAGTATATTGAAGCAGTTTGGAGCCTACGTCTGTTTTTGCAATATGACCAAAGAGTGATATTAGGAAAACTGTGTCTTCAGTCATTTTGTTTTAGTACAGAAAATGTAACTCATTTAAACCTCTTGAATTCATCAAATTGCCAGAATGATTTGGTGCTCACTTGCCTTCCATAGTCGTGTTGCTTCTGAAGGTGATTGAGGGTGTACTCAAAACTTTTAAGAGGTCAAGTTTAACTTGATCCCTGTGGCTCTCTCTGCTTTGAAGGGAGGGTATGTGTAAGTAGGAAGCTATGTCAGAGACATCTGTCATCATTTGTAATGTGTGTCGTGGTTTGGCAGTTAAGTGAAGAAGTGCAAGCTCACCAGTCGGTAGTTTAAAGCAGAGGTCTGAGAGATCAAGCAGATACATCTCTGAATGGTAAGTCATAGGAGCCAGCGTTGCTGATACTTAAGAGGGAAAAGGGTTTGGAAGGCTCACCAAGCAGGGGAAAAACAAAGTGCTTGGGTTTGGGGTTAATAAGATGCTAAATCCTACAATCTTGAAACAGCCAAAGGTTGTGATAAAAATCCTCTGAAAATCCTCCGAGTAATCAGGATGCAAGAAGTCTAGAGTCTTAAGAAAAAAACAAAACTGAAGCATGTAGGCTTTCGGATGCAGCATCTCTTCATCACTGACTCTGAAAAGATTAGGTAAATGACAGAGCATGGGGCAGGAGGGTCCACGTTTGCAGGCTGAGGACAGTGAGGAGTAATAGCAGGTCTCCTACCCCTCAGAGCTCTGTTACGGAGTGGAGTGTTTTACAGCCCAGAGCAACTCTGCTGCCAACCAGCCACCACTCTGCTCTCTGAAGGTCTGTTTCCTTATTCTTTCCCAAGGAGCCTGTTTATTCATCCCCACTCTTTCCCATACTTGTCCCATCCCAATGCTTCTCTTTGCTTTCCTTCATCTTTCATCCATTATTTCCCTGCCAGTGAGGCCAAAGTCAAGTATAATGTGATGTTAGCTCTTTCTTTTCTGTGATTCCTTTGTGTCTCTTGTTTTTGTATCTTAATAAGTTAGCTTTCCCACTGATTTATAGACTGTTAAGTTTGTGAGAGACTTTAGATTTTTTTTTTTCCCCTCAAACAATTTGCAAAACAAGAATCACTTTATCCAACTCAAGTCTTAACAGTCTGCAAGTTCCTTTAGATCCTGGTGTATTCAAGAGTTTGGAGACTTGGGTTCTACTGTCTGGGACTTCAGGCCTTTAAGGATTGCTTCATTTTCCTCCAAAAAAGAGAACAAAGCATTGCTGATGAGCTCTGCATGTCCTTGACATCTGCTGTTTTGTACTGTTTTACCCAAGCAATAGTTTTGGCCCTGCCTTGATCATTTTTTCCTGCTCTCAAAATAGCTAAACCACCTGCTTTGTTCTTTTGAATTTTTTTTTTTTTGAAAGGCTTAGTTCATTCTCAAGAGAAGTCTTCTTGTGGCTTATTAATTTCTCCTGTACTTCTGTGTACGTCTTTACTAGCTGGTAGTGGTAGTGTTCAGTCGCTGAGTTGTGTCTGACTCTTTGTGACCCCATGAACCACAGCATACTAGGCTTCTCTGTTCTTTGCTATCTCCCAGAGTTTGCTCAAACTCATATCCATTGAGTCGGTGATGCCATCCAACCATCTCATCCTCTGTCGTCCCTTTCTCCTCTTTCCTAGCATCAGGGTCTTTTCCAGTGAGTCAGTTCTTCACATTGTATTGGAGCTTCAGCATCAGTCCTTCCAATGAATATTCAGAATTGATTTCCTTTAGGATTGACTGGTTTGATCTCCTTGCTGTCCAAGAAGACTCTCAAGAGTCTTCTCCACAGTTTGAAGCACCCATAGTTCAAAAACATCAATTCTTTGGCTCTCAGCCTTCTTTATGGTCCAACTCTCACATCCATACATGACTACTGGAAAAACCATATTGTAAAGCTTATGAAGTGGGAGATGAGGTGTAAATTTACCAAGCATTACTTTTGGGGCTCAACAGAGCAGAAGGGAGTTAAATTGTAGCCAAGGAGCCATTTCTTCCTTAAGATCCTTTAGGAGAGTCTCGGTTGAGCTTGTAAAGTGCCAAGAACACTGCCTGGCACAGGGTAGGCTATTAATGGTAGCTATTCGTATTGGGTCTAGGTGGCTGGGTCAGAAAGATCCCACATTAAAGAAGCTTATCAAGTAAGAACTTATCTCCTACATGAATTGAACCTCAGGATTTTCATGTCATGGCAATTCTGTCTACTGAGGGCAAAGCATAAACAGAGACTTTAGAATCACAGGGCGTTAGAGCTGGCAGGAAGTACCTGTCAGCCTCCAAAATATTATATAGAAGGAATCTGAGGCCTAGAAAAGGTTGGTGACTGCCCCTGGGGCCATCATTTATATTGGCTTAGTGGGACCGGGATGAAGCCCTCTGGACACTGAAACTAGGATTTTCCTGCCCGACCAAGGTATGTGACTCTGAAAAATCACTCTTGAGGGAAGAATGTAGAAAAACAGAAGGAAGGGATGGTGTCTGCAGGGCGCCCTAACCTTGGGTGACGATGTCAGTGTAGCATAAATTTAGCGGTTTGACACCTGATATTTCACCACATTGCTCCTGTTGGATGGTCAGCCACTGTGTTTGCTCCTTTAAATTAAATTCTGGGTCAGTACTTGGAAAACCAATAGGGAGTGGGAATCTAGGGATAATGAGAGCTTCTCCAGTGGCTCAGACGAATCTGCCTGGAATGTGGAGACACGGATTCAATCCCTGGGTTGGGAAGATCCCCTAAAGGAGGAAATGGCAAGCCACTCCAGTATTCTTGCGTGGAGAATCCCACGGACAGTGGAGCCTGGCGGGCAACAGTCCATGGGGTTGCTCAGAGTCAGACACGAGTGAGCCGTTCATACTTCCACTTCCCATAATAGACGTCACAACTTGACAATGCGTTTGAAAAAGAGAGAAGACTGGGCTCGGAGGCCTCTAGATCCTGTGGGAACTCAGGTTCTAGGTCATCGCTGCCGAGGCTTGGGATTGGGCACTCAGCATTAGTTGTGTAAGGACTGAGGTGAGGCAAGTGAGGAGCCCCTGGTAGGGGCGGCGATCTGAGATATATCAGAACTTCTGGGAGTCCTGCTTGTATACACTGCAGGAAAGATGTGAGAATAAAACAATAATATAAAAAAAAAAAATGCAGCACAGTGATGACAAAGCAGAATGGAATCCATCCAAAGATCAGGGGAAGAATGTGTTTTCTGAAACTATTGACATGGGGGCAGAGCATCATGGGGATGCATGTTGTCGAGAAATCCCTTGTTTCTTTATTAGGGGAGAAGATCTGTTAGTGACCCACACTAAGAGCGAAAGTTCAGGGTCGGATCTGAGCCGACAGAACAAGCCCTGAGTTTGAGCTGGTGGATGGCAAGCTGAGGTTCAGACCCACACAGTTTGGTTTCACGGTTGGGAAGCTCAACTACCGGGCTGGCTGTCTGCTCCTGCTCAGCTGTCTCCTGTGATCCAAGCTCTGGGAGAAGCATCCAGGTTCAGTTTAAGTCCTCATGCTCCCTGTTGCCTGGATGGGGATTCCTTAGAGTGTAGTAAGTCATTGAGTTGCTTGATGGCCTAGGGCCACCCATAATTTTTAGGTCCCCATGGAATCTCAGTCTTCTAATGCACTTGCATCCTTTCCTTATACCATCAACCTGTTATCTTGGTGACTGAGTACCAACTGGTTTTCTCTGCCCTTTGGAGATGTTTAGTTAAACTTGGCTCAACCCAGAGCCTTTGTGATCGCACCCATTCCTGTGTCTTCTTGCTCATACCTTCCTTCTGCCGCTGAGCATCTGTGTCTTGACATTCTGTCACTCACACTCATGTGTGTTTTGAGTACAATACTTCCTCCCACACCAGTTTCCCCAGGAAACTATCCCCCTATTGGATATTCCCCTATCCAATAGGCTCTTGTGAAGACTCGAAAGGTTGCAGTTTAATGTGTGTGATCTTCCCCAGCTTTACTGATTCTACCCCTCCTTCATAATCTTTCTCTCTTGAACATCAAAGTTCTGCCCACATAGGGGCAATGATGGGACAAAGAAGAGTCCTAACTTTTGTACCTTAACAATGAGCACAAATACGTATTTCCTATTTTCTGAGAATTCTAGTGAATAAAAGATTTGTCTCAAAAAAAAAAAAAAAAAAGATTTGTCTCATTACATGCACTTCAGCGTGGGTGCAAATATATACAATCAGAGATACCTAGGCCATTGACTGTGCCTTTGCGACTCCATGGACTGTAGCCTGCCAGACTCCTCTGTCCATGGAATTCTCCAGGGAACAGTACTATGGGAGTGGATAGCCATTCCCTTCTCTAGGGGATCTTCCCAACCCAGGGATCGAACCTGGGTCTCTCGCATTGCAGGCAGATTCTTTACCATCTGAACCACCAGGAAAGTCCAGTTACTGGACTATTTCATATCATTTGCTAATCAGCCTTTTATTGCTTACTCAGCACTATACACTGTACATCTAGGCAGCACTCACCTCAGATTTCTTTATCTCCATTATCTGCCAATTTCTCTTCAATGTAAGACTTACTAACTTTGCTTTTAGCTCTCATGCGAGTTCCCATGTTTTTAGAGACTAAAGCATGTGTGAATCTCATTCCATCTCCCCTTTCCCACTCTTGTAGCCTGGAACATAATGATCTTGGGGCTTTTTTTTCTTTTCCTTTTTCATGTCCTATGTCACAATCCAGGAGTCTCCCTTTCAGTACAGCACACTAGAATTTTCTTTTCAGTAAATTCTGTGTATAGTGAAAGTCACTTAGTCATGTCTGACTCTTGGCGACCCAATGGACTATACAGTCCATGGCATAATCCAGGCCAGAATACTGGAGTGGTTAGGCATTCCCTTCTCCAGGGATTGAACCCAGGTCTCTCGCATTGCAGGCGGTTTCTGTGCCAGCTGAGCCACCAGGAAAGCCCAGGGCTGTGTGTGACATGTGAATATTGTTAAGATACGTGTTCCTTTCTCTAGAATTATGTAAATTTCCCCCCATCATTCTTATTGTCATGGATTGCCTGAGTGACTTATTTTCTCAGAAGAGCCATGAGAAAATTGGTAGAACTGGAAATTAGATCCCCAATTCAGAGAAATTTGTGGGGATTAGGGAGTTACTCTCTTCAATTCTGGGTATTGCTAAGCTTCAGGGAGTTAGGAATCTGCTACCACTCATGACTGGGACAAAGTAAAGGGAAATATAATTCCATCCTTATTTTTGCTTTTTGGTTTTTTTTCCTAGAGAAAATGTTAATTTCTGCTCTGGGGGAAATAGAAGAGTCCAGGTTTAAAATAGATTACAGTATTCACTCATGAGGCTAAAGAATTGGAATTTTGTAAAATTGTTGTTTCTTGGAAGAAAAAGGGATAAGAGGGGATGAGAGAATTAAAAAAAAATGGTGTATTAGGTCATAATAGCAATAGCAGGTGGCGTTTATAGAACATGTATATGTTAGGCACTGTCCTAAGCATTTTTCCATTTCTCATCTCAGGACATCTCAGTACAGCTCTATGACATTCCCACTGTGTATTTTATACAAGAGGAACCCATGCTGCACAGATAGGTTAAACAGCTTCCTCAAAGTCACGAAGCTGATAAATGACAGATTGATGATTTTCACCTTGGCAATCTAGTCAAAGGCTCACGCTCTTAATTTCAAGGTTACAGAGCTATATGTTGAGTCATTTTAACTTTTTCCCTCTCTCTGAGTATAGCCTCCCACAGTATATATAAAGCACAAGAGAAGTGGCAGTTTCAGCCTTTTTTTCTTGTTGTTGTTTGTTTATTTAATAGCAGGGTTAAAAAAAAGGCAGTGTGCATTCTAAATCAAGTTTAATTAGACCCGTATGGAAAACATAACAATTATCCATGCCAAATTTCCACTGTTTTTCATGTTCAATTATTAATAGATATGGGTGCACATATTCTTTCATTTATTTTCAAAGTGAAATGATTGAAGCAGGCCTAGGATTCAAAGGTCTTGCCTACTTTTTAAAGAATCGTTATCTGAAAGGCACATTTGGTCTAGAAAAGAAAAATCTGTTTTTGTTTGTGAGACACAGCTTCCCTTAGAGAATATGGTGTTACCAGGTGTGGAATCTTGGCATTGCACTGCCTTTTCCTTTCACCTCCTTCAACTGATGGAAAGGAGTGGGGTGGGTGGGGGAGGGGAGGGTGGTGGTGGGATGTACGGATACATAGATAATTACAGATGTGTATCTCCAGATCAGTCCAGCATGTGGACAGAAGGCCTTTCATTAGGTCCCAGCCAGCCCTCTTTGCCCCCAGCTTCCTGTGCTGAAACTGAGGTTTTAGAAGAATCTCAAGAAATTTTCTTGGGATAGGTTGTCCAGATATGATTTTTTAAAAAAAATAGTATCTCTCCTTTATTTTATAGAGGAAAAGATAATGAAGGGTATCTCCCCTTTCCCAAATATAAAAAAGGGCATTTTTCTGTTGCTTCATAACTTAGCTTAAAAAAAAAAATCCCTCAGTGATAGTTTAAAATATTTTCTTCATTATTATAATATTCTTCCTTTATCTGAGCCATGGATAGGATCGCAGGAATATGACAAATAAAGTATTCTTACTAGTGAAAAACAGCTATCTATAGAGTTTTGCTATTGTAGATGACTGAGAAATAGTTTATTAGGTTTCCTTCCACATTCAAACTAATATTGTAATTGCAGAACATTTGGAAAATTCAGAGAAACAGAAGCAAGGAAAAGCATATTCCCACAGTTCCTATACCCAGGAGAAGGGAAAAAACTTACCGTTTTCATGTGTATTCTTTACCTTTTTCTGTGTTGAGTTTTTGTTTCTCGGTTAGGATCACACTGTAAATGCAGTGTTATTTCCTGCTCTGTTGGAAAGATGCCTCAGATTCAGAGACAGCGGGCTCAGGGCTCCTTTGCTGAACCTGTTCTGCCACAGGTCAGCTGGCGACCGGGGTGGCGGGGTGGCCCCAACACATGGTGCAGGCTCCAGGCTGCTGAGTGCTGGGTGGCAGAGAAGTCCTGCCTTCCCAGCTCACTGACTTGATGGAGAAGACAAGCAGCGTTTTCATGACTGCTTCTAGTTTTTGGTGTGGAAAATTTCAAAGATACACAGAAATAGAACATTACAATGGACCCTGTGTGCCTTTCTCCCAGCTTCAACAATGGTCAGTTTATAGCCATCTCGCTTCATTTAGATCTCAACCTCTTTTCCCTCACCCTGGACTATGTAGAAGCAAATCCCTAACACCCTATTATTTCACTAGTATTTCTACATACATCTCTGAAAGATTCTTTTTTTCCTTTTAATAGTCATATTATTATCATACTTTAAGAACTTCTATAATATAATCAAATATGGAATATCCAGTCAGTGCTCAGGTTTATCCATTTTCTTCATTATTTTTCTTTTCAGTTTTCTTTTTTTTTAATCAGGATCCAGATAAAGTCCTTACATTGCAACTGATTGACATGCTGCTTCAGGCCCTTTAGTCTGTAGGTTCACCCTTCACTACTTTTAAAAATTCCTTGCAATTTATTTTTTGCCAAACCAGAACATTTTTTTCTGGTCCATAGGTTGGCTTTTGCCAGTAACACCCCATGGAGTTAAATGTTTCTATATTTAACATATTCCTCTAGCCACTGTATTTCTTGGGAATTGATAGTCATATGTAGAGTCTAGCTCAAATTCTGTTTCCCTTTTTTTTTTGCTCAGGAATACTGTGGGTGTATTGTGTACTCTGATCAGAAGGCATTTAACACTAGTTCCCCGTGTGGGTGG
Source organism: Cervus elaphus (assembly GCF_910594005.1). Lineage (NCBI taxonomy): Eukaryota > Metazoa > Chordata > Mammalia > Artiodactyla > Cervidae > Cervus > Cervus elaphus. The sequence goes on along the minus strand of NC_057827.1, from coordinate 38,615,755 downwards.
TTGTGTGAGTGAGAAAGAGATGTGAACAGTTAATGGGGATCCTTACTGCCTAATCAATTCATTAGTGGTTTCAAAATCTTCATTTCCATCATTTCTTCATTTATTAGCTGGCCTACTTTGATAAAGAGTAACTTCTGCTTATCAGCTACTTGGTTCTCCTTGGGTACAATTTATATGGGAAAGGCAGGAAAATATTCCCAATTCTTTTCCCTTTATTTACCAGTTTTTAAAGTAGTTAATTCACTCCTGAAGAGCCTGGGAGTTAGGGGTGCCGACCCTTCATGTAGCTGAAAATTGACCTATAATTTATAGTCCAGCTCTTCCCATCAGTGGGTTCAACCAACAACAGCTTGTGTAGCACTGTAGTATTTACTATTGAAAGAAATCCACATACATGTGAACCTGCACAGTTCAAACCTGTGTTGTTCAAGGGTCAACTGTTCTTGGCTCCATTAGCCAACTAATTAGTAATGTTCATAAAAAGTAGCCATTGAGAGAAGGTAAGAGAAACAGATATGTAATTCATGAAGAATTCATGAATTCAAAATACTGGTGTTTTAACCTATTGTGTTTATTCCTGACACTAAAATTGTCCCATCTTTGGCCAGTAGGAGTCCCTTTGTGCTGGCTCCTGGATCCTTTTGATATGATTCTAGTGATCTCTGACAGCTTCCCTGCTTTCAATATGTTAAGATATTCAAGGCCATTGGTTCTCAAAGTGTAATCTGAGGATGCCTGAGGTCTCCTAAGACCCTATGAAGGGATCTGTGAAGTCAAAACAGTTTTCATTACAGTCCTAAGACATTCTTTACCTTTTTTACTTTTATTTTCTTATGTATTTATTAGAGTTTTCTAGAGGCTACCTTTTGGCTCCTGGAATAGGTGTGTATGTTCTTATATTCCCTGAAATCTTCTAAGGTAAGGTCTTGAGAATCTTCAATAATCTCTAAGAATGTAAAGGGGTCCTAAAACCAAATAACTTGACCATTGTTGCTCTAGACTCATTTTTCTTGCCACATATATGGAATCACTGTTGTCTTTGTAAATCAGCTCCCTTTTTAAGTCAACTTTTGAAACTTTTTTTTATTATGTGTGAGTGATCTGCTCCAAATCTCAAAGCTAATAAATAGCAAAACCAGAATTTGAACCTAGATGTTTATGTCATAGTTTTTCCATAAACAATGGATTGTTTCCATAAAACAATCACTGATGTCCAAAATTTATGATTGATTGAAGCTTAGAAGCTATAAACACTGCCTGAAATGCCAGACAGGTACATTTTAGGAGCCACCAAGCAAAACTAGCAGTTCTCTTTCTCTAGTGGAATGGCTCTCAAAAAGGGAAAAATGGATATAGAGGCAGGATGAGTGGTTGCTGTGGCTCCATGATATAATAACAAATTATGCACAAAATCTGCTGTTTTTCTGGTCACAGTAGGGAAATTCAAAATGCAGTTGTAACTCATTAACATGTTAACTTTGAAAGATTTCACTTATCTGGAGAGAAGCTTGCTTGGCCTGTGGAATTCAATAATGGCTTAAATGTTCCCCACTAATTTCTGAACCCAGAGTCAGATTGATTGCTTGACCATGCAGCTTAGAAATAACTTTCATCTTGTAGTTAGTTGAATCAAATCCTACAAGAAAGCACCCTGCAATTTTCAAAGCTGAATAATGGTGCCTGAAGCCTGGGACTACAGTTTTTCCATCATTAGTTTGGGATTAGCAGATGCAAACTATTACACGGAGAATGGATAAACAGCAAAGTCCCACTGTATGTTACAGGGGACTGTATTTAATATCCTGCATAAGCCATAATGGAAAAGAATAGGAAAAAGAATATATATTTGTTTAACTGAATCACTTTGCTGTATTGCAGAAATGAACACAACATTGTAAGACAATTATACATCAATAAAATTTAAAAAACAAAAAATGATAATTTTTCCATCACTGAATAGTACATGAATCTCTGAAAGATGGCGAGTTAAAACCACTGGATTTTGCAGCTCTGGGTCCTCGGGAAAATCTTTCCTTTGTCTCACTCTGTTGAGCTGAACTCAGTCACTCTTGCTTTGTTCAGCATTCTCGGTCACTGTGGCTTGTCTTGGATAATGAACTACACTGACTTATTTCCCAGGCACAAAGGAGAGTTTCCATCATAAGAAAAGGAAGTAAGCCTTCAAAAGGGCTTTCTGAAGCTAGCGTGTGTACGGGAGAGGAGAAGCCTTATGTAACGTGCTTGAGTGTTTGCCAAAAGTAAGAAGGCCCCTGACAGCGTCAGGTATCATCATGGAGGAAGCTTGGTTCAGAGCTCACATCACCAGTCAGGCGCTTCATCATCATTCTGGGGTGCGGGTGAGGAGTGAGGCCAGGAATTCATCCACAGTCTCAGGGCTCTTAGTGAAATACAGGTTTCTTTCCTGGAAAGTAGATTTTGAGTTCTACGTAAGTTTTTGTCTTTATGGGAAAACTCATTTTCCATGGAGGCTTGTTTGCGTTTTTCCTCATCATTAAATCTGTCACAGTGAAGTGATTTAAACATCTGCTCTTGGTGACCTGTTGTGTTTAGATTTATGGATTTGCAAAGTCAGGTGGTCTAGCCGAGTCATCTCATTGACATTGCTGAAGATAGTTTTAGAATACAGGCAAGTTGGGAGTATGAAGTGGAAAAGTAGGTTTCATAGGGTCATGGCAAAATTTTATTTTCTTTCATATTTGTCATTTTGAATAAATTGAAAAAAATTGAAAAAAAAAATTATGTTCAATTCACTGAACGGACCCATCTCCATGTGGAGAGCATGTGGTATATGACGAAGCAAGCTTTGAACTTACTGCTAGGGAATGTTAGGAATTTTGTATTCTGGTGTCACTGAGGAAAATGGCCCCGCCTCACTACACTTTGGTTTCCTGTTTAGAAAGTTCTGTTCCTTCATAAGGACCTTGAAGTACTAGGAGGAAAGGTGCTGTATGTGTGGAGTTTTCCATAAAGTGCAGTCCTAACGAAAAGGCTGAGTTAAAGGTAGGTGAATGCTCTACAGAAACATGAGATATTTATTAGTTTATGCCATACATATTTATTTACTTATGTATGAAGTAGCCTCAGGCAATTTGAAGTCAGATTTAAAATTCAGGTTTTGTTTACTTACTGTCCTTTTTTCTCTTAAGAACAAAGAATAGCAAGGCCTAGGAAGTGGAAATTGAAATTGATTTTAATTGCCTGAACAAGTTTACTGGAGAATCATTTCATTGAAGTGAAAATGAAGGCCAGATTATTTTTGTTTTTTATCTGTGTCTAATTCCGGGCCATTTTGGAGTTGTCCATAAATCTCTCTTCAGGTCTAAGGGAGAATATCCATCAAAGTGAGCCAAAATGTACCAACTCTTTGTGACCACTGCTTTGGCTAAAAATCTCTATGGTGAGAATTCAGAATTTCAGGAGTGCGTTTGGAGGTGGGATAGATTATACTGATGGGTTCTGTGAGGACATGGAGACTATTTTAGACTCTCTCAGTGTGCTTTTGAAACTCTGAAGACCTATTCTCTGTTCCCCAAAGCTCAGTGAGCCACATTTGGGAGCAGTTGGGTTTTGTACCCTTCAGGTCTTTTTGAGTTAAAACACATCTAAAGTTAGACTGCTGTGGAAGGTGGGGATAGCCTATTAGAACAGCATTTGTCTCTGGAGAGTGCCACTCTTTCAGAAAAGATAAATAATGGCCTCAAGTGATTTGTAACTCATATAGTGGCAGTCACAGTTGCTTAAATTTAATGCTATATTATGTACAAATGTGTAGTATTTTGATTTGGCTCTAGAAGCAAGTTTTTTGTGTGTGTGATGTAGTTTTGCATGAAAAGGCTGCATGCTGGTGCTTTACAGAAACCGATGGGACTGGAAAAGCTGCTCTGTGTAGTTGAGGATCAATGCCAAGCTGGAGTGAGTTCTCAAACAGTATGTGACACTGTGGTCATGCCATGTTCCTTAGTGAGTGGGCTTGTTGGCTAAAGAAAGAGAAGCTTTTCTATGCATGTGATTATGCTCCGTGATATGTAGAACATGACATTTGGGGGCTTAGGTTTGGGGGAAAAATGTGGTTTAATTGTTTATTGCATAGTTTGGTATAATTTGTGCAACTTTTCTCTCTCTTGCCTTGAGAATAAAATGGAAAATGGAAAAGCATAAAACTCAGGTGATCTGCAAATGAAATTAAGAGGAATAACATCTCTAGGAAATAAGATAGGAAGACATATGTTTAAGTTTTACAACATCAAATATTAAAAACCAGTAGAAGAATCCTCTGCTTACCAAACTATTTTAAAATTTCACTTAAATTTTTAAAAAAATGGATGTGTAGCTTATTTACAATGTCATGCTCATTTCTGGTGTACAGCAAAGTGATTCTATTTAATATATATTCTTTTTCATATTCTTTTCCATTATGGTTTATCACACTGTTGAATATAGTTCCCTTTGCTATTAGTAGGACCTTGTTGTTTATTTGATATAGAATCGTTTGTATCTGCTAATCTCAAATTCCTAATTTGGTGATTTCAATTTTTCATTGCTGCTTTCCTTAACTCAGTGTCTCATAAAGTTTTATAATCATTTGAAGTTGTTCTGAAGTCAAAACAAAACAAATTTGCTGGAAACGATCTTAGCTGTCACTCAGTCTGTCCTTTGAATTTTGCTGATGAGTCTATCCAGTAACTCTCAGTGAAGGTATATCTGACTTTCAGTATTCTCCATGCCTAGTGTTGGGTTTAATACAGCCAGTGCTGGCTGGTGGGCTGACTATAGAGTAGTACTTATTTAAAAAAAAACAAAAAAAAGTTGACACAAACCTTTTTACAAGAGTGTATTTGAATAGAGTCTTTGTGGAAATTTTTATGGTTGAGGGTATAAGAACAACTCTTCTTTTGGAGATTTGCAAATTTTGCCATTCTTTCATGAATTGTTAGATCCCAGTATCTTTAGTATGTGAATTCTAAAAACTTAGATGTAAAATGTACAAAAGTGTTTTAGTGTGTAAAATATCATTGTTACACATTTTCCTCAAGCTGATAATTTCTCTTACTGTTACATTGTGAGTGTTAATTACTGTTTGAGAGTCCACAGAAGAATGAATGAGCAAGGCTCATCACTGTCAATAGACATTATTTTCCCCATGCCAAAAATGAAATAAAATGCAAATTTTTAAAGTTCCATCAAGAAATAGTTTGGCAAATGAATAATAACATTCAATGATTTTTTTTAAAACAACCTGAAGGAATTTATCTTATCAGGTCATGGCCATGTTTGGAAAGCTGAGAATTTGAACTTGAACTGTGTTTTTTTTTTTCTTTTAGTTTTTTAAAAAATGAATTGTGGCTACTTCCCATGGGCAGAGCTGGGTCCAGGATTTGATCACCTTGCTCACATGAGACTCAGGAAATTTTGTTTCTGAAGCTATTAGAAGGAATTTCCCATCTTCCTCTCTGGTTTCATGCCTCAGTTACTGGTGTTAGCCACACGGACAGGTCTCTGGAAGGGAAAGGGAGTGAGGCACACGTGGTCCTTGTTGGTGAAAGGCTGCCTAAACCTCCACCCCGGAGATTCTGTCCATTCTCAGTTTATGTGGGGACTTTTAAGATGGCATGGTAATAGCTTGGGTTTCTAGAAGCCCTGCTTTATGACCTAACAAATGGGTTGTCTGTGAGATATTTTTCTGAGATGTTCTGACTAGGTCAAAAGAATCCAGCTATGCTCGAACATTGTAGCCATCGTTTCTTTGGTGATTAAAACCCTCAGATTTTGGAGGAAAGAATCCAAATATCTTCTTTATTTCATCTACTCCTGCCACAAAAGTTTATTCAGTACTTCTGGTGTTCTAGGCACTGTTTTGGGTGCTGGACACCATGGACATAATTCCCTGTCCTTACAGAGCTTCTTATGGGGAGAAAGGCATACAAGTAAGTTAAATATGTTCATGATACGAGCCCTGGAGAAAATTAAAACAGGGATGGAGGTAGGAATAGAGCTGAGGGAACCATATAGTGTCTTGCATTACTTCCGGTGACTGATTAGCCCCACAGGCTTGAAACAGACCAGTCCTTTATGTGTTGTGACTGATTGTGCTATCATGTCACCACCAGCATTGACAGTCACAGTTGGAAGGCATTTGTCTCACACCTATTAGCAAGATTGTGTACAGAATGAGTCATACAGATGAGTCCTCCAGACTGGCAGCCCTCACATGGACACATGGAGAGGACTTAGGGATGACAAATTTTAAAAATGATGGTGTTCTCTCAGCAACTGTTTACTGAATGATGGCATCTAGACAAGGCATTGTGGAGAATAACACGATAAATCACATGTACACCTTGCTAGCAGAGTGTAGAGTCTAGTATATTTGTATATAGTAGATTATTTGCATATCAGTGATGGCACATTTGAGATAGCCTAGGAAAGCCCTGACATATGCTGGTTTCTCCTTTTGCTGAGGCATGGTTTTCAGTTAGCTGCTTTTGGAGGGGGTGTGGGATAACTAACCTCGGAGTGGTGGGTTAGCAGTTGCCTGGTGTCCAAATTCCAGGGCAACATGATTTCTATCCCTTGTTGAATGTGTAAAATGCCTTTGAAGTGAAATACGCTTTCTTTGTGAAAGATTGCTCTGAGAAAAAGGTCAGCTTCTAGTGCTGATTCTAAGGCATGATGGTTCTTAGCCAGACAATGGAATCATTGAGGGTCTCAAGGAAATACTTAGCATTTTACTCCTTTTGAGGGGAATCATATACTGTACTAGTATTCTGCCAGTTCAGAGATGAGCCCCTCATGAGGATATTATTTGGATGAATTTTGAGAAGGTCCCTAAGGGAAGTGTGGGCATGGGAGGATTTATCTCCCTTGTCTGAGGGTGACTCTTGGAGGAAGCTAAGTAAAGCTTCTTTATGTGCTGCATCACCTGGGTCCTAATATCAGGTTATTCCCGTTCCTTCTAAATAAATGGTCACCCATCTTTGTATGAGGCTCCCTGCCATTTATTATATAGATGGAATCAAAAGTTTACTGCATAGAGTTTCATTTATAGACGTGTGTAGTCATGCATCCATACATATCCTTAGAGGGCAAGGGAAAGCTTGAAAGGGAGGGCACAGTCATTAAATACAAGGGCAGAGGCTGTTGGCTACTCACCAAAATCTACATTTACCTCTTCTTTTTTAAAAAATGTATTTCTGACTGTGCTGGGTCTTCATTGCTGTCCACAGGGTTTCTCTAGTTATGGTGAGCGGGGACTATTCCCTAGCTGTGATGTGTAGGCCTCTCACTGTGGCAGCTTCTGTTGTTACAAAGCACAGGCTCTAGGTGTGCAAGCTTTAGTAGTTGTGGCCCTTAGGCTCAGTAGTTATGGCACATGGGCTCTGTTGCCCTGGGGCATGTGGTATCTTCCCCAACCAGGGATCAAATCTGTGTTGCCTGCTTTGGCAGGCGGATTCTTAACCACTGGACTGCCAGGGAAGCCCCACATTTCCCTTTTCCGAGCCTGCAGCAAGAATGCAGTTTCCAAGCTCCTTTGCATTTAAGCGCACTATGTAACTGAGCTCTAGCCAGTGGAATGACCCTGATAAAAATGGCAGAGCCTGGCAATTTGAGTCCCTGTTTCAGTGTGAAGAACAGGAAGACTTCATTCATCCCCTTCTGCAGACAAAACGTTCTAAGGAGTTTGAGCCATTATATATTTTGAGGTCTATTTCAGCAGTGACTAGCCTTTCCTCATTAGTACTGATTCTTTGAGTGGTAAACCAGAGAGTCAGGGACCACAGTTTCAGGGCCTTACTCTTACTTTGTCGGAACACTGGATCCAGTTGTTTCCACCTGAGTGGCAGAAGCAGTGCTGTTGAATGAAGGTGGTTATTGTGCTCATAGATTCAGGCTGTGTGTTCATTATTGCACTCACCATTCATTGCTTAGAGATGGCTGTAGAGGGTGGAGTCCAGGGAATGCTTGCTGACGCTGATATTTCTTCTTTTTCTCCTCTTGTCCACAAATACATTAGTTGACGAGACCCCCTCAAATGGGACTCTTGAGTTGAAGGTAACAGAAAACTCAAAGAGAAACAAACAGGTGGTTGATGGGGTTGGGGGGGAAGCGTGGGAAGAGGAAAGAAATAGGTGAGGGAGATTGAGATACGAACTTTTAGTTGCAAAACAAATGAGTCACAGGCATGAGATGTACAGTGTAGGGAATATAGTCAATATCTATGGAATGTATTTGTAAGGTGACATATCGTAACTAGATATCATGGTAATCATTTTGAAATGTATAGAAATATTGAATCACTATGTTGTGTAACAGGAACTAACATGGTATTGTAGGTCCATTAGACTTCAAAAACAAATGAACTCATAGAAAAAGAGATCAGATTTGTGGTTACCAGACCTGGGGGATGGGGGAAGAGGAATTGGATGAAGGCAGTCAAAAGGTACAAGCTTCCAGTTATAAGATAAATAAATACTAGGGATGTAATGTACAACATGATAAATACAGTTAACACTGCTGTATGTTATGCATGAAAGTTAACAGTAAATCCTGAGTTCTTATCACAAGAAAAAAGTGTTTATTTAATTTTGTATCTATATGAGATGATGATGTTTAGCTGCTAAGTCTTGACCAACTCTTTTGCAACCCCATGAACTGTAGCCCACCAGGCAACTCTGTCTATGGAATTTTCCAGGCAAGAATACTGGAATGGGTTGCCATTTCCTTCTCCAGATGAGATGATGAGTGTTCACTAAACTTACTGTGATAATCATTTTATGATGTACGTAAGTCAAATCATCATGCTGCACACATTAAACTTTTACCATGCTATATGTCAATCATATCTCATCAAAACTGGAAGAAAAAAAATCCATGGATTTCCTATAGGAAAAAAAAAGTGTTTCAGCATTTAGCAATTTTAATAAGAGCTAAGCGGTGCATTTGACTTCAAGTGCTGTTTCTCTGTGATCCTTAATCCAATCAGACCCTCATCCACAGATTGCCACACCTCAGCTATCTTTGTATTCTTCCCCTAGTTCTTTACCCCAGAGCCTAACACAGTGCTTTATATATTATATGCGCCTAAATAAATGTTTGATGCATTAATTACTTAAATCTCTTATGTTGGAAGAGCTCCGTGAGCTAGTTTTGTGCTTGGTGAATAGTTCTTTCCATGATGAATCTGCATTCCTGCTGCAGTTATGTTGGTGTCAATTCACATGATGTTTCATCTTGTTGTTTAACTTCATGATGTGGCTTTTAGCTAATGACAAGAGTCACCCAGCTTGAGGTTTGAGAAGGGAAAGTGGTGATGTGCTAAATGGTTGCTATATGAGTGTAGGAGGATGTGTCTTGACCTGGTTCCAAAAGTACTTGTAGGGCTCATGTCTGTTACATGATACTGAACCACGTTCCTATGCCTTTCTTGGCAAAAGAGTCCTCTCATGTACTCTACCACTCAATTTAATAAAAGAACAAAAAGTTAGTTTTTATCTGCCTGGTGTCTAGGTTTGTATCTTAGGTGTTGCTTGACTCAGTGAAGGTTCTAGAGAATTCTCTGAAAAGAGATGTCTACATATTCATAATGAGGCTTGCTCCCCCTAATGCAATTATAGCTGAAATCCTTCCCTCAGGGATTTATATTCCTTCTTAAGAGCACATTTTAATAGTGATACTACAACAGAAGGATGACTGAACAGGATTGAGGACACTAATGGCCAGGAAGGAAATTAGGGGTTTCATCAGCATGTATATCTGCCTTTGAGCAACAGTGAGTTTACGTTCCATGTTTTTCTTCTCTGGCCTTTTCTTCGTCTCCAGCTGAGAGGTGACTTCGAAAGAAGCTGGCCAGAGCCTTTCTCTGATCTTGCCCTTCTCACTTCTTTTGTCAGTTTATGATCCTTTTGCCAAAAGTCAGTGAAGCAAAAGATCATCTTTACATGTTTGACCTTTACATGTAAGAATCTGTGATGTGAACATTTCAGAGCTGGCTGACTTGTTGCTTAACTTCGACTGGCTTAGTGAAGACAGGGGAACCATTGTTTCTTTATCAGGACTTACAAAGTCATAAGAACTCAATTGTATAGGCTTCCCTGTTGTAAATTACTTAAAAATTATAAGCACGTATGTTGTAAATATGGAGCTGATAATCTTTTCTCAAAATAGTCTGTGATAATTAATAGTGAAGAAGTTAAAATTTTCCTGCATTTCAATTTACTGTCCTAAATGACATTATAGTGGCCTGAAAATATTGGGCCAGATTCATCTACTTAAAGGAATTAGTTTTGGAGAATTTTTTTACCAAGCATCTGTATGTCGAGTTACAGGAAAAGCAACTAGTTTGTAATGTGGATAAATTAGTGTAACCTGAGAAACTAACTCAGTGACTCTACATTTTAGACCAGAGACCTAACAGAGACCAAGCAGAGATGTTTGAACAGAGATTAATGATTAATAAGTTCAAGAATATTTATTGCTTTATTGTAGAAGATAATGCTACCCTCTGCCTTCAATATAGTTACTGTGATAAAAAAATAAAAAATCATCACCCTAAGGGCCCACTTAACTCCTGTCAACTGATATGACCCGTCCCATATTTGACAAAAAATTACAAGACATGCCAACAGGTAAGAAAAAGTACTGTAGAGGCAATGCAATAAGCAAAAACTAGATTCTCGAACAACATGGACGTTAGAACTATCAGACAAGGAAATTAAATGAATTATAGTATGTCAAAGCTCTAATTCAAAAATTAGACAACATGCAAGAACAGATGGGTAATGTAAGCAGGCAGATTGAATTTCAGAAATAATAAAGAGAAAATGCTAGAAATCAGAAACATAGTAACAAAAATGCAAAGTAATTTTGACAGACCGGTAAGTAGACTTGATATTGACAAAGAAAGAATCAGTGAACTTGAAGATAGATCAATAGAAACTTTCCAAACTGAAACGCAAAGAGAAAAAGTCATTTTTAAAAAAGAACAGAACATAGAAAGTCTGTGGAATGATATGGAAAATTATAGCATATGTACCATTGAAATGCCAGAAGAAGAAAAAGGAGCAGAAGAAATATCTGAAGTGATAAGGGCTGAAAACTTTCCCAAACTAATAACAGACATGAAGCCACACATCCAGGAGGGTTGAGATAAATATCTGAGGGTTCTCCCCACCGCCTGTGCCAAATATACACTTTTCCTTTTTTCACACAAATTCCCTAGTTCTCTGACACCAACTAGGTGTCCAGCAATTCAATTCTGCTGCCAGTTCTTGAAGTTAGTGTAGAACTGATAAGGGAAGGGCTCAATGCCACAAGTCTGTCCCCATTCAGATGCCAACCAAATGGAGAGCTCAGGCTACCCATATTTCTGCCCAGTTAACAATAAATTCTTGGGTGCCACAACCCCAAGTCCCTGAGGTTGGATAATTTGCTAAAACAACTCCTAGAACTCAGGAAAAGTGCTTTTCTTACAATTATCAGCTTATATTTGTATATTATAAAGGATACAGCTCAGGAATAGCATAACCAAATGGGGGGAGGGGATAGAGCTTCTGTGTCCTCTGTGGGGGTGCTCCCCTCCTAGCACCTTTGTATGTCCACCAACCTGAAAGTTTTCTGAACTTCATTGTCTAGAGGTCTTTATGGAGATTTTACTATGTAGGCATGATGGGCTCAATCATTGGCCATTGTTGATTCAGTCTCGACACTTCTGTCCTCCCTGGAGGTCAACAAAGAGGGTGCTACTGAAAATTCCAACCCTCTAATCATGCTCAGGTCTTTGTGGCAAGCAGACCCTGTCCTGAAGCTCTATCCCTGAGTCCACAAGAGTCACTTTATTAGCATAAACTCAGGGATGGTTGGAAAGAACTTTTTATGAATAACAAGGCACTCCTGTTACTCTGGCAATTTCAAGAGTTTTAGGGGTTCTGTGGCAGGAACCAGGGATGAAGACCAAATATGTACTTCCCATTATATCATAATACCGCTCCCCACTAAACTATAGTAAGGCATGTCTTATTCCAACTTCAGAAAACCAGAGCTGGAGAAAATTCTGAAGGAAGCCAGAGGGGGAGAAAGAACACCTTGCTGTGGAGGAAGAAGGATAGGAATTACAGTGGCTTCTTGCTCATCAGAAACCGTGTAAGCAAGAAGAGGGACATCTTCAGACTGTTGAAAGAAAAGAACTTTTTCATTCACACCAGCCACCTTCATTGAGTTCCTGTGCTGCCATCTGGAATATTAACAGGAAATAGTAAACCATGAATGATGCCCTCAAACAGCTCACAGGGGCCTGAAGAAGAAATGTAGATGCTGCGTGAGTTTACATAAATTTACGTTCCCTCTCTGGGTCTCAGTCTCTTAACCTGCTCAGTGAGAGTATTGGACTAGGTTAGTGGCCTTCTATGCTTCTCTTTCTTTAGAAATAGAACTTTTAGTCAAAGGAACTTATAGTTTCAGTTGGGAGCAGATAACAGTGGAGGTGTTGTATTTGAGCTAGAATAGTGATGGGTGGGAAGTGATGCTGAGGTTTCCCACTCCCCATCGCAAGGAGGCTCCTGTGGGGACTCGGTAGGACCCCTGGGGCTTTGGAGGAGCACTGGTGGAAAACTCCTGACCTAGCAAGAGAGCCCTTTCAGGTGTGAAGCCTCTATAGCTAAGCCACTAGGCTATTTTGATGACAGTGCTTCCTTCACCTTTAGATGTCTCTGTTCGGGCCTAGTTTCTTCCCTACCTAATGTTCTGTGCACATCCACATTTAGTGTCTTTTCTCATTGTACCTAAAGGGCTTCTCTACTTTATGCCCTTCTGCTTACCATTTTTCTTCTCTCATATCTCTCGTTTCTTATCCATTTTTCCCACTTTAATTTGTATGAATAGACTGGCTTTTTAGGATACAAGGAGATTGATAAGAGGTAGCACCTACTCAGTGAACACGGTGGGCACTGTTCTAAACAGTTCATATAAATGACCTCATTTCGAACTTATGACACTTCATGAGGCAAATGTTAATATCCTGACCCTTCAACAGATGAGGAGACCAGAGCAGGCACAGAGGGGCATATTACGTGATGAGGTGAAAGAGTAAGAATTGTCAGAACTGTGACTGGAACATAGATCTGCAGGCTCTAGAGTCCTTCCACCTAACCGGGGCCTAAATGTTTTTCTTGATACTTTCCCTTTTTGTTAATTCTCTGGAAGGCTGTGCTCCCCCTCATTCATGTGTTGGTAATTCTAGAGCTATGTCTCTGCTTCCTTTCCTTCCCTTCCCTTTTTTGAAAAGAGAGAAGCTAAGAAACCGCATGATGCCAAGAGTGAAATAAGCTTTAACTGAAACTCACAAGAGAAGTGATTTGGAGATTGTTGGTCTTAGTGAATTCCTTGGAATGGGACGTAGGGAAGTGAAGCTGGGAGACTCAGGTGGAGCAAGACCATTTAGGCTGACAGTTGCAAGTTGCCCAAGGAATTTGCTATGAGGGAGGAAGAGGTCAGGGCCGGCCCTAGCCCATTGTCAAAGTTGAGAGAGAGTAGAGTAGCGATGGAGTGGGGACAGCTTTCTGTTTTAAAAAAGCTAACCAGCTTTTAGGGAATGATTTCTCCTTTTGTGCTGCTGTGCAATTTTAACACTATTAAGTGTTCATTTAAGACTATTCTTAACATATTATTATTGTGCTGTACTTAGTCACTCAGTCGTGTCCGACTCTTTGCAATCCCATGGACTGTAGCCCGCCAGGTTCCTCTGTCCATGGGGATTCTCCAGGCAAGAATACTGGAGTGGGTTGCCATGCCCTCCTCCAGGGGATCTTCCCAACCCAGGGATCAAACCCAGGTCTCTTGCTCTCTGAGCCACCAGGGAAGTCCATAAAATTATTACCTGAAAATAAATAAAGAATGTGTGCCATCTTTAATCTGTGCTGAGTGTATTGTTGCTGCCAAGAGATCAAGGAAAAAAGGAAATGATTAACCAAATTCCTAAGGACTAAAACCTTTGAACTGCAAAATATTATGATGTTTACTTAGCAGAAATAAGCCCATTAAATGGCCAAGAGGCATTAAAAAAAGTTAACCTAGAAGCTTTTGGCCAGTGTTCAGTTTATTTCATCATAAATGTAAAGTGTGAAAGATAAGTCTCGAGAAGTAAAATTCACATAGACCTGGTACTTTTACCAATAAAGTTACAGAACTTTAGGAAAGTTAGCTATTCCTCTATTTGAACTATCTGAGGTGGCGAGAATGAGTTTCAGTAAGGAACCACTGCTCCAGTATATATAATAAATCTATATAGAGAAATCAATAGAAAGATCTTTGCTTCACTGAAGCATTTTTCTTTCCATTTACTGAGTTCTGAAAGTAACATTCAAATTTATGACATACTTGGTTTAAAGAAGTTTCAATCTGGTTTGTGTGAGGTTTTTGAAAGGAAAGCAATAAAGTAAGTTTATGGGGATTTCATACACATTTTACTTCGGAACAGATGTTGGAAACTGGGTAGGTCTTCTAAAAGCAGAAAGTGTGGGTTGATGAACATCCAGGAGAGTCCTCAGGTCATTTTATCCTGGTGGTTTGCCTATGGATAAATCCCAAAGATATGTTTTATTCCCAAGAAGCTTATTTTTCAAGAGCTGCTTGATAATTTGGCTACCCCCAAAAGAAAAGTAAATCTTTTTACTTATTTTGGGAGTCTGTGCAAACTAAGGATAATATCTTCTGTAAACTTTCTACAGTGTTGGCAATTGGGTCTAGCAGTCCAGGGCAAATTCCTACCTTCTTTAAGAAGCATTCCCAAATCTCCCTCGTAGGAATTAATCTACACCTTCTTATTTATAGATTTGTCCATTCATTCAACAAACTATTGAAAACCTGCTGTGTGGGATTAAAACTGTGAGCAAGATAAGTACACTACCTATCTTCTCAGAATTCAAGTTTTTTGTGGGACTGCAGAGTAAATACAGAGTCACTGCTGTAATGGGTGAAGTTAGGCTGCATGCAAATCTGGAAAGGCTTCCTGGAGAAGGTGTCATCTAAGCTAAGTAGGAGCTAACTGAATGAAGAGAGAGGATCAGGGGCACCACATACAACCCTGGGGACAGCTTTGTGAAGAGGGTGAAGGAGGTGAGTGTTTCTGAAATGGAAAGGAGTTCAGAGTGGCTAGAGCATGGAACATGAGGAGGAGAAAGGAGTGGCAAGGAGTGCATCTGGAGAGAGAAACAGTGGTTCTAGAACCCTGAGAGTTGTGGGTTTTGCTCTCCTGATGGCAGTGGTGAGCCATCGAGGTGATGGCAGATGATCTGTAAAAATCACAGCGGCTGCTGTCGAGGGAATTCATTGGGAGGCATGATTATTACTCTTCAAGGTCCAAGACGTAAGCAACTCCGTCCCAGGATCCCATGTTTTGGGTTTATTTCCTGGGAATTAGTCCCTGTGCCACATACTGCGTCAGCCCGCATCCAGTCAAAAAACAGATGCTAGGCTGGCACTTCAAATAGATGCGATCAGATGTGGGGAACTGGAGACACAAGGTATTAGAGGGCTGAAAGACTAGTGGAAGCAGAAGTAACATAGGGATTGTAACTCCAGGAAGCAGCTGCCATCCTGGGAGTAGGGGGAGGAAAGGGGAGTGGGTGTGGTTCAGTTCAATTCAGTTGCTCAGTCGTGTCCAGCTCTTTGCGACACCATGGACTGCAGCACAGCAGGCTTCCCTGTCCTTTACCAACTCCCAGAGCTTGCTCAAACTCACGTCCATCGAGTTGGTGATGCCATTCAACCATCTCATCCTCTGTTGTCCCCTTCTCCTCCTGCCTTTAATCTTTCCCAGCATCAGGGTCTTTTCCAATGTGTCAGTTCTTTGCATCAGATGGCCAAAGTATTGGAGTTTCAGCTCCAGCATCAGTCCTTCCAATGAATATTCAGAACTGATTTCCTTTAGGATGGACTGGTTGGATCTCCTTGCAGTCCAAGGGACTCTCAAGAGTCTTCTCCAATACCACAGTTCAAAAGCATCCATTCTTCAGTGCTTAGCTTTATAGCCCAACCCTCACATCCATACATGACTACTGGAAAAGCTATAGCTTTGACTATACAGACCTTTGTCAGCAAAGTAATGTCTCTGTTTTTTAATGTGCTGTCTAAGTTGGTCATAGCTTTTCTTCCAAGGAGCAAGTGTCTTTTGACTTCATAGCTGCAGTCACCATCTGCAGTGATTTTGGAACCCCCCAAAATAAAGTCTCTTACTGTTTGCATTGTTTCCCCATCTGTTTGCCATGAAGTGATGGGACCAGATGCCATGATCTTAGTTTTCTGAATGTTGACTTTTTTTTTTTTTTTGAATTTTTTTTGAATTTTTTTTTTGAATGTTGACTTTTAAGCCAACTTTTTCACTCTCTTCTTTCACTTTCATCAAGAGGCTCTTAAGTTCTTCTTTGCTTTCTGCCATAAGGGTGGTGTCATCTGCATATCTGAGGTTATTGATATTTCTCCCAGAAATCTTGATCCAGCTTGTGCTTCATCCAGCCCTGCATTTCGAATGATGCATGTAAGTTAAATAAGCAGGGTGTGGTTAACAACCTAGAAACTCAGAGAGGCGACTGTAGAGCTGACCTGCCCACCGCTGAGGAGCTGCGTGGGTCTCCTGGGAGGGGTTACCTTATAGCCAGCCAGTGCGCCCCCATCCCCCTGGTCCATGGCTAGTATACAGAGTGGCAAAAGCACAGGGAACTGGAGCAGCTGCTACTGTGAAGTCTGACAGGAGTTGGAAAACAGGAAAGTTCCTTCTCCCATCTCTGCCTTCTGATTTCCTGCTAGGGGCTCCCATCGGCAGAACTGAACAAGGAAGCAGTTGCAAGGCAGTCTGGAAAATGGGATTTGCAGATTTCGAGCTCTAGCACCATAAAACAGAATACAAAAGGGCGGGCCTGGGCTGAGAGACAGCTGGTAAATAATCTGCCCCAGGCATTGGAGAAAAGTAACTCTAGCTCTGGGGCTTCCCGGTAGCTCAGGCAGTAAAGAATCTGCCTGCAATGTGGGAGACCTGGGTTCAATCCCTGGGTCAGAAGATCCCCTGGAGAAGGGACTCACTACCCACTTCAGGGTGTTGGACGGAGGCAAACCTGGATACCCATTGATCGGTTCTGTGGTTATTATCAAGACAGGAGATGATGGCAGCCTGATTGAGGGCTAGGAAATGGGTAGATGCAGGTTTAGAATGTCAAATTGAGCAGGATTTGGCAACTGATGTATTGTGAGGGATGATGGCCTGGATCAGTGGGAGTGAAGGAGGAGGAGGAGGAGCAGGCTTGTGTTTCTGGTTTCTGACTTGGGGGGCTGGTGGTGCTGTTTACTGAAGATAGGAACACAGGACTAGAAACTGTTTATGGGAAGATGATTTATTCAGTTTTGGACTATTGGGTCTGATGTGTCCATGGTTTATCCAGGTGGAAATTCATTGTGTATGTCTGGGAAGAAGATGTAGATGTGATTGGTTTTCAGCCTACAGGTGATACTTGAAGTTTTAAGAATGAATGAAATTACCAAGGGAAACTATAGAGGATGGAGAGAAGATGGCAGAGGGCAGAACCCAGAGGAGTGATATAGCATTTTGGGAGAGAGCACGGTAGTGGATAAAAGTTGATTGAAGGCAACTGAAGGTCAGAGAGGTTGCAACAGAAGGTCATGGTCAATAGTTCAGGTGCTCAGAAGTTGACTGTTGAGTGTTGCTGGTAACTACTACTTTTTTTTTTTTTTAAGTTTAAGCAAGGTCTGATGCTTTTTTTTTTCCATTTATTTTTATTAGTTGGAGGCTAATTACTTTACAATATTGTAGTGGTTTTTGCCATACATTGACATGAATCAACCATGGATTTACATGTGTTCCCCATCCCGATCCCCCCTCCCGCCTCCCTCCCCATCCCATCCCTCTGGGTCTTCCCAGTGCGCCAGGCCCTGAGCACCCGTCTCCTGCATCTAACCTGGGCTGGTGATCTGTTTCACCCTTGATAGTATACTTGTTTCAATGCTGTTCTCTCTGAACATCCCACCCTCGCCTTCTCCCACAGAGTCTAAAAGTCTGTTCTGTACATCTGTGTCTCTTTTTCTGTTTTGCATATAGGGTTATCGTTACCATCTTTTTGAATTCCATATATATGCGTTAGTATACTGTACTGGTCTTCATCTTTCTGGCTTACTTCACTCTGTATAATGGGATCCAGTTTTATCCATCTCATTAGAACTGAATCAAATGAATTCTTTTTAATGGCTGAGCAATATTCCATGGTGTATATGTACCACAGTTTCCTTATCCATTCATCTGCTGATGGGCATCTAGGTTGCTTCCATGTCCTGGCTATTATAAACAGTGCTGCGATGAACATTGGGATGCACGTGTCTCTTTCAGATCTGGTTTCCTCAGTGTGTATGCCCAGGAGTGGGATTGCTGGGTCATATGGCAGTTCTGTTTCCAGTTTTTTAAGGAATCTCCACACTGTTCTCCATAGTGGCTGTACTAGTTTTGCTGGTAACTTCTTTATCATACTCATCTGGTCTACCTATTTTTCGTTGTTCTTTATGGATAATTGTCTTCGAGAATAATGTGGGCCTGGGACATTGCGGCACACTCCTCAGCATCTGACCTTGATGTTTTGCATATGTGTATATCCATGATACGTGTTTGTTGCATTGGGTTGATTAGGTATCTGCAAACTCTGGATTGGCCACTTGTTTTTGTAGATAATGTTCTCCTGGAACACAGGCTGCCTGTTCATTTATCTGTTGCTCGTGCTTGCTTTCATGCTATAACAGCAGAGTTGAGGACTTATGACTGAGACCCTATGGCTACTAAACCTAAATTGTTTACTGTGTGGCTCTATATGGTTGCTGACCTCTGGATTATGGTCTTGAAGCTGTTTTATGTAAGCTGGTAAGACCGTATCTTTGACTTTCTTTTTCTTTTTTTTAAGTCTGTTTAATATGTTTAGGGGAGGTGTAAAGCATAGAACGCACCTTCTTAGGGTTGGTCACAGTTTTGTCTTTGGTGTGAAGGCAGCAGAGCCAAGGGAAAGAAAAGTTAGCAGAAGGTCACAGCAGTCTCTTTAGCCTGGCTGCGGGGCTGAGTAATACCCTTATAAGGAAATCTGCCAGCCCAGAGAAGATGGGACAAGAGGGAGCGTGGGCCTTAAAGGCATGCATTTAAGATGGGCCTTTTCAGCCCTGTGATATACCAGCCACTGTGCTAGGTGCCTGGGTTAATTTAGGAGCTGAGAATCTGTTTGGAGACACAGACCCACAAGCAGAAACTTACAGTTGCCTGATATGTGTCAGGCATAGTGATAAAGCCACACACGTGGTACAAAACAGAGGCAGCTAACCCAGCCTGGGGAGAGGCAGCAGGAGGAAGAATGGGCATACTGGGACACGGCCACCCTTGGGTGCTACATCGCCACGGGGGAGCTGGGCGGGGATGTGGAGGGGAGGAGGCGGCCGGGGGCTCTACAGCTCTGGAGTCGGTAGTCCTGTGTGAGAAAGAGCCCTGAGGTTGTGCAGTCATGAGACAAGGCAGTACTAGAGGCTTACTTGTCTGTCACCAAAGTCTGTCTTCTAGGCATTCTCTTTTTATTTTTTTAGCTGACATATTTAATGTGGTTTGAGTTTGTGGGGATCATAACCTTGAATTGGTTGATTTCCCCCCTTACATAAAGTACAGAAGTCATCTTGCATTAATATGTCTTTTGACTGGATTTGTCTTGCCTGTAGGGACGATAAAAGCTCAGTGAGCTGAGCATGTAACGTAGGCGAGGGAAGTTTTTCTGTTTCTTTAGAACTCTGGACTTGCTGTCATTTTACTGTCCACGACCCTCAATAATGAGAAATTACATATTCAGGTTAATCTGACCATACTCCCCCAAAGGGCTGTGTCAACTCATTTGGCAGGTGTTAGGCCTAACATATGCATAGGGAAAGTGAGGTACACGCTTAGCTTTTAAGTTGCTTGCCAATGTTTGTTTCTTCCAGTAAGTTCTTTTGTGTGCATGTAAGAGTGACTCATACCAGTGACTTTAGGAAAATAGTTTTTCATAACTCTGCTTATGAACTGGAAAACCAGGTGCACCCAGGAAGCTCTGGGTGTTTCCTTTCCTTTTCTCTGTCTCTCTCTCCCTCTTCTTCTCTCTGCATATCTGCACCATCCTTTGCTCAGTCTACAGGTTGGTTTCCTCTATAACCTTGCCTTGTGTGTAATCTGTCTTCTTTCAGCCTCTCTCTAGACCTTGAGACAAAGCTTTAGCTCCCACTACTATTGGGTCATTTGCTATTTCTTTTAGAATCTGATTGGCCCAGCTTCTCTTTTTAAGGAAGAACATATTGTAGCTAAACCGACTCTTCCTATGTCAGGGGCCTTTTCCTGTTCCACTCAGCTTGGACTGGGGACTGGGAAGATGTACCCTTGCGTCTTATAAAAGTAGGCAGTTGGGTAGCTCCCCTGAGAACCATAAAGTGAGAAGCAAGGCCTTCTGAGTTGTGACCTGTCCAATATAGCCTTCTGGGCTTGGCTCATAACTCACTTCCTACATGTAGTTCCAAAGAGACCTTCTTCTAACGTAGCCCACTCTTCACAGGTAAAAGTACACGTTCACTTAGCCTTTCCTAACAGGACGCACTCAAAAGTCATCGTCAGCTGCTGTTACATTGAGAAGCAGTCATGGGACCCCATCAGGTGACCTGAATCCCCAACTCTCAGTGATGTCCATTTCAGCTCTGGTTCACTCTCTCAGTGCAGTCTAGCCATTCTGGAATCCATGGACTAAATGTTACATGTAATTAACTCAACACACCCTGTTGTGTGCTCATTTTTTAAAAAGGGAAAAGAAATTTCTACCCCTTAATTTAGCTGCGAGATACATACATTGGTCACCAGCTCAGCCTATACTCTGCCTAGTGGAATAGAGCGCACATCCAGGAACAGGCAGCCTCCTGCCGGCATTGGGAGGCCAGATGCTTGGACACAGTAAGATGTAGTGGAGGAGCCCTGACTGGTAAGCCCTTGGCTTGCTGCCTTTCCTCTTCACCTGTGAAATGAGTTCCCTGATCTGTAAACAGCTACTCTAGACTTGTTGTCTTTTAGGCTGTTGATTGACCTGTCTCTTGGGAAACACCAATGCCGTGGATTCTTCTATTTTCTTCCTATGTCTTTCCTTCTGTTTTTCTTCTGTGTCTTTCCTTGTTGAATTCTGGTTGTGGAGGGTTTTTTTTTTTTTTTTAATGAGTTCTTACATAGTTATTGGTGTGACATAGCATAAAAGTATCAGCTCAGTGGCTGCATCTCAAACCAGAATCTTTTTGGATTTTTTTTCCTTTCAGCTCCTGCTAAGAGTTCAGAGCACTCTAATTTTGTAATAGATAGAGCAGGTATCTATGGGGTTAGGATTCTGTAATCAAGCTTGTTTATTTCTGAGCATTCTTTCTTGGCTAATTTCCATGGGGTTTCTGAGTTAATTGCATAGGGAGAAGAAGAAAAAAGAAAAATTCCGTTTTCCACAGTGTATTGACATGACTTTTGCATTTACATTTAATCATCTGCACTTCTTCTATCTCAGTTAGTTCAGTGAGCTGTCTTTATATTTACATATCATTGAGAACTGTATGATAAATGAGAGGTAGAATTAGAATAGAGGAAATCAGTACAAATAACTAAGTACGTATCAAGGAACGGTGCAGCCATCAACCACCACCAGATAACTTCAAACTGATTAAGGTATTGGAGTGTTTTTTATTTTTTTTCCCAGCCTGTGTTGTTTAGTCTTAATTTAGCTTGTAAAAGTTTCTGTTCCCAGCCCTGTGCTCTTTCTCTTCAGAGCTTCCCAGCTTTTGCTGGGTTGGAGCGGAGGGCTTACCAATAAGTGGATACAACTATCCAGAGCCACAGCGGGATTTCTGTGTTTATAGGAGCATGCACACACACACACATACACACACACAGAGATAGAGAATTAACAAATCAAATCTGTCACAATGTGCAATGTTAGGTATTTCCTACAAGGTGGAAAAAAGATGGTGATTATCCTGAGAATGATGGTTTCACCTCATGTCATTTATTGCTCTCTAGGTATTTTTGAGGTGAACACACCACAAACATCTAAAAAGTCTGCTGCATAGGCTATGAGCGAAAGGCCAGATATAATTGTATTTTAAATGCAAGTAGTATATATTTAAACTCTCTGCCTGAAGCTGGGGATCCTTAGGACAGCAGCAGTTATTGAGAGCTGTTGACCAGTGTGTGTGTGTGTGGAGGGGGGGTGGTGCAGTGGGGTGGATTAGGAGAAGAGAAAGCTGCAGGGCTAGTGTTGCTGACTCTTCCCAATCTTCAGGAGAAACTAGAAGTCTTTTTCTTCTTTTTGGCCACCCCATGTAGGATCCTAGTTCCCCAGCCAGGGACTGAACTTGTGCTCAGCAGTGAAAGCACAGAGTTCTCACCACTGGACCACAGGGAATTCCCTAGAGATCTGTCTCACATAAAATATGCGTTTTTATTTTTTTTAAATTCACTTTTAATTGAAGGATAATTGTTTTACAGTATTGTGTTGGTTTCTACCAAGCATCATCATGTATCAGCCGCCGGTCTACCCATCCTCCCCGCCACTTGAACATCCCCCCCACCATCCCACCCCTCCAGGCCATCACCGAGTGCCAGCTTGAGTTCCCTGAGTCATTCAGGGAATTCCCACTGGCTATCTATTTCACATATGGTAATGTATATTTCCATGTTACTCTCTACGTACATCCCACCCTTTCCTTTCTATCCTCCCCAGCCGTGTCCACAAGTCAGTTCTCAACGTCTTGTGTCTCCATTGCTGCTCTGCAGATAGGTTCATCAGTACCATCTTTCTAGATTCCATTAAAACATGCAACTTTAAAATGTACATGGGCCGAGAAAATGAATGCTTACAAAACTATCCATTGATGACCTCAGTCTGTCCACTCCCACCACAGTGAACTGGTGGTGATGAATGAACGTATTAAAAGTTCACCTTTTATCTCCCCTCTTCCCACATCATAACTCAAGACCAAATGGACATCTGAGGAGTTTATATTCCTCTCAGCCACCTTTTTCCTGTAGCAGCTTATCTGACCATTCCCCCATCACCACACGACGTACCTGGAGTTTCCCCTTGCTTTTCTGAAAGTGTGTAGGGTCTGTGCAGAAAGGAATGTGTACCTGCAGGCAGTCTGCTGCACTCACCCTAGGTCACTCTGTGTCCATCTCTCCTGAAGTGTCCAGGGCACACCCCTAGCACAGATCCCAGGTGTCAGTCCAGGCATATGTCAGGTCATTCAAAGTCAACAGCTTCCATAACTTTCCAGCAAGGTGGATCTCCCTGTGTAATCCCAGCAGGCCAATATAATTAAATTCTTTAATTACATTTCAAAGATAGGCTTAACAGAGTAAGTAGCTCCTGATCACCAGCTTCTGAAGGATTAAAGTACTCTCCTCTTCTGCTGCTGTGGAGCAGCAGCATCAGACTGCTCATTTAGTCACGGGTGGCCGTTGTCCTTGTTCTTCTCCTTGGCTAGACTCTTTCTGTTGGATAGATCTACCTGGTCTATAATCTCCATCCCTTACACAGAGCCCAAGTCTTGGTAACTATTCAGTAAATGTGTGAAGAAGGAAAGGTCCTGACCCCAGGTGGAATTTCTGTGTTACCTCTGATAATACAGAACAGTGTGTGTGGAGCAGAAATAGTCATCAAAGTCAGATGGATGGCCTCTTCAAAGGTGTGGAGAGCTTCAGCTCCACGTGATGTGGCTTCCCTTTCTGACTGTGAGTGGTGAATGATAGTGTTATTCTTGCTAATTACTGAGTCCATGAGACCAGTCTAAATTGATTTCTGTTCAACTGCTGCACTGAATTGCTTGCCTGTTGGTTGGTCTTCTCCCTAGGTTGTAAGGACTGCTGTGACCTTAGTGTCCTTCATGGCTAGGACAGTGTTGTTTATTGGATGAGTGAGGCTGTGTCTTATCCCAGATCTGCTCTGTCCTTTGTGTGTGCCTTTTCTTTTCTCTGTCCATGGGATTTCCCAGGCAAGAATACTGAAGTGGGTTGCCATTTCCTTCTCCAGGGGATCTTCCCGACCCAGGAATTGAACTCGGGTCTCCTGCATTGCAGGCAGATTCTTTACCAACTGAGCTACAAGGGAATCCCATATCCACACTGGGCAGACTTAAATTGGATCCATCAGTTTTCCTGCTTAAGCTGGTAGTTCCATATGGTGTGGCAGAGAGGTGCAGTGGAAACAGGATAGGATTGTAGGAAGCTAACTCGTCTCTTTTCTGGCTGAGTGTAGCAGAGTCATCATAGGCAGGTCCCTTCTCTGAGCTACATTCTGTTTACTTGTCCAGGAGAGACAGTGATACCTTCTTCATAAATTGGGAAGATAAAATAGGATGTCACTGGTAGAAAACCTTATAAAATACACTGTGATATGTATATGCTTTTGCAGGTAAGCTGACATGCTTACATGCTTGTCTGCCTTTCAAGGTAGGAGCAGGCTGACCCATGAAGCTCATTTCCCTCCTCCTTCATAACAGTCTTGTGAAGTTGGTGGCACTACCTCATCTTAAAGATGAAGATACAGCACTCGGAGAGACAGAATTCTACTCAAATTTATTCATCAAGTAAAGGCAAACAGAGTTCAGACCTGATCATCTGATGACAAATCTAGTCTTCTTTTCACCACCCAGCATCTGTAAGATTGAGTGTAGGGGGGAAGTGACCACTGTGTCCTGGTCCTGGATTCTGAATGGTGAGCTGGATTACCTGTGCTTGAATGTCTGTGTAATTTGTTAATGTGTGACACTAGTGTTAGTCTGAGTTAGTCTTAGAGTAGTGTTCAATTGATAGGTTTTTTTCCTTCCCTATCAAACATTGCACAGCTGGTTAGGTCAGAAGTTATCTGTTTTCTAGAACATGCTGATCAAGAAAGGGGTTGACATTGAATGACAGAAGAGCTGATTGAATGGGGCAGAATCCGCATTTGCCTATGGACCTTGAGTCTGACCTGGATTCGTAGCTGTTCGGTGGCAACCCCGATGCATAAAGGAGGGATGCCTGCCTTCCCACCCATCCCTCTCACATGGAGATTTCACTGTTGATTGGACGTTGGATCCTAACCAAGGCATTCTAGTTTGTTGCTTCTGGGGAGTCTCAAGTGAACCTGTAGAGACTCTTCAGTTACCCAGCAGGACCTCTGCAGCTGTGTGTGGAAATCAGGATAATTCCGGCATTTCTGAGAGCATTTTAATAGAGCACTGATTACAGATTGCAGGCACCTGGTGGTGTTTTTGTACTGAGGCTAAGGGTGCAGTTCTGAAGACAAGAACTGGGCCTGACACATTCCTATTTTCCTCTCCTGTTGTTTCCCAGGGCCTGGAATAGGCACTGAGACACCCTTATAGGGGCTCATCCAGGTTCTGGGCATGATTAACATGTGCTTTCAGGAGACCACCTCCCCCTGCCCTCCAATCCAGAACATTAATTCTCAGGCTGGTAATGGACTCCTGCCTTTGCCCAGGGCATGTTCTCCTTCCGGTGGCTCAGAGCACTGAGATGGTAGGAGGGGCTCCTGTTAGTTGGGGTCAGCACAGGGCCCTGTGGTTTGAGACTTGGCCAAAACAATTCTGTGCTTCTTGGACTATCTCAAGCTGTTCCACTTGGGCAGCCATCATTGCTTTTGGACTTAACACCCAAACGAGAAACACAAACTGTGAAAATTCAAGGGAGTAGAAGGTGAGAGCCAAAATTGAGGTTGACAAATCTATAGGCTAGGGATATTCTAGTCCAACACTCAATTTCATGCCAATTCATAAGAAAAAGAGGATGAATCAGAGAAGAGTCCCCACAGCAATAAATGATGTTTCTCTCTTTCCTTCTCTCTTCTGACATAGCACATATTCTCACCTTCCACAAACTCAGGATTACTGTCATCACTTGTACTTTAAAGAGCATCCCAGCAAAGTGGAGAACAGTGGTTAGCCCTCATCTTCACATTTGGTACTCTGTATGATTTGGATATTACCCTCTGGACTTCAGTTTTCTTACGATTCAAGGAAGAGAGTTGAATGAGCTAGACAATCGCTAAATCACTTCCAGCTGTTAAATGTGTAAGCTTAAGAATGCGCACATACCTACTTGCTCATGTCTTTCAACTGAAGTATAGGCAGCTGATAGGTAGGGCTCCTAATGTTGTCAAACAGTGGTTGTTGGTTGGCTCATTTGGAAGGTCTTGCTGAGATCTTCCTCAGTAAAGTCAAGTGGATAGAATTCCTCTTGCCAAGCCTTTCAAATGGGTGAAGCCAGGGGCTTTGCTGTTGGGGAAGCAGCTAAGGTTGCCTGAAGCACTGGCAGCAGAAGATTGAAGATACAGAACGTGTGTGTGGCAGGAGGTACCAAGGAGGGTCCAAATTGTGTTTTTGAAATACCAGAGGGGGTAATACAGCTCAGGAAGTGGCAAGAGGAGTTTCCCCTGAGAACAAGCAGAAATCTTTGAAATATGTGCCTTTCATTTTTAAGCCTTTTCCGGTTTGGAAACTAGCCTACAAGGTTCATAAAACAGCCCGGTGGCAGCCATCCAAGATCCTCCTGGGAGCTGGCTCCTGTTGTAAACGGCTGGTCTCCAAAGGAGGCTGACAAACAGCTGTGGTGAGGCTTCGGTGGGCACTGTCCTATTTTTGGAGATAGAGATTTATCATAGACTCTCTCCACTGACATACTCTCAACTCCCCAGTTTTTCGTTTGTGGAATCAAAACAAGCTCTATTCTGTCTAGATTATGTGATCTTATTTGCCAGTTTCACAGCGTGACCTGCACACCCAAGATGAACAGATATCCAGAAAGGATTTCAAACTCCGGCCTGATTCGTTATCTTTGTAGTAGCTGGGCAGGGATGATAACTCGTTCAACCAAAAGCAAGGCTGATCAGAGGCCAAACTGTGAAGCAGATGAATTTGTCTTGATCTACTAGGAATGTGTTTCTCTCTCATCTCTCTCTGCCTTTTTTTGTTTCTTTAATAGGAGATGATGAGGTAGGCCAAGACTCTGAGGATCTTGCTTCCTAGGTTCAGATCCTAGCTCTGTCCTTGAAAAGCTGCACGGTCTAGAGCAACTTACTTAGCTGTTCTGAGCCTTAGTTTCCTCATCTGTGAAATGGATTCTCACTCTCCCCTCTCCCACATATAAATGTATTAATGAGGACTTGCAAATACCGAAGTCTTTTGTTTAATTGTATGTGTCTTCTGTTGGAATTTGAGGTAATGGGAAAAGCTGGGAGAGAATCTTCCAGCACTGTTCAGATTATATTATGTGCTAAGTCACTTCAGTCATGTCTGGCTCTTTGTGACCCTGTGAACCATACCCCCAGGCTTCTCTGTCCATGGGATTCTCCAGGCAAGAATACTGGAATGGGTTGCCATGCCAGTCTCCAAGGGATCTTCCTGACGCAGGATCAAACCTGTGTCTCTTGTCTCCTACATTGGCAGACAGGTTTTTACCACTAGTGCTACCTGGGAAGCCCATTCAGATTACTTTACACAGGCACAAAATCATGAACTTGACCTTTGGGAAGACTGATTAAAGTTGAAATGACAATCCTTGGCTCAATCCATATGAGAAGTTTAATGACCTTATTGAAAATCTCATTTGTGAAACTGAACCACTGAAGGACAGAGTGCCTTGTCTTTGAGGCTGACAAGGTAAATATGTCTAACAGCACTTCTGGATGTGTCCATTTTGCACCCCTCATTGCTCTAAAGGATATAATGTCAGAGTATAACACTGATAAAACATCAATTACAGAAAACTAACTGAACTATCTCAAGAAATTTTAAAGTGACTATATTCTCCAAATAAGAGATTCAAGGAGGAAATGCTCTCAGAATTGATATCTGGAGACTATTTTGAGAAGGTTTGCTCTTATTTTTAGATTTTTAGAAAATCTGTAAACTTGTTTTAACTACATTTTCATTTTTTGTACATTTTATACCCTTAAAAAATTGACCATTGACCATCCGCATTAGGGCTTCCCAGGTGGTGCAGTGATAAAGAATCTGTTTGCCAATGCAAGAGATGCAAATGACATGGGTTTGATCTCTGGATTGGAAAGATAGTCTGGAGTAGGAAATGGCAACACAGTCCAGTATTCTTGCCTGGGGAATCCCATGGACAGAGGAGCCTGGTGGGCTCCAGTCCACGGGGTCTTAAAAGTGTCAGACACGACTTGAGCATACACGCAATGGCTAAATGGCTAGTATTATATTCCAGGTCTGTTCTAAAATAGAAATAGCTAAATCAAGAGAGTTTATAATTTACCTAAGATTTGAGTTAACAAATACAAAAAAGGCTATTTTATGCTTTTATCTTCAGTGTCAAGGAAGAAAAGAAGCATTCTAATTCAGCAAACAGTACCAAGCGTGGCACACAATTAAAATGTTTATTTTCGTATTGTCAGTCCTCATGTGGCTTTGTCCATATTTGGTGGGAATAGATTTGTCTATTATGAGTGCTGTCTATAAACAATGCTCTCAGGCCAACATATTGTTTTGTTGGTTTGCCAGCTAGCTGTTGGGTACCACAATGACATGAGTACTTGAAAATTGCAAAATGCCAACAACTGGAGCTTCTTTTAGTTTGTTTTCCCTAAACCCTCTGTTCTTTCTTTGATATGCCTAAATTCATTTCTAAGGCCTGCCTCACGCTTTGGATCAATAATCCTGTCACCATGCAATGAGCACACCCCAAATTGCCCTTTCCTTTGGTACTTTATTTCTCCCCATCACTGCAGAATTGGTATATGGGTACTATAGAACCAGCTTAGCTGGTCCTGGAAATTTAAGCTTGTGAATGTGGAGGTTCTATTACAGAATAAATCCTTCAGCAAATCCTCTGAATAGCATATTCCCAGCACCCTTTTTTTGTTGTTGGTAATGTTATTTTTTTGGCTTTGTCATATCATCTGTTAAAGTTAGGGAAGTGATCTCTAAGGCAGCTAAAAAAGTCCACCCACCATGTAAATAAACTCCTGTAAATATAGGTCCTGTGATCTGGGTGCAGAGTAGGGTTTGTTCTTTGGATATTAAGCCGACAAGAAGCATGTGCTTACTGAACATATAAACAAGGAAAGAGGAGAAGACAATAGTCTAGATTTATAATTGAAGCAGACATGAGTCACTGGCTTGGAGGATCCTGTGAACGTAATGTCTCCTACAAGAGGAGGGTTAGTATACACATGGAAGAGAAAGCCAGCCAGGTCTTAATGGTATTTGGTAGCCTGATGGTAGAACAGACTTTCCTCTTGTCCTTCCTTAGTCCTTCCTTAAAGAGCTAAGGGTCACGACCAGGGTTGCTGTGTGTGGTTGTACTGTTTTTGCATTGGTCCTGATGCTGGGAAAGATTGAAGGCGGGAGGAGAAGGGGACAACAGAGGATGAGATGGTTGGATGGCATCACCGACTCAATGGACATGAGTTTGAGTAAACTCCGGGAGTTGGTGATGGACAAGGAGACCTGGCATGCTGCAGTCCATGGGGTTGCAAAGAGTTGGACACAACTGAGTGACTGAACTGAACATGGAGTGTGTCTGAGGGAGCAGGTGCAGGCTGACATCTGACTGAACTTCCGCTCACAAGGCTGTGGGCCCTAGCATGTAGCTGCATTTGCTCAGAGGAAAGGTGGCATTTTCTTCTCACCAGAATCACTTCCAGGCCTGGATGGAATCATTCATAGCATCTGCTCTTCTTTCTCACAACTCACTGAAGGTGTAAATTTATCCACTTTCACCTTTGGGATTCCCAACACCATGTCTGGATGGCAGACTGATCATTGGATCTCAATAAAATACATTTTGCTGTGCCTTCCAGTTTGGGGAGAGAGAATGTACCTCAAAAACAATTTTTTTTCTTAAGAAACACACTAGTCAAGTTATAGTGGGATAAGAATACTGTTTTTCTTTGTTTCAAAATACAGAGATAATCGGATTAACATTTTGGCAGACTGTTTCCTAGAAACCTCTTTATGCATATCAATATCATACAAATTTGTATTCATGAGCTCGTTTTCTGTTCTGTAACTTCTGTATTATGTCAGTCATTTTTTCAAATCACTATCTTGAAGTTATTTTATAATCCATTGGTTGGAAGGGCTGTACTTTACTTTACCAATGACTTGAAGTTATTCGATAATCCATTGATTGGAAGGGCTATACTTCATTTTACCAATGAAGATTGGGTATTGATGGGTATTTAGGTTGTCTATAATGTTTCACTCTTAAAAATGGATTTGAAGTAAGCATGCATCATCTCTGATACATATAGCATTTCCTTTTTCTCTAGTGGAGTTGTTGGTTTAAAAAATTTCAATTCAAATACTAATCTTTGTAAGAAAGTAATTATACCTCTTCATAATCCTTAGATCAATTAGGGTGGGTTAAAAATGGCATAGTTTTCCATTCATAAACACGTATACCTAGAGATTCTAATTTACAAAAGAGCCAACTTTGCAAGATACATTTAGCTGCTGTCTTGATTGTGTACTTGGGATTGCGTGGAGGTGTTTTATAAATCATGAAGTGTTATACAAACCTCAGTGACTCATTACTAGAGCTTTACAGAACATCTGCCATGTACTCTCGAAACATGTTTATGGAGTCTTTATTGTATAAAAAATTCATTAAATACAGATTTTTAAAAAAAAAATAATGGTTCTTTACCTGGTTATTCAGTAGAATACATCAAAGATATCATCAAGAAAACAAGTCCCAGATCCTCCCCCGCCCAGATCGCCTGAGTCTGTCAGGACCTGGCATCCCGATTGATGTCCACGTACACGGTCTTTGTTTGGAATTCCCCCCTTAACATATTTTTTGGTCTATCTCCAGTATTTTTTCTAACAGAATAGGGAATATTTTTAGCTTACATACTTAAAATTTTTATTTTTCCTGTTTGGAAGTTTCTGGCTACTTCTAGGATATTTCTAGCAGATTTTCTGTGTGACTTATTGATTTAATCTCAATCTTTGTAAATCCTGTTAAGTCTCAAATTTGGACTCTTGGCTTGGTCCACTGTCCCCATCTAGTTTTGTACCATTGGCAAACCCATTCCTTAGCCCTTGTTGTTTCTACCCAAAAAGAATGATGAACTTGTAGTAATTGCAATGTTCAACTTTGAATGTTATAACCAGATTAAAGTTATCTGTCTATTCTAGTGGCTTATCTAACTCCCTTTTTAGATTCTAATTATAAGAACTTTCAGTTGAGAGTAGTTAGTAGTTGAACTGCATGAAAAAAATTGATAGATTGAAACGTTAGCATAATTTATTTAATTTATTCTCATGCTTACATGTATGGAGAGACTAAAGTTTTTATCCTGAGAACTGTCTTATCTAAGAGTAAAGTTGTTTAAGTAGAAGTAGAATTGCATATTTATTAGGTTGGTATAAACATAATTGTGGTTTTAGACTGTGAATTTTAAATCCTTAAAACTAGGCTTACATATATCTTTATTAATCAAAATAGGAACCATTACATTCAACACATTCTTGCCAATAGTAAATAAGTTTGCTTATGCCTGTAGTGTAAAAATCCCTTCTTTGGGATTTGATGAACTCCTAGAAAGTATTTTTTTCCTCCTACTGGTTTTTAGAAGCATTTTCCCTGCAAAAAGTTGTCGAAATGCCTAAAAAAGTGGTAGTCAGTTGGTGAGAGTTCAGCTGAATATGGCAGATAAGGCAAAACTTTGTAGCCCAATTCGTTCAACTTTTGAAGCGTTGGTTAAAAGAATAGGAATAAAACTATCATATGACCCAACAATCCCACTACTGGGCATATACCCTGAGAAAACCATATTTGAAAATGACATATGTACCCCAGTGTTCATTGCAGCACTATTTCCAGTAGCTAGGACATGGAAGCAACCTAAATGTCCATTGACAGATGAATGGATAAAGAAGTTGTGGTGCATATATATATGATGGAATATTACTCAGCCATAAAAAGGAACACATTTGAATCAGTGCCAATGAGGTGAGTGAACCTAGAGCCTATTATACGGAGTGAAGTAAGTCAGAAAGAGAAAAACAAATATGGTATATTAATGCATATATATGGAATCTAGAAAGATGGTACTGATGAACCTGTTTGCAGGGCAGCAAAGGCGACGCAGACTTATGGACTCGGGGGGCCATGGGGTAAGAAGGAGAGGGTAGGACAAATGGAGAGAGTAGCATGGAAACATAAACACTAACATATGTAAAATAGTCAGTGGGAATTTGCTATATGACTGAGGGAGCTCAAACCGAGGCTCTGTGACAACTTAGAGGGGGGGGATATGATGGGAGGTGGGAAGAGGCTCCAGAGGGAGGGGACATATGTGTAGCTATGGCTGATCCATGTTGGTGTGTGGCAGAAGCCAGCACAATATTGTAATTGTCCTTCTGTTAAAAAGAAATTAAGAAAAAAAATGCCTTCCAGTATCAACTGACAAACTTCAACAATGCAAAAACCGCGGTTACTTTGCACCATCCTAGCATAATAATCAGTAACCCTTACTTGAGTATACTTTTTATAAAGTTTATAAATTTACTTGAGTAAATTTTTATAAAGGAGCTAAATTTGACCTCACACTATCTCATTGGTCTTATGACACCAGAAAAAATAAAATTGATTTTTACTGCCTAACAAGTTGCATATTGTCCTACTACTAAGTGATATTTTTTGATTTTGGAGTACAATTACCATTTTTTAGATTATCTCTAAGTTTAATGATTGTGTAATAACATCTGACTTGTAACACTGAGTACTTAAATACTGTGAAGTTTAAGGGAAGCAATTTAACATTTCTCTAATTTGGCTTCAGTATGTATAGCATTCCCCAGCTCCTTGTCAAGGAAATCATGTTTCTCTCTCAGGACCTGAAGCCTGGAGGAAAAAAAGTTGAATACAGTGAAGCTTGAATCGTATTTATCCTTTAGAATATTACATTGGACAGTGTAGGGGGGCAATGGCAGCAAGATGGGAGTGGTCCTAGAGCTCTTCTAGGAGGCATCCAAGTCACTCAAACCAGGGATGATGGAGATGCAAATGAAGGTAGAGGTTGCAAGGATGGAGAAGATCTGGTGGAGCCTAGAAATACTGAACTGGATCTACAGAACTTGGTGATTGATTAGTTGTTATGGAGACTTGGAGGTTTTGAGAGACAGGGCGGAATCTAAATTAACTCTTAGGGGAATTGCTCAGTTGCCAGCTAGACACATGGATTTAAAACCAGAAAGTCAGTGGGAGCTGGGTGAATGATCAGTGTCATCTAGTTAAAGCTGAAAGTCAAGGTGCATTTGTGGAATTTCAAAAAAACAGTGCCAGCGTACAGAAGTCCTTTCTTAGAGAATAACCTTATTTCTCTTATTTATAGGTTGTTTGAGGTCACCTCATTCAATTTCCCATGTACTAGGGGAGACCAGCTAATTCCACGCCCCCCCCCAAGCCCCCCACAAAGTTTTCCCAGATGTATCCTGTTTGCTGTTAACTTGGAGACTTCTTAAAACTTAGTGTCAGCTGGTTTTGAGTGTATCTACCTCAGGGTTAAGTCACAGTAACTAGTTTGAGAGGGTGAAGTCTAAAACCAGGCATTCTGGTTACTTGTTGGCAATGGGCATATGATTGTCGCATAGACCAGATTACTTGTGTTGTCATAGCCAGTGCCATAGATGATCAGAAGACTGCATGTGAAGTATGGCAAGTGAATGAGGTTAGATGAATCAGTTATCTAATCATCTTAAGCTAAATAGGAGGTATCTCTGTTTTACCAGAGGAGGCCTTTACTTCTCATGTGAGAAATATTTAAGCGCCATCAGCTGTACCACCTTAGATCGACCTGGAGGATAGTGAATGCACTGCCATAGGGCATCTGCAGTTTTAATGAGTTCCTACCACCTCTCCTTGTCTCCTGCACACACAAGGCAGGTGCCAGTTCAAGTACCGGAAACTGAAAATATTCACGTTGGAGAACGAGAACATCTTACCCTTCTACCCTTTAACTTATCGTCTGCCTCCTTTGTGAGGTCCTTGGAGTTTATGACTCCTCCTGGAAAGGAGGATTTCCTGACTATTGGTAGTGGGTGGAGGATCATCTCAGTACAATAATCGTGTACTGACAAAGTGGTTATGGGTTAGATGACTTAAAGGGAGAAGAAGATACATGAAAAGGCTTGAGGGAGAAGAAAGCCAACTGCGATTAGTTTCTACAACTACCACTTAAGGCAGCCAGCCACTTTGACTTGCAAATCATATTGTAGGCTGGTTTCTTGGATGGAAAAGCTTTGTAATTATAGCTTATAGAAGCTGTGGACCAGGAAGAGAGAGAACTTTCATGGGTTGTAGGGGAGGAAAAATAATTTTACTCTTCTGCATTCTCAGCTGCTAGCTAAGCAGAAGTTGTTCAGTTGTATCCTACTCTTTGCAACCCATGGACTGGAGCCTGAAGAACCCATGGGCTCTTTTGTCTGTGGAATTCTCCAGACCAGAATACTGGAGTGGGTAGCCGTTCCCTTCTCCAGGGGAACTTCCCGACCCAGGGATCAAACCTAGGTCTCCCGCAATGCAGGCAGATTTTTTATTCTTAGCTGAGACCCCTGTAATAAAAGATTAACAAGAGAAAACCCATCAGAAGTTTATGAACATGTACACCTGGTGTGTACCTGGGAGATACCCTGGAGAAATGAGTAATTCCGGAGACAGCTTAGAATGTAGGATCACAAACCATCTTGGTAGGGAAGAGGGAGGGGGTGTAGACCTCTTCGGGGGGAGAAAATGATTTTTAGGAAAAGTGAAAGGCCCTTACAGGACTCGATGGGAGGTATGACAGTTGGTGACAAAGTATGTCTAAGTGTGTGTGGACTTCTAGTTGCCTTTCCTGTGACAAGAGTCAGTCTTTCCGCGTGGATGAAACTCCTGGAGAGGGAACTTATGACAACTGAGTTCCTTTGGAGGATTTGTCTTTAGACAGATAAAGGGAATTCAGAGGAAGCCTCTCCCCACATTTGCTGTTTATTCTGATGCTTTTGGCTCAAAACAATCAATATACTAAAGCGGCATATTTCCGGGTGGCATATCCTATCCCCCTTCAGGGTCATGCAGATTGGAGGGACGCTGGTCAGAGGTATACCACTGCTGTGTGTTCATCTTGATTTTCTTACAAAGGGGTCCAGCTGTGGGCAGGGCATTGATTTACCAGCAGGAAGATCTAAGACCTGAGAAATATGCTTGGCTGAATGGAGAAAAGAAGTCCTCTGCATCCTCTTCCTGTCCTCATGAGAATTCACTCTTCCAGCCCCACCGTTCCTCCTTAGACTCTCAGTTTTTCACCTAATTAGGTGTCAGGATGGCTGCCGGAGAACCAGTTAGTTGATTAAAACTACAGATGCCAGTTGTGATTTGGTGGGGGCAAAGGAGGGGCCCAAGGGTCTGCGTTTTTGGAAAGCTCTCCTTGCCAAGTTCAGATGCGCAGTCAGGTTTGGGAGACACTCCTAGATTATTTCTATGAAGCTACATTAGTGTCCCTTTTACTTTCTGATTCATTCTCTTCTAATCCACTGTCAATTTCCCTTTTCAGAGTAGCATCAAAAACATACACATGTGCTCACAGGTGTGTTCATGTCCTTGTCCTGAACAAAAATTTTAGACAGTTTCCAAATGGAAGGCTACATTTACTCAGTTTCTGCAAGATTGTCTTCTGTTTTTCTTATCTTAGAGCGTTAATTTAAAAATTCCATTTTAAGTATTCATTGCGATTCAGGCACCAGAATAAGTGATTTGCACGCATTGTTTCATCTAATTCTTTTAGCCCTTCCATGAATTAGGTGAGGATCTTCCCACGTGAGTAAACTGAGAATCTGGAATTTTAAGAGGTTTACCCACATATAGGTCTTCAGTTTGGAAATAAAATAGAACCCAAGTTTGTTTGATTCCAAAACTTGTGCTCATTGAAGTTACTGGTTCTATTTTTCCTCTTTTTTTTTTCCCCTCCCTTTTGTTCTTGGCCACTGAATATCCATATGAAAAAGCAACACAAGGTCATTTCCATTTCTTACCTATTTTTCAAAAGATGAGCAGGATTTCCTATGAGTCTGTTAACAGGTGAATATTGCTTTTCTTTCTTTTCTTTTTTCTCTTGACAGATTTTGCATAATAAAATGATAGGTTTCTATTTCTTTTAACCACAATTTTAGAAAAGTATGAATCTGAGTTGGAAAAGCAGAAGCCTTGCCACTGCTGGTAAGGCGCTGGTCAGAGAATGCCTGATGAGTTTGGGAAGATGACTTTCTTCAAACTTCTTAGAAGTTTGAGGCCACTGTGTTACCATTGGCTTTCTTATGCCTGCATCCCTAAGTGCTGAGAGGTGAGAGACCTTGGAGCTAGAAAAAAGCTAGTTTCTCTCTGTTTAAAAAAAAAGTCCCTGTAAATTGTAATATCCTGCCTAGCAAAGTCATAGGGTAAATCACAGTGGGAGAAATTCTGCTTGCTAACTTCTTAGAAATCATGGGATATCAGCTGGAAGTTGGCATGTCAAGAAATTGTGTCGTCATTTTGTACTCAGCTAGGATGAAGAACCTGCTGGCAATGATATCATGATCTGAGCACATCGACCTGGCCACAGATCTGTATTGAAGGATAGAGGATTTTTTGTTGTTGTTTAGTAATAAACACCAACACTTTTTATTCTTTATTCTTGGTGCCACTGAGAAAACCTACTTAAAGAATTGAAAGCAGGAGAAATTTCTTTAACCAGGGGAATGTTCTTTTCTTTTTTTTTTTTTTAATATATCTCTTTCCTTCTACAAAGTTACAGGTGTGGACCAGTTATAGGTGGACAGCTGTGTCGGTAACATTTGTGAATCTTGCATTGGGAGGGATGTTCCATGTCTTCCATCATAAATCATCTGGATTTAAGGGAAATCTTTAACATAATCAGTAGTCAACTCCTAGAGAACCAGGAGCCTATGTTAGTTATTTCTTATATCTCTAATACTGAGCATTAGGGTGGCATGTGATAGGTGTTTATTTACCAATTGCCTCATTTGTAAAATTCATCTAGAGTCATCTGTTTTCAACATCTTGCCACACATTCTTCTTCTCCCTCTCTCTTACTCCACATTTATGTGTGTGTGTATCAATAGATACAGTTTTATAACTTGAAAATTTTGCTAAATCACTTAATATGAAGTTGAAGACATCATGACACTTCACCCCTAAAATAATTTATAACATATCTCCTAAGAACAAGGACATCACCAACATAACCAAATGCTATCATTTCATTCACAAAATTTAGCATTGATACAATAATATTGCTTGGCACATTCAGCTGTTCCTCGGTGGCTCTGCAGTAAAGAATCCTCCTGCCATGCAGGAGGTACAGGCTTGATCCCTGGGTTGGGAAGATCCCCTGGAGAAGGAAATGGCAACCCACTGAGCAGCTCTTTGAGCTGCTGTTGCCATATATAGCTGTGTGATTGATCCCTCTGCAGGATCTCTGCACACTCTATACACCCTGCGTGACCTCTGCATGTACACTATACAGCCCATTGGCCTTCTCTGCACCTTTAGTTTTGATTTGTCATTTGTTGAACAAATGTTGATTACTGATTAAGATATTGATGACAACGTCTAGGATGACTGGGATGATGGCATAGAAAAGAATGACTCGTTTATTCAAGTTACAGTTGATTTTTTGGATGATATATAGTTAAAATTCAGATTGACCTTGAATGTAATAGACGTAAATAAGCATAATTATGACCTTTAGGGAATACAGCTTGGAAAACTAAATATAACATGGGGACTGTGTATGTGTAACTTTGAGGGATTGGGGAGAGAGGGGACCCACTGTGAGTCAGCAACATGCTGCTTTATTTTCTTAATTATTGGGCACACAGTGCCAGTTAACCACAGGAGCATAGCATGTGGAAACTGCTGGGTAACATTTTCAAAACACTTGGCACTGGTCAGATATTTTTTTAGAAGTCTGTGTCCGCTTTGGCTGAAGGAAACTGGAGAATTTGTCGAGGGTCCAGAGCATGGTGATGAGAGGCAGAGGAGTCCTGGAAAATAGGACCCATTAAAAGAGGCTAATAAATAAGGATTAATTACTTAACTTGATCCAAAGCAGCTGAAGGGTGATTAAATTAATGGTCTTCTGTTGCATATGTAGTTATTATGTGGAAGATGATATAATTATTTCCTCTATGAATAGAATTAGGGAAATAGATTTATATTAGAGTTCAAGGAGATTTCGAAGTGAACCTCTTGACTCTAAAGATTTCTTGACAGTTGAAAGACTTCTCAACTGAAAATGGTGGAATCACGGTCCTTGTAGAATGGGAATGGGGTGGGTTCCACCTGCTAGTTAGAGTCAGGTGCAGTTGGGGTGGAGACCGACACACTTTCTAGATCCCATTTTGTGCTGTTCATCTCTTTGTGTTGAATTTCTCATTTTCAGCAACTAAATCTGTATTCCTTTTTTGTTTGAATTTTTTTCAGTTACTATAAATGTGAAGGCCTTGCTTTTAATGATTGAAATATATAATTCATTTCAAGCAAGTGAGAGATTAAACCACAAATTGAAAATTACCTCAACTGCAAATAAACTTGCTGCTCATTTTTTTTCATTGCAGTTGATTTACAGTGTTTTAGGTATACAATGAAATGACCTAGTTACACACACACACACACACACACACACACACATTCTTTTTAAGATTCTTTTCCATTATAGGTTATTATAATATATTGAATATAGTTCCATGTGCTATATATTAGGTCCTTGTTGTTAATCTATTTTATATATAGTAGTATGTTTCTGCACATCCCAAATTTTTGATTTATACCTCACTACCCCTTCCTCTTTGGCAACCATATGTTTGTTTTCCATATCTGTGAGTCTGTATGTTTTATAAATAAGTTCCCTTGTACCATTTTTTATTTGGATTCCACATATAAGGGATATCATATGGTACTTGTCTTTCTCATTCTGACTTACTTCACAGAGTATGATAATCTCTAGCTTCATCTATGATGCTGCAAATGGCATTATTTAATTTTTTATAGCTAAGTAGTATCCCACTGCGTTTCTATACCACATCATCTTTATCCATTCATCTGTTGATGGCCGTTTATATTGTTAATAGAATTTTTGTCTTTACTGGATAGGAGTGGGGTTGTTGGATCATAATCTACTGCTCATTCTTGTATGTCTCTTTACAATATTGCCAATTCCAACCTGCCTTTTCTTTTTCTTCTCTAGAAAACCCACTGTGTGCCCTGGTTACTTGGTTGACAATGAGTGCCAAATCTGCGATCAGCAAGGAAATTTTTGCACCTCTTGATGAAAGGATGTTGGGAGCTGTCCAGGTCAAGAGGAGGACAAAGAAAAAGATTCCTTTCTTGGCAACTGGAGGTCAAGGCGAATATTTAACTTACATCTGCCTGTCAGGTAATAAAAACTGGATATGAATATTATTAAAAACGACTTCTGTTTTAAAGCAGTTAATTCTAGTGTCCAGGAGGGTTACAGTTCAAGGCTTGAACATGGCTGCCCTTCCACTTTCTTCCTGTTATTCTTTGTCTTCTTTGATCCTTAGAGACTCCTGACATCTTGACTTTGGAGGTTGCCTTATATGGAGAGGTAATGAAGTGCAGTTTTAATGTGTTTTCCATTTCATTAAGAGCATCTGTTTGTCCATACTTTCCCTTCACTAGGGCCTTGACATAAAGTGGGCTATCCTCTTGAGATTTTTGTTTTAGAATACCTCCTTGTATTTGGATAATTACTACTACCAGCAGCCTGAGTTTCACGGACTTTTTTTTTCCTCAACAGTTGCCAATAATCAGTAATAGTTGGTCTCAAGATAAATATCGACACTGTATGGAATGTGAGAAAGTAGACTCAGTTCATAAATCACAGCTTTGCCCGACAGCTGTTCCTTGTCAGGAAGAGGCATCTGTTCCATTAAGCTTAGAATTTTGCGTGATTATTTTTTTTTTTCTCTTTCTGTTTGTGATTGTAGGAGATCTGTGGAACTTACTGTAGATTCATCCCAAGTTTTTTGAGATAAAATTTGGATAAGTTTTCTATGGAGCTATGGGTGATGCTAATCTGAGGACCTGGAACGTTTGTAATGTTTCTAATATTTCTTGTAACTGGGCAGTGGAAAAATTAGGCTTGCCTTTATTCATCTTTTTTTTTTTTCCCCTAAGTTTCTCCAGTTGTGACTTGGCAATAAAACTTTATTTTTGGACCCATTTTTAGCTTCTTCTTCTTTTTTTTTTTTTTTAAGAATTAAGCCTTTGATCATTTCTTTATCAGAACTTATTTCAGGGTAGAGATAGCTTTTTTCCAGAAAGAAGATGTAAAGATAACAGAAGGACTGTGCCTTAGTTCAAAATGAAATGGAAACAGAGAGCTGTTTGGTAAGAATGCCTTCTCAGTGGTTAGAATGAGGATTGACCCTGAAATATTGGTCTTTCTTTAACCCCAGTAGTGATTAGGTTAATAAAATTGGCAATGGGTTGGAAGACATTTGCATTCCTTTAGTGTGCTGGGCAGTGCTTGCTATGCAATAGGGACTCAAGATTTTAGTAGCCTCTCCTAATACCTTCCTAGTATGTTGTTAATGAGGTTCAGGTCTTGAAAGCATTTTCACATCTTTAAATTTCAGTTCTGGAGTTTTTGCTTGTACTGATAGTGAATAGAAGGCATTAAATTAAATTTTGTTTTGTTTTATATTTGGGCTGAGCTGAACATGGGATGAGCATGGACGCATAGTGATTCTAATTTTCTTAAGCTCAATTCTCTCAACGTTCCCTTGAGATTTCTTGAAGACAAGTAGTTGCAGAAAAGGTGGATGAGAAAAGGGCATTTTTGTTTTTGGCCTCACCCGGGTGGCATGTGGGATCCTAGTTCCCTGACCACAGATTGTACCTGTGCCGCCTGCACTGGAAGTATGGAGTCTTAACCACTGGACCACGAGGGAAGTCCGAAGAGGATGGTTTTGTTTACCTTTAAAGCACATGCTATTGTCAGCCTGTTGCTGATCGTGAAGTCGGTAATGTTATCTGGGTCCTCTAACAGCCTCCTCTTAGTGAAAGACTGTGACCATTTCCCCTGCCATAGCGAATAATAACTGGGGACTTACTGGGTAACTGCATTTCCTTTATAAATTACCAGGACCTTCAGGTTGAAAGTCTGAAACTATGAGACTTGCTTTTCTGTGGCATTCTAATGTTAGGAGAGTCTTGAGTTCTGAAAGTCTTCATCCTTTTCATGGATTTGAATTTTGAGAGGATTGGTTGACAAAGCAGATCTGACATTGAAGCAGCGGGTTTAATGGAAACTGGGGCAGGAGAAAGCCAGGTAACTTTGACAACCACGGTTTTTTTGCAGTTTGAATTTTCTTACAATTGAGAAAGAAGCAGCCACCTTTAGTTTCTATCTTAGGCAAAGCGTAGAGGCCTATCAATACATCTCTGATAAAGCATTGTTTTAATTAACAAGTAATTATGAAAATTTTATTAAGGAATTTTTATATACTGAGCGGGGGTTCAGTTACAAAAGCTCATGACGCTTACCTTGTTCAGTGGGGAAGGAGCAGTAGTCATTAATATTTTACTCACCAAAATAAACATTAACTGTGAAAAGGTTAAAGAGGAAAAATATAATGATTTGAAAGCATGTGTTAGGAGGATTTGGCTTGTTTGAGAGAACCCAGAACTGCAGGAAAAAAGTAGAGCTCGTTGGTTCTGAAAATAGGTGGTGTGGGTGTGGGGAGCATTCCAGGCAGAGGGAAGGGCGGCTTCTTTGAAAGGTGAGCTGGATTCTGAGTTCCTCCTTCTCTCCTGTTCAGTCCTTTTAGTCTTTGTATCTCAGCTTACCTAGGAGACTTTGCAGTGGAAGCAGGGCCCTGGGTGAACCTCCTATGCTTTCTGGGAGTCCAAGCCCTTCAACTCCTGTGGTTTGGTTGATAAAAACCAGTTCTCCATGTTGAACAGGCAAAATTTGTCCAAATTAAGGCAATGTCTGCAAATAATTTTTAACCACATTTCATACTGCATAAAGAGTTATATTCTTTTTTTAAAGAGAAGACCATCAAAGCTTTCAAAGCTTGCCAACGTACGCATGTAAGCATGGGTGTTTTGTATATTGAATGTCTTTTACTAATGCTTCTCTGTGTGAATTTTTTCTGTGTTTGGCAGTCTGAGCAGGAGAGGCCTGTGATCAGGAGACTTATTATTTTTCAGAGTGGGTTGTATCCTCTAGGGGAATCCAAAATGGTGCTGGATCGAAACTCTTTCTTGAGTTATGTTATAATTATGTTAAGTCGGACGTGACTGAAGCGACTTAGCTTGCATGCACCCAAGGAGAGAACCTCTCCAGTTCATTCATGGAGCTGTGGGGTAGAATTTGAGTGTTTCTCATTGGATTTGCTGGCTGACTTCTTAGGTTGTATACAGATACTTACTACTGAGATGCCTCTGTGGTTAACATTCTAAAATATTGGTTTCCACTTTTTCTTTTCAGTAATGGCTGAAATTTAAAAAACTGACAATACCAAGTGTTAGCAAACATGTAGAGTAATTTGAGCTCTCATTTTTGCTAGTGGAAATGTAAAAATGATAGAACTGCTTTGGTAAACAATTTGACAGTTGTTTATAAAGTTGAACTTGCATACATATGACTCAACAAGTCTATTCCTAGGCATTTACCCAAGAGAAATAAAAACATGTCCATATAAAGACATGTAGATAGAAGTTCATAACAGTTTTAGTTATTATTTATAATAACCAAAAATCAGAACTCAGATGTCCACCTATAGGTGAGTGAATAAGCAAATTCTTTTATAACTATGCAGTAGAATACTAACTGGCAATAAAATGAGACAAGTGCTCGGACCTGGTGCACTGGGAAGACCCAGAGGGATCGGGTAGAGAGGGAGGTGGGAGGGGGGAGTGGGATGGGGAATACATGTAAATCCATGGCTAATTCATGTCAATATATGACAAAAACCACTACAATATTGTAAAGTAATTAGCCTCCAACTAATAAAAATAAATGAAAAAAAAAATGAACCATCAAT
Source organism: Cervus elaphus (assembly GCF_910594005.1). Lineage (NCBI taxonomy): Eukaryota > Metazoa > Chordata > Mammalia > Artiodactyla > Cervidae > Cervus > Cervus elaphus. The sequence goes on along the minus strand of NC_057827.1, from coordinate 38,572,588 downwards.
ACATGTAGCAACATAGATGAATCTCAAAAACCTTGTATTGGGTGAAGGAAAAAAAAAAAAACAGAAATGACCACATGCTATATGATTCTATTTGTATGAAATCCTAGAATGGACACAACTTAAGCTATAGTGACAGGAAGCCCATTGGTGGTTGCCAGGTGGTGGAGCTGGTGACTGATTGCAAAGGAACATGAGGGAATTTCTTGCAATGTTGTAAGTGCTCTATATGTTGATTGTGGTGGTAGTTACTTGGGTGCATACATTTTTCATAACTCATCAAAATACATAAAATGGTTACATTTTATTATATGTAAATATATCTTGAAAAAATTGATTCTCAAAGATGTCTTACAGAGTCACTAGTGGGATGATCATAAGAATTAATTAACTGTCTTATCTCAGTTTGTGCCAGAACTACCCTCTCCTTTATAGGTATGAGAAGTTGTCCTAGATGGTCTTCTGAGCCCTCAGGCAGAAGCAGCTGTGTATCATTGCAAACCTGTGCTTCCACCTGATCTGATCTGTGTGTCAGTGTGTTCCCAGGTCCTTGTAGCGCTGGGAACATTGCCAAATATAGACTCAATAGATGCTTAAATTGAAGCATTGATGGTTCATTTTATCAACTGGTTAGTATTCCACTGCATAGTTATAAAACAATTTTTTATTCACTTGCATATAGGTGGACATCTGAATTCTAACATTTTGTTATTATAAATAAGAAATAAAATTGTTACAAACCTCTATGTACCTGTCTTTATGTGAACATATGTTTTTATCTCACTGTCTTGAGGAATTATTCTCTGGGTTGTCTTACTGGTGTACTTGACATAACAGTATGCTTTTGGTACTCAGTTCTATCTAAAGAATACATCTTAGTCTCTTTCTTCTTGGTTGGCCATGGTCAGAGCTCTGAATTTTGCTGACATTCAATTCAGTTGACAAGTTCAAAACTTTAAATGCATAGCTTACTAAATACCTGATGACAATGTGGACTTTATAACTTGGAACTCTTGGCCCATTCAAATTGTGAAGCAAGCTTTGCCTACAACTGTTTCTGTAGTCAGTTGCCCTCTCCATGATATTTAGGCCTATAAGACTAAACTAGAAACTTGTTAAGAAGTTAATATCAATTTACTCTTAGAGGCCAGTTACCTACTGAACATTCCATAATTTCATGTTTAAAATCGATTTTCCTGATCCTGTTTTAATTCAGTATGCATAATGTATAATGCTACCCTTCATATCTTTAAATGGGTAAACATGTTTCCTTGGCTGCTGCTCATTATCTCCATAGAAGAAGCATGAAGAAACTTTAAATTTTGTGATTAATACATTCTCCTACATATTGTGTTAAAACTGAGAAGCTTAATCTTTTCAAAATGATTTTAGATTTGTAGAGAGCAAAATTTTCTTATTAAAAAGAGTCCTGAATGATCTTTGATGAAATAATTTATGTAAAATAGATCCCATGGAAGGTAATGATGTGGGTTAGCATCAGTCTTGGCAATAATATTCTTTATCTCCATGGCTACCAGTCCTAGGTGTTTCTTGGAGCAACCTCTAGAACTTTACAGATGCCCTGGTTCCACTTAGGCCCTACTAAATACAGCACAAGAGGTAGTGGGGAAACTTACCTGAAAGGGGTATGCATGCGATACTGAAGCTAAGGTTGAGAAATTTCACTGTCTTGGGGAATTCTCTGGGTTGTCTTATTGGTATACCTGACATAATAGTATGTTTTTGGTATTCAGTTCTATCTAAAGAATACATATTGGTCTCTTTCTTCTTGGTTGGCCATGGTCAACGTTTTGAATTTTGTTGGGATTCAATTCATTTGACAAGTTTAAAGCTTCCTTTGGGCTCTGAGGGTCTAGGATTCTGAACCCTCTTGAAAATTTTAATAGCAAATTTCATTCTTGTTTCATATATATCACATAGGGATAAATTCAAGTTGTTAATAATCCAAATGGATACTCAAAACAATTATGAGAGTTTGAGGACATTCTTTATAGTTGCTATTGGAATTACTTTAACCAAAAGTAATTGTCAGAGATCTGACATAATAAAGAAATTCTTTTTATCTACTTTCTAAACTCAAACTAGATCTCATCTCAAGATCTATAGATATTAGAGGAGAGAGAAGGAAAAATACAAGACAGATGAAATTTGACCTTGATAGAAATGATTTATTCAGGAGTGCTGAGCTCACTTTCCAAGAGGTTTTATCCAGGAAAAATGAAGAAATCTACACTGAACTCAGAGATGAACAAAGCTATTAGCAGTGAAAGAAGCAATACAAGACAACTATAATAGTGAAATATATTTGTTATTCGTTACTATAGAAGTAGTAAATATTGAAAATATCTTTCAGATATTATATAGATGAAAATAAAAGTCATCCTGTCTCTTTTGTTGTTTTGTTTTAATTCCAGTTAATCCTGACAATATCCCTACCTTGCTTAGGTGGTGTATATTTCTTTTCCCAGATGAAGGCAACAGTGTTCTTCAGAGGTGTCCAAGTTACCACTTTTGAAGTGACTGAAATCCACTCGGTCCTTGTCACCCCAGTGGCTGCGCGTAAACTATCAAAGCACTTCACCTTTTTTTCCTAAGAGGCAGGTGTGGTGTAGGGTGACCCATGTTTTAAAGAGCAAATTTCTCCCCCACTCTTCAGAATTCATAAAGACATTACACCGCTTTGATCTCTACTATATCTACAGTTTTGACCTGTACTGTGTCCTCTATCTCATTTCTGAGGTTTTTGAGTAATAGACTTTCCTCCATTTGGGATATACATCAGGGTGAAGCTTTTATCTCTTAATTATAGAGATTGGGCATGTAAATCCAGGCCTAAAACTGTAAGTAGCTCTAGAAGACAGTGCAATAAAAAGCAAAGTTATTTCCAGTGTCTTGATTATATGAATCTTTCCACATCCTTTTTTATTTAGAAAACTATAATGTCTTCTGTTATACTTCACATTGAGAAATTGGCCGTTTTGTGATATGTGTGGAGACAGATTGGATTAAAACATCTGCAAGGATGATATCCTTGGTGGTGGTGGTTGTTCAGTTGCCCAGTCACGTCTGACTCTTTGCGACGCCATGGACTGCAGCACGCCAGGCCTCCCTGTCCCTCACCATCTCCTAGAGTTTGCCCATGTTCATTGCATCCGTAAAGCTGTCCAGCCTTCTCATCCTCTGACGCCGTCTTCTCCTCCTGCCCTCGATCTTCTCCAGCATCAGGGACTTTTCCAGTGAGTCATCTATTTACATCAGATGACCAAACTACTGGAGCTGCAGCATAAGTCTTTCCAGGGAATATTCAGGGTTGATCTCCTTGCTGTCCAAGAGACTTTCAGGAATCTTCTCCAGCACCACGGTTCAAAGGCATCAATTCTTGGGCATTCTGCCTTCTTTATGGTCCAGCTCTCACAACCGTATGTGACCACTGGTTGGTTACATGAACTTAAAAGAGAGGGTCTTCTTCTGAAACATCTTCTGGCTGAGTAGATGTTGCCAGCAGGTGTTATTTGTAAATAACCTTCAGTGTAGCACCTACCGTGAATCCATCGCATGCTTCAGTGCTCAGTACAGTTAGGGGAGCACCGGCTCCTCTTTGATTTAGGAGTAGGAACTCCATAAATTGACAAATATATTGGGCATGGTTCTATGCTCCTTACATATATTAACTTATTTATTCTTTCTAACAATGTTATGAGGTAGATAACAGTACCATCTTCATTTGGTAGATGAGGAAACAGCATCCACAAGTCAATTGGCTGGCCCAAGGTCATGGGTTTGTGAGTTAACAGATCAGAGATTTAAACCCAGGTGGTTTGATTCTAGGCCAATATTCCCTTAGACACTGTGCTTCTCTGTCTGTCTGTCTCTTAGGCGTAAGAGTTATATGAGAGAGGTCTTTCCAAACCAAGCATCTTCTCTCACCCGGCTCTAGAGATAATCATGTTTTGGGATTACTCTACTTTCTTACCAGTTTAGGCTTTGGTTGGTTTTGGCTGGAGGGCGACAGTCCTCTACCCTGGTAGCTGGGCTGTTAAGTAAACCCCACACTGGAGTGAGAGTGTCAGAGGATGTGTTTGAGTCTTAGAGAAGATTGATTCCTCAGGGAAGTTCTGAGAGGGTCCTGACAAGAGCACCACCATGTATGAACTTCTCTTCAGTTATGCAGTAAAACAAGTAGATGCCTTTAAATGTTTTTAGAGTTTCCTCGATGGTTCTAGATCTTTTCCTGTGAAAAGCAGTAGTAATAATCATTTGTCTTTTCTAAAGCCTTATGAATAGGGAGAGTCCAAAAATGGAGAACAAAGCACTTAACAGGTGTTATCTCACTTAACCCTCACAATAGCCCGTGATGTGGCTTTTGTTGCAGTTTCTTCTTTACAGGAACTAGCCAGGGTGTAGAGTGGTTGAGACACTGCCCAGGGGCTGGCAGCTAGATGGTGACAAGGCCGAGACTCAAATCTGGGTCCCTCCCATCTGTGCACATTAAAAAAAAAAAAAAAAAAAAAGCACAAACTTTAGGACAGGCCTGGAACCAAGAAACCGAACTCTCCCTTTCCTTAAAAACAATGTGACAACATTCCTTGCACAAAGTGCTTTAGTCTCCAAGGATTGAGAGGATGTGCTGTCGACCACTTCAGCTTTTCTAGTGGTTTAGCACGCCAACAGAATTTTCTTTTTCCATTCTCTCATGTACGTGTTCCAATACTAAAACCAGATGGAAACAAGGGAAAACTGTTTAACAGAGGCTAGTGCCAAAACATTTCCTTTAAAAAGGAAACTCCATCTGTGCTCTCTCCCACCAGACAGCCCATGGTGAAGAACAGGGATTTTACAGCTGATTCACTTGTGTTCGTTTTGATTAGCTTTGACTAATTGCAAGGTAGAGCAAGCGGTGGTTCCGGCGATTGCAAACTAAGGCAGCGCTCCTTCTGGAACGTGGCTGGCAAGGCGCTGGGAACCTGGCCGACGTCCTAAACAGCAGCCTAGCAGCAGGCGGAGTTTTAATTCCTGCAGGTGCGTCTTCGGGGGCCATGATTTTTCCCCCTTTCAGATGTTAGTGTTCTTTGCCGTTGTGTTGTACATTAAAGGTCATCAGGGTTTCTTTCGTAAGCTGTAGTCAGAGGCAGTTGCATCCACCTCATGTCCCCATTGCTCCCTACCTTCTCCCAGCCTAGCTGTGCAGAACACAGGTGTAGGCGTAAGACTGACTCAGGGTAAAATACTGGCTCTACTAGGTCTTTCAAGTCTTTGAGTCTCAGTTTTCTCATCTATAAAATGGAAATAATATTCATATCCCCAGTTAACGGAACTTTGTGTGTGTGTATATAAGGCCCAATTGCTAGAAGGTCCTCAGCTCCATGAGCAATATTACTACCTTGTCGTTCAGTGGGGCATTCATTTGTTCTTGCCATACAGACATAATCCATCTGCAGTTTTTAGAAAACATGTTAGCATATGTCTGATAGGCTTCTGTGACCCATGTCATGTGAGACACAAATCACATGAAAACCCAGATTTGTTGTGGGATTTTCCCGCCTCTCCTTCCACACTTTCCCCCTTTCCCTTTCAAGTTCGCTTTCGCCTCCCCTCTGTGTCCCACCCTGCCAGGGATCTCAAGGTCTTTCTGACTCCCAGTTTCTAAACTTCGCTTCTCTTAATTCTTTGTTCCAAATTATCCCCACTCCAAACTGGGATACTAGGGGACATCTCTCTGCCCTGCCATTTCTGAGACTTTGAAGTCATTCACTCTGATCTCATGAGTATTTGTGCATTGTTGGGTCTATTGGATGCTAAAGTCCTTGTGTTGAGGCCCCTTTATCCCATCTTGTAGGCACATAGAACTGGCTTAGTTGTGGCATTCCTGTTCCTGAAATGGGAGATGTTATTTTCCTACACCTATCTTCACTGGATCAAAAGAAAAATTGAAGCAAAATAAAGCATTCTCCAGGGTCAATCAAGTGCACTGTTAAGCAAACAGCAGTTGTGGGAGAGGCTGGTACAAACGCCTGTGGACCCAGCTTTGCAGCCCAGATCAGGTTCTTGTTTGCCCAGCTCTTTCCTGTTACCCTTCCTTTAGAGAGAGAAAGAATATGAATAGGGTGATATTTCCATGCCAGTTACAGTCATGCTCAAGCCCAAGAAGAATTTTCCAGAAGAAGCTATAAGTGACCACGAGGACAGTGAGGGTTACCTGAGATCAGATGACCAGTTAGTTACTGTGCTCTGGGCTTAGCTCACATTTCTCTCTGGTCTCTCGTATCGTCTCCATGATAGTGCTAACCTCGCTGAGTTGTGTTTGTCAGTTTGCTTTTTCTTTACCTCTTCAGACTGCTAGCCCCTAGAGGGCAGGATCTGTGTGTACACACCGCCTCCCTTTGTAGAACAGAGGAAGGATCAGGAGGGAATCAGGCAAAATCCCTCTGCTGCTGAGATTGCTGGTTTGGGCTCACTTTCTGGGTTGGAGCTCTGGCCAGTGAGCTGGACTGTTTCCTTTCTTTCTTTCTTTTTTTTTTTTAAACTTGCTGTTATTCACACTAAGATGCTGCTGGGTGGTCTTTGAATTCCCTTGGAATTCATCATGTTACTGAGCAGTTTTTATTCTCCTAATGGCCCAGTTGCCCAGAAGAAAATGTAGATTTCTCTGATTCTTTTGCCCTTGAAGAATCATCAAAAACGAGCAATTTCTAAATGCTTCCATTGTGACCTACAGTGGGATGCTGTTATCTCACATTTTCGGAAGAGTTCTGAATGTTTCTCCTGAAGAAAGAGTTCATATTACAGGAGAATAAATGATTATTTAATGAGCACTGAATAAATCAAAACTTTCCCTGAATGCTCTTTTCTCTCTGTAATCATTTTTAGTTCTACATTTCCTCAAAGTTAGCTTTCAAGGGGAAAATGGAGACTCCATTTTTATTAAAAATCTCACCGAGAATATTCATACTATGTTCCCCTCCCCCTCACACATCATTTTAACACAGATTATATTTTACCCACCACATGTGGCTCATATGTAGTTTAGGGTGTAGACTTTATGCCCAACTACATTTTGATGTCTGTATCAGTTTAACAGATTATGCTGCACTGAGAAGCAAGTGGATTCAAGATGAATTCCTGGAGATCCAAGTTTCTATTCTTGTAAGAGGAAGCAATAGAATTGAGTTGTCCTCTTAGATTTTCTGGCTAATGTGAGTCATCAGCAGTTACACAAGTTTTCTCTTTGGTTAGAATCCTTTCCACCTTGTGAATCAAAAAGCGTTTTTGATTCATGAATTTTTAACTGTATTTCTCCCTATAAATGTATAAGTGTGTTCTTTATCAAAAACAAAGTGCCACCAGAAAAAAGGAAAAAATGGGAAAAATCGTGTAAAAATTGTGACTTTGACTGTTTCAGTTTCACATTTTTTAATACCCTCCACCTTTTACAATATTCTAGGTACAAGTTTGCCTTCTTTTTTTCATTTATAACAATTTTTAATAATTTACAGACTTTATAAGCTTCATTTTAATGGAGTTTTGGGTGCCGTAGAGTATTTAACCATCTGTTGCTGGATAGTTTGTTTTTTAAATTTTCACAGTGAGAAATAAGGAACTTGGTTTGGCCTTAAAAAAAAAAAAATACCCATCTTCGAGATGAGGAAGTTGAGGCACACACAGATAACTTATGAGAGGAAATCTCCACACTGCTTCTAAATGGTGGAGGCCACTGGAATCTCAGTGCTCTGTGGGCCAAAATGAGGTATCCCAAAACCCATGTTTGCCAGAACTCTCTAAAAGTAAAGCACCCTATGACTTTGTGTGCCTAACAGCTGGTTTATCATCTCCATGATATGTAACATAGTTCTAGATCAAGTTCTCTTTGAGGTCCATAAGATGCCTGCTCCCTTTAGAGTTAAGGCATTATGTGATTTTTCATGTGCATTTGCAGGTGTGTGTGTGCTCACTGGTCTCTCTAACATACACATGCACACATACATGCACACACACACACATAAACACACATACATCTATGTTTGGAGAGAAAGAGAAAGTATGTGTCTTACCTAGAGTCAGCCCTCATGTTCCTTCAAAGAGAGAGCTTTTTGCCTCATTTTTTTGGTCTGGTTCATGTACTAATTGATTTGGCATCTTCTATATTGTTGTTAGATGAGGGATGGGGAAGTGATAAATGTCAGCCAAACATGCTTTCTATCCTAGGTCAGTGCATTTCCTTAATGATTCACGTCTGGCATTTTATTAGATTCAGCATTTGACTCTACGGAGCAAATAGGATGAGGGAAACTAGCATCTTAGAAATTTTCTTTTAGGACTCTAGAATTTTATAGCTAGGAGAATCCTTAGTCATTCTCAGTACAGCACCAACATTTATATGGAAAAATGAGGCCCAGTGTGTTGGATGGCTTGGCTGACGTCACTGAATCACTACAGTCCAGCAAAAGAAGGAAGAAAGCATGCCCAGATCTTCTTACCAGATTTGTTTTTGACCTTGACTTTGGGAGTGACTCTGGGGTTAGATGAAACAGATGGAATTTGTAGCTAAACTGCACTGGAAAATATATCTCTGTGCCGTTCCTTTTCACATCAGTATGCAAGGACAATTTGTACCACTCACTCTTGGAAAGAGCTTGTTGGGTGCCAATCAAGGAAGTGGCTTTGTCCCTTCTAGGGCCTGGGTATTTAAAAAAACTGGGCATGGGTTACCTGTAACGGCCAAGTGTGTAGGCATATCTCACTTCTCTCTCACTTTCTCCTGGACTTGGGGACCCATAAAGTGGAGAGTGCTCAGTGAGAGTATTTTTGAGGTGAAAAGCCAAGATGTCATTGTCTCCAAATGTGATGTACTGCCTGATCCATTGGGTTAAGAGAAGAAAATGTTAGAATTTCTATTTAAAATGTAATTGTTTTCTAATTTATATCTTTCCTGTATGCTTTATAATTGCTATAATTTAGGGCTGTAGTTCAAGCCTGTAATTTACAAGTATGGCTGTATTGGCAGTTTTAATACTCATAATTTTTTATTGAGGGGATGCATAGTCAAAAATGATTGGAGAGGCCCAGCTAGCGCTGTGGTGGTTGGAAGCTTTTGCTATAATAACAACTACTTCTGACTGGTGAACTGTAATCTACTGTTGTAAAATTTCTGGCTTCAGAGGTAGTTGCCCAAAGCAGTGAGCATGGAGTTGCCCTTTGAAATCAGTCTAAGTCCCACTCACCCACCCGCAGTGATTCCATGGCTTTTCAGACGATAAGAGCCAGCTGCTGTGCCAGCTAAGTGTCCTAACACAGGTGAGGGTCTTGGCACGGTGTGTGGCTCTTGGTAGTTGCAGACGATGGCTCTCCTTTTGGAACCCGAAATCTGTCTGAGAAGTTACATGTGTCGGTTCTAACATTAGGTGTGATTTGCATGGCTCTAAACAGCCATACAGTATCATCAGGTCAGACCTGGTTGATTTAGTTTGGAAGCTTCTTTTCCTTTTGTCCTATTTGAAAAAGGGAAACCTGTGTTTCCTTTCTGGACCTGACGTTTATGGATTCATCCAGGGGAGCCTCATTCTTTGCCAATAGGGCAGTGTCCTTGGTTCCCGTATGAGCAGTTCTGTTGGTTAGTGCTTTTCCTCTTCATACATAATTATTTTTCTTTATTTATCACTTGTTACACTTCATTGGCTGGAGTTGTAGAGGCCATTCATTTACTTAGAAAATGGTTTTGTCACAGTTCTTTGGGAAAGACATTTTTTGAACTTAAATTCAAATACTAAGTTTCCAAAAGGCTTTCAGATGTATCATACCTTACCTAAAGGGAAACAGAAGTCAGAATATTCCCTTTTCTATAGGATTTAGAACTTTTAAAAGTATCACTTTTGTTTCCAGAAACAGTATAAGTCTGAGCTAGAGTTTGATTTTCTGTGTGTTTTTCAAGATGGTCTTTACCACCACCACCATCCCCCATCCCCCCTTTCTCTAGCCCGTCTCACTTCAGGCGTCCTGTTCACCTCTTCTTAGGTACTAATATTCTTTGCCTCCCAGACCCTCCTTTTGTAACCCATCACTATGGACTGCTGTTTCCTCACTCTGAAATCACTCTCCCCCCTCACCCATACTGTGCAAAAGACAGTTCCTCGGAGGGACTGATCTGAGATGTTAGGAGAGAAATAATATAAATTACGAAAACCTTTACAGACTGATATGTGGTCTGAATACCTTCCCTGAGGGCATTTGTATTTGCAAAACATGGTAACCCCTCTAGGACTACTGGTGACAATGATGGTAGAGCATTTATTGAACAACTACTGTTGTGCATTTTATACTTTCTCAGATGATTATATCTGGGGTTGATATACACACTGAATAAACATGTGTGTTTATTATCAAAACTTTAATAATAGATTTTTTTTTCATTTATTTTTATTAGTTGGAGGCTAATTACAATATTGTAGTGGTTTTTGTCATACATTGACATGAATCAAATAATAATAATTATCTAATAATAAATAAGCATTATTCCATAATGCTTATTTCCTTATGTTTGTATTAGAATCATTCATTCATTTGCTCAACATTAATACTTAAGGACTCCTGCTTGGAACCTTTTGCATGATGACAGTTTTTACCTTGAATTTTAGAGGACAGCCTGTTAAATGGACTTTGATTTCATTTAATTTGGCTGCTCTTGGTTTTTTGCATTTTTAACCAAGTATTACAGGGAAAAAAACATGCAACTTGATACTAAGGAGACTTACATCACTCATATTCATAAACTGACTTCCTAACCAAGGGCACTTAAAATTATAAATGCCTCCTTCAGTTTCAAAAAGTGTGTTTGTGGTGTTTTTTATTTTAAATCACTGTTAGCCAGTCTTCCAGATAAAATTCTCTGGCTTTGAGACTGTGATATGATAGAGGTTTTGTTGCCAAGATTTTTCTACATAATATTTCAAACTCTCTTCCTTCCAAAATCTGACTTTATTTTGAGCTACAGTACAGCTCTGTGAATGTTGAGGTCAGAAGAAGAAAGAAATCTTCTTCCCCATAAGATGAGCTTTTTGAATCTGGACCAGAGATACCTCACAGGTCACAAGCAAGTGGGGGAGAACTTTGCAGGAACGCGTTTACATTTCCCCGTGACCAGTTTAATTTTGACCAAGAAGCAAGAATAGGATGGTGGTACTCAAAGTCTTTTAAGGATACAGCACTTGGCATTATACAGTGTAGTTAGTATCATAAATACGTTGGTCTGTGCAGTATTGAAAACAAGATTTGGATTGGAATGATTTACTTAGAGTTAGGAGTTGGCTGACTCTAATTTTAGCCTAACCACATTGAGTCCAATTAGAACTTTCAAGTTTTACTTTGATGAGAGGTGCCCTGGAGAACATCATTTTCCTAAGTGTCTAATAGGTCTTATAAAGATAAGAGCTGTCTGTGTATGTTGGCAAGTCAGATACACTGTGATAAGTTGCAGAAGCCCTCCTGATTTGAGGCTTTTTGTCACACATAGTGTAACAAGTGGGGAAAGCCTGGGGCCCAGAAATGGCTAATCAAGTGATAGGTCTGTGTGCAAAATCTGTTTCATCCATTTCTAGGACCCAAGTGACCAGAAGTAGCCCTGCATAAGCACAAAAATTCTGGAGACAGAAAAAAATATGGATTTGAATCTTGGCTCTATTATATACTCGTTGTTTAACCTGTGTAACCTAGAGAGGATTAGCTTGGCCTCGTTGAGCCTTGTTCCCACTTACGTAAAATGGTGGTTGAAAATGGCTATCTTGGTGGACTATTATGAGAGTTGAAAAAATTGTTTGAGATGAGATATATAAACCACCTTGCTTGGCCTCAGACTATAATAAATGCTTAATAAATGTTAATTTCTTCATCATCCTCATCTGACATTTTAAAGTGTTCTTCTATTGGTGACAAGAAATAAGAGTCACTGGTCATCTGGCAGAGACTGAACTAGAAAAGGCAAGAAAGCGGCAGCTGATGACTTCGCACATGCCTCCAGCAGGAATGGAAATTTTGTGGAGGCCAAAGAGGGTTTCTTGTCCAAGGAATTTGACACACCTTTGGAGCTTGATCACAAGTTTTTGTCACTGCCATACCGACGTGTATAAAAGTATCCATTCTGAAGATGGAAATTATGTCTTTTCTGAAGAGTAAATAAGTGACAAGTTTCAGTTTAAAGTGAAGAGGTAGGGTGATACTTACCATCATTAAATATGCTGAAAGGTTTGGTGTCGTGAAAGCATAGGAGGGCCCAGGCACTGCTCTGTGTGAAGTTCAGCCGCGTCCCATTCAAACTGTGGCCACAGGATGCTCCAGGCCTGTGTGAACCACCTACCTCAACTCGGCAGTGGGAACACTTCATACCTTGTGGGCATGCTGTGGAAATTAAGTTCCCCTGCCAAGAGGCTGGCACAGCAGAGACCTCAGTAAATGCTGGTCAACAGCAGACTAAGCTGTCTGTCTAGTGTCTGTCTATGTGTCTGTATGCACGCACAGACTCGTGAAAAACACAGCTCATCCTCAGAGAGCTTAAGAGCCCTGAGAATACCCTGGATGCTTAAACGGCAGTACATTCAAGGGAGGAACACAGTGGGACCCACCCTGACTGCCTTATGGCTATGCTACCTGTTGACCCCAAGTGCCATGGCCCTGGCATTAGCAGGAGTGCTGGCCCTGTTAAGAGCGGAGTTTCAGGATCTTGTGTAGAAGGTGTAGGCAATCTGTGTGTTACAAGAACGAAGCACACAGACACTTGCTTGGTCGTTTAGCATGATTTTTTTTTTTTTTTTAAGCTAATACACTGTCAATTTTAATTTTCTTCTTCTTAAAATGTTATTGTTTAGGTGGCGAGCCTTAAACCCCCACAGGCAGCAGGCAGTCCTCACAAGTCTGTACGCAGCCGTGGCTTTAAGCTGGGCAGCCAGTCCCCAAAGAGCTTGGGTTCCCTGCAGTTTGATAACCGGCTTTAAGGATTGAAAAGAAACCTCTGAAAGCCAATTTCTGGTTTATCATTCTATTTTCTTCTTGTTCATTTTTATGCAAACTAATGCCATTCATTTGGATTTTCTTCTGTCATTAAAAGCTTTAAAAGCCAAAGCCTGCCTCTAAGGACTTTATAGCCTTGTGTCCTTGATGAGAGATCATTGCCTCCATCCTGATAGGCAGTGGCAAGCCCTCTTCTGTGGATGGGCGGGCCTCTGGAACTTGGTCCTCCTTACTGAGGGCTTAACTTTTCTGTGCAACTCCAGTCTATTCAAAGGTGACTCCCCTCCCGCTCCTTAATTCCATTGACCCATACGATCAAATACCTAGTTGGCAATGGTATTTGGCAAATACCTAGTTGGCCATTCATGTTCAATTACTCAGTTGTTTGCTGTTGGAAATTAAATGCCCTCTTATGCTTCTGGATTCACATGGGGATCGACAGCCAGTAGCTGCGTGATGTAGTGGAGAAAAGAACTGGGGCTTTGCAGTCAAGCAGGCTTGGGTGTGAGTCTTAACTGGTGCCTGCTGTGTGATCTTGTCCAAGTACCTTCCCCCTCTGTGCCTCGTTTCCCTCAGCCATAAAGCTGAGTGTTCGTGTGGTTGTAAAGATTAGAGATGGTACGTGTGAAGCGCCTGGCATTTTTCCTGGCACACAGTAGGTGTGTTGCATGGCAGCTGCCGCTACTGTGGTCGTCGTCTTCTGCTTGTCCACCTGGTTGGTTGGGGGCCCTGGCCCTGGTCTCTCTGGAAAACTTGCTGAGGGAAGCAGGGCTGGATCCTGGAACCCCTGCAGACTGAGAACTGCTGTGTCTTGAGGAGCAGCCTCACTGCCTCCCCACAGCCACTGACTGCGCCCCACCATAGGCCTGGTGCCCAGGTTATTGCCATTGAGGGCTGTGACTCCGTCTCACTTGGCCGTTTGGACCGAATGTCTGATTGGTGCTGCTGGTGAGAGTTCCGTGCTTTCAGTTCACCCTGCAGATGTGTCGCAAGTCGCCGGGGTGCCTACCTTCCAACCTTTTTGTCCCGATCAACAGAGGAGGCAGCCAGGTCCCCAGAGGCCAGATCCAAAAGGGTGATAAGCCTTAAGCCTTTCCCTTCCACCTGTGTGGTGAAGCTGGAGAAGGTGCAGCCGGAGGGTGGCTGTCGTGGCAGCCGGAGCAGAGGAATTTGGATGTGTGGCTTGTGGAAGCTTGGGCATCAGACAGGGTGCTCCCGTGTCTAGTGGGACAGCAGCCCTGGGGGGCTGACCACCTTAACATACATCTGCCAGAATCCCACTAGTCCTTTGAGCATGTGGAAGGGGATGACAAATGAGGCATCCTACTAGGGATGTTACTGTCCCTTCCTGCCATGTTCAACTTAATTTCTCTAAACCAGTCTGTTGTTGTTATTTAGTCGCTCTATCATGGCTGACTCTTTTGCGACCCTGTGGCCCCTGTGGCCCCACCAGGTTCCTCTGTCCATGGGATTTCCCAGGCAAGAATACTGGAGTGGGTTACCATTTCCCTCTGCAGGGGATCTTCCGGATTCAAGAATCAAACCTGTGTCTCCTGCTTGGCAGATGGATTCTTTAGCACTGTGACACCTGGGAAGCCCTTTATAGACCAACAACTGAGCATAAAAGAACTTCCAGATAGAAACAGCAATCAATACAAATAGCTAACATTAACTGAGCACTTACTATATGCCAGCTACTGGCCTAAACAGCTTACATGGATGATCTCATTTAATTCATATATGTATATATATGGATTGTGTGTGTGTGTGTATATATATATTTATGGATTATAATATATGTGTGTTTATATATAATCCTCTGAGAGAGGCACAGGTGCTTGTTAGCCCCTTGCTTAGATGAGGGGAATAAGCAGCAGGAGGTACTTAAGTAAGTACTGCTTAAGTAATAAGCAGTAAGTACTGCCTTACAGCAACCTCACTTTACAGGAAAAATGCCCCACCTTCTCCCCAGTGGTAGACTGCCGTGGGACCCAGACAGCCCTTGATGTCTCCTTACCTGCTTCTGCTCATACCTATTCCGTGTCTGTGGTCATAACTGGGTTGGAGTCACTCACATTCATGCCTCAGTGCTCCATGAGGCCTTCACTTAGGGCACTGACTTAAAAAAGGGCATTAGTGAGCAGTGTAGATGCCATGAAGTTTCCTTATTAGAGTTGGGAAAGGGTGTTCATATCATGTATTGACAGTGAGTAAGGCAGCCCCTGTTTCCGAGCCCAGGCTGCATGGCCTTATGGGACTTCCGAGAGCCGCCTTGTTATAAAGAGTGTAGAGTCTGCTTAGAGGACCTGCTTCTCCCCTGGCCATTATGCAGAGCAATCCAGGGCTTCTTCAAGCTGCTACCCACTCCCCTTGCTTAACCAAGCCCATTTGAAGACTTGCCCAAACCCATCTTAACCCCAAATGGAGATAAAACAACCAGAGTCATGATCAGGACTTATCCACCTTAGACAGCAGTTAGGATTTGAAGTAACTTTATTTTCCTTGTTGTTCCTGAGTTAAGGAGCTTTGGTAGCCCCCTCCATGCAGGCCAGATATGTAGGTGGGCCTGTTTTCTTTGGAAAAGAACTGGCTACTTTCATGTCAAAGAGCCCATGACCAGCTTGCTGTCCCCTTTCTTCTTGTGAGTTGTCAGCCCTTGCAAGGATGCTCAGCCTATCCTGGGGCCCACTCTTCTTCCAGCCCTCTCTGAGGCCCCACCATCCCACCCAAGAAGAGCAGGTAGTACTTGTTACATGCTCCCTGGCTTCATGCCCTTAGCCTTTCTTTGTCTGTTCTGAAGATGATGTTAACCTCTGCTGTGAGTATCAGCGACTCTTAAGCCTTATGGCTACCCTTTAGCCCCAGTTAGCTTTTTATTCATTTAACATTTATTATATATTGTTAACAATTTATTATGTATTATCAGACATTCTGTATCATCAGCAGTCAGAATTTTAGACATTTAGACAAAGCTTATTCCTTTAGACACAAAGGCGTGCTATCAGAGATGCAGAAGACATTGTTCTTATCTTCATGCTGTCTGTCAGAAATTTAGTAGAAATTTAAGCAGGAGCAGATATGATTCCTTGGAGCATTTTTGCATGTGCTCCCAAGTATGTAAAAACTAAAGTGTGTTTGGGGAGTCTTCTTCACTCTTAGAAGCTTCATGGCATGGCTGCTGCTTCTGAGCCAGAGTGTCCTTTGCTAATATCTTTTCTTATTTTGCTTGTTTGATGAAATTTGTTGATAGCATTAAACAAACCAAGAGGGAAATACACCTTTTCTACCTATGCCTAGTCAGATGAGGTACTTATCTGGTTCCTGGTATATTTTTCTTGAATGACAATAATTAAAAATCTTTCAACTCATAATTTTGTTATAATGATAAAGAGAGCCTTAATTGTGGGGTCAGGGTTAAATTTTTATGATTTGGAACATTAAGTGCTGCTTGTAGAACATGATTAGAGCACAGTTCTGTCACTTCAGAAATTCAGTTTTGTTTAGAATAACTCAAAAAGAGAAATATAAAATAATGCTTGGGAGTAGCCAAGTAAAACCTTTAGATTTGCTTTTTAGTTGTGAAGAAAATTGGGAATGAACCTTATGGAAGCTTGGAAAACATTTGAGAGAAGAAAAGTCTATGCTGTTAATAGGTGAATATAATATGAATATAATACATGAGAACTATGCTAGCATGTATTCATTATTTATGTGTACTTACTAAAATAGGCCACTTGGTCTACAAGCTTGAAATAAGCTTATTATTCTTCTGAATGGATTTTCTACTTTTTAAATTTTTTATGGAAAATTATAAATACACAACAGTAGAGAGAAGAATATGAACCCCACATGCCCATCATCAACATTTAACAGTTAACTCTCCTGGCCAGTCTTATTATATTTATTTCCCATCCATTTCCCCTCGCTGAACCATTTTTATTTGAATCATCTTATTTCATTCTTAAATATTTCCATATATACATATATATGTGTGTGTGTGCCTATATATCTAAAAGACAGCAGCCTTTAAGAGCCACAAAGTACCAGTATCACAACTGCAAATTCCTTAATATCATCAAAGATCAAGCTGGTGTTCAACTTTCCCCATTGCCCCATATAGATTTATCTCTCATGTATATAAATTCCACTCAAGTGTGAAAATTTGAATAAACTGTAAAAAATAGAATTTTTTTTTTACCTATATAATACTTCATGTTTACATGCAACTGTAGTTGAGATTCAGATAAGGCCTAAAGAGTACAGTCGTTAATTTCTTAAATTTATATTGACGTATAAAAGTGTATACAGATTGTAAGTGTACAGTCCAGTGAATTTCCCCAAAGGGAACACTTCTGTATAACCAGCACCCCAATGGGGAGCCCAAATATTACCAGCTCCTCAGAACCTTCCTCTGTCCCTCCTATCAACCCCTCCCTCCCTCCCAGGTAACAGAATTTTAATTTCCAGCACCACAGTTTAGATTTGCTTGTCTAAGAACTTAGGAAATTCTAGAGTATTTTCTAGTTAGTGCTTGGTTTCTCCCTCTCAATAGTGTTTGTGAGATCAGTTCACATGTTGCATGTAGCATGTAGCGGTATTTGGGCATTCTCATTACTAAGAACTATTCTACTGTAAAACCTATACCCCGGTTTTTCATTCTGTTTTGTGTTTTGTTTGGAATTGAAGTATAGTTGATTTACAGTGTTGGGTTAGTTTCAGATGTACAGCAAAATGATTCAGTTACATAACATTTTTCTCAGATTCTTTTCCCTTAGAGGTTTTTGCAAAATATTTAGTATAGTTCCCTGTGCTATACAGTAGGTCCTTATTGGTTATCTATTTTATATATAAGAGTACGTATATGTGAATCCCCAACTCCTGGTTTATCCCTCCTCCCCTCCAAACCAGTGATCATGAGAGGAGAGCACAGATGCAGTGTGTTTGAAGTGCATTTCATTATGTTTTTGATCCATGCCTGGACTTTTTCCAGGTTTTTGGCTATTGCAAATAGTGCTGCTTTGAACATGTTCTTGTCTTTTGGCGACTGTGCACCTACATATTCATGTGAGGTATGTACCAGGAATATGATGACTATATAGAAGAGTATGTACCTCTTCAGCTTCAGTATATCTGCCAAACATGTTTCTAAGAGATGTTCTACTACCAATTTACACTCTGAACAGCAGTGTATAAAGTGTAGTCCCTCTACATATGGGGTCATTATTAATTATAAATTACTAGGCATGTAGGTTACTAACTGAGTTTTTGCAATTGAAAATTTACAGGTGTAAGAAAGACATTTCTTCTAGTTCCTAGATACAGAACTTATCGACACATTACTGTTTTTAGCAATCTGAAATTTTAAGGAAATGGATTTTGACCACACTAATGGCCAAAATCATGCATTCTCCATCTGAGGAATATTTCCCGTTTATAAAGCATCCAAGTCTTTGTTTATAGCCATGTTCTCTGGGTGTATCTCTCTCACTGTGATGAAAATAGAAAGTTGTTTGCCTTTATTCCTTTGGGAAGAACTTCTAGAAGTCTGGTGACTCTCTGTCTTTTATTTTCAAGCTCAGCTAGTGCCTAACCCAGGTAGCGCCTTTTCATCTTTCCAGTTGTCTATTTCACTCTTCTGTGGAATCCTTTTTAGTTTCTGCATTTCTCTGAAACTAGGAAGATTAAAGAAAACTTGTAAACTTAAGAGGAGAGAATCACTACTCAGTTTAGAGAAAAGCTTACTTTCTGGCCCATGCATTTTATATTTGTATTAATGCTTTTAAATAAAAGATACTAGATGTCAAAATAATGGCATCGTATGGTGAGGTATCCAGCAGTATGTAACCAGCTTTTGCATGTAACTAAAATATGTTTCCTCCAGTGCTTCCTCTGTGCCCTTCTCCTTTGAATTTAGTCTTCACTCATATGGATTCATGCCTTTCCCCCTGGAATTACTTTTAGCTCTTTCTTCATCTTTTCCATTTGCTCTGTGTGCATTCCCCTTCCCCATTGATGTCATCAGCTTGGACCCTGGGCATCAAATCTTGCACCAAGGTAGTAAGAAGAAGGTAGGATCAGCTTTAGCATGCCCGCTAGGTCTTGCACTCCACTTTATGCTATGGAGTCAGTTTCTGTAACATGGCAAAGATCCATCTCCTTTAGCACTTAGGAGTCTGTGCAATATCATTCAGTAATTATAACCAGTCACGTTCATGACTGTTATGTGTGACAGAATCAATAACGCCCTGCTCTTTTTGTTTGTTTTAATTGCACTCAGAGACAGGGATTTCTTTTTTCATCTGTCACCTTCTATTAGTTTTTGAAAGTCTTGTTAGGGAAAAACTGTACACCTTATTGGTCCTCTGGTTAATCAGGGAGAGCCTCTGCCAGGGTGGCAGCAGAAGAGGAAGAAGGGTTGTTAGGAATCATTGAAGATGCTGTCTAGGTGCACGTGGGCAGAAGGCAGTTCCTCTTTGTTTTTTTCTATTTCAAGAGAGTTCTTTAAGCTCGGAAAATCCACCACAGAGAGCCTGGTACTGACTGTGAGAGACTTCAGTGGCACAGGACTTCAGAGTGCCTGCCCCATAGCCTGGGCTCCTGTCACTTCCTGGAGATCCTTTGTGGAAAGCATCTGATCCCCAGACTTCGAGAGGTAGGCTCAAAGTTTCATTAAAAGGCGTAATATCCAGGCTTTTCATCATCATTAGAGTTTCCCCTCTGAGAGCCTTTGGGGTCAAGTGCAGGGCTGAACCATTGCCTAGAAGTCTCAACGAAGCCTTGCCCTTTTATCAGGTTCCACTGTGAGTTCAAAAATGGATCTTCACACATTTCAGGACTTTTTCAAAGTGTGAGTCCTCTTCATGCATTTTTGTTATCTGCCAAAGAAGTGGGATCTAGCATCTTTTCTCACTCCCACTTTCAGGGATGTAGAGCTTTGGGCCTTCTGTTTAAGACTGGGGCAAAGGAGACTGCATATGGAAACTTATTTTTTATATTAAGGTTTGTTTTCAGACTGGAAACTGATCTGACCCAAGAAGCTGTTAGTCATTAGTGAAAATCTGAGTGATCTTCTCGAAGGCAAAAATCAATCTGTGTAGAAATAGAAGCTTATCTAATGAGATGAGACTTCTGATGAAGGATCCTTATAAATCAGAGTACATCTTGGGAAGTGTCATGCTTGGAGAAGGTGTTCTCTTTCATGAAGCCTGTTTGGCAGACGGTGATATCATCCTATAACTGGGCAGTGTGTAGATCTGGACTTCATTTTGGTCATTAAACTTTAGCTGTAATTTTCTAATCCTTATCACTGCCTATTTACTGTTGTGTCAAACAGCCCACTCCTCAGTCTTCATATTGAGTCAGTTTCCTCCTTGCGTAAAGAATGCTCAGGGTCTAAGAATGGAAGTTTTGTGTATGGAAACATCTCTGTTTTGTGTAGCTGATGTGTGAATAATATTCTTCCAGTTCTGGATTCTTCCCGCCGTAGTTGGCAGTGACTTTTCTTGTTGGTAATCGGTCTTTTTGTGTCATCTTGGGCACGTGTACACCATGCCTCCTTGGCATTCTGTCACAGTTGTTCTGGATTTTTTCATTTCTTCTCCATTGCCACCTCGGTCAGCGCGTCATTCTTGGTCCCTATTTTGTTCAGAGATCCATCTGTGTTCCCTTCTGTGAGCTGTTCCCATCGTGGCTCTCACTCTTGTCTGAGCACAGCCACAGCTTCTTGCTCAAACCAGCTTGGTCCCAGAGAGTCAGAAAAGTGAGATTCTTTCACTTTCCCTTCACATATGGAGCTCTATGTAATTAATAATGCTTTCCCCCTTTACTTTCTACTTCAGAAGACCTGTTTCACCTTGTTAATCAAGATTATATTATTTGGGGAGACTTTTACTGATAGATGGGGCCACTTTCGGTTTAGTATTTAATAAGCACTTGACTTTGATAGTGATCCGCTGTGACTTCTATACTTTCTTAGGTTGTTACTTATGAGCAGTGTCTCAGTTGCTCATATTATATAACTTAAGTTACAAGGCTCTAGTCTCTTTATCCAACTACTAAAATATCCTGGCCCAATTTATCTTTGTCCCCTTGTTTCCTTCAAAGGTTAGTCCTTCTCTGTGTTTCATCTGTATCCCATACCATCTTACTTTTTCAAGGACTATGCTCTTCTGGTGGGATTCCTTGTGGCTCAGCTGGTAAAGAATCTGCCTGCTATGTGGGAGACCTGGGTTCTGTCCCTGGGTTGGGAAGATCCCCTGGAGAAGGGAATGGCTACCCACTCCAGTATTCTGGCCTAGAGAATTCCATGGTCTGTATAGTCCATGGGGTGGCAAAGAGTCAGACATGACTGAGCGACTTTCACTTCCACTTCTTCATCCAATTCTAGGAAACTGTTCCCATCGGTACACCTACATACTTTCAGGTCTTCCATTTAAAAAATAATCCTTTCATGACCCCAGACCTCCTGCCAGCATTTCCTCTTTGCCTCATTTACCTGGAGAGATATCTGCAATTGTTTTGAGTACTTATTAATTCACCCTTCATTCACCCTTTAGCCCACTTCAGTTTGACCAAGACTCTCCCTACTTGATTTCTGCTCCTGACAGGAGCCCGTGTGCTACCCAACCCATTGGCTAGCTTTCCCTTCCTCTTCACTTCATCTCTTGGTAGTTTTCAACACAGTTGACATCTCTTTGCCTTAAAATCATTTCTCTATTGACATCAGACATATACTGTCTTGCTTATTCTTCTACCACATCACTAACTTTCATCTTTGTGTCTACTACAGATGTCCTTCCTGTATCTTACTTCTTAAATTTGGAGACTCTCTCTGGCTCTATCCTGGGGTACTCTTTTCTTATACTTCCTCTCTTTCTCTACATTCTTAGAGCTCTGATCCGTAAATGTTAGGGATGATTATTTCTAACACTACCACATTTACTTTCAGTTCAGTTCAGTCACTCAGTTGTGTCCGACTCTTTGTGACCCCATGGACTGTAGCACGCCAGGCCTCCCTGTCCATCACCAACTCCCGGAGTCCACCCAAACCCATGTCCATTGTGTCAGTGATGCCATCCAACCATCTCATCCTCTGTCATCTCCTTCTTCTCTCGCCCTCAATCTTTCCCAGCATCAGGGTCTTTTAAAATGAGTCAGCTCTTCGCATGAGGTGGCCAAAGTATGGGAGTTTCAGCTTCAACATCAGTCCTTCCAATGAACACCCAGGACCGATCTCCTTTAGGATGGACTGGTTGGATCTCCTTGCAGTCCAAGGGACTCTCAAGAGTCTTTTCCCGCACCACAGTCAAAAGCATCAATTCTTCGGTACTCAGCTTTCTTTATAGGCCAACTCTTACATCCATACATGACTACTGGAAAAACCACAGCCTTGACTGGACGGACTTTATTGACAAAGTAATGTCTCTGCTTTTTAATAAGCTGTCTAGGTTGGTCATAACTTTCCTTCCAAGGAGTAAGCATCTTTTAATTTCATGGCTGCAATCACCATCTGCAGTGATTTTGGAGCCCCAAAAATGAAGTCTCTTACTGTTTCCCCATCTATTTGCCATGAAGTGATGGGACTGGATGCCATGATCTTAGTTTTCTGAATGTTGAGTTTTAAGCCAACTTTTTCACTCTCCTCTTTCACTTTCATCAAGAGGCTCTCTAGTCCTTCACTTTCTGCCATAAGGGTGGTGTCATCTGAATATCTGAGGTTATTGATATTTCTCCTGGCAATCTTGATTGCAGCTTTTGTTTCCTCCAGCCCAGCGTTTCTCATGATGTACTCTGCATATAAGTTAAATAAGCAGGGTGACAATATACAGCCTTGACGTACTTTTCCTATTTGGAACCAGTCTGTTGTTCCATGTCCAAATCTAACTGTTGATTCCTGACCTGCATATAGGTTTCTCAAGAGGCAGGTCAGGTGGTCTGGTATTCCCATCTCTTGAAGAATTTTCCGCAGTTTATTGTGATCCACATAGTCAAAGGCTTTGGCATAATCGATAAAGCAGAAATAGATGTTTTTCTGGAACTTGCTTGCTTTTTCGATGATCCAGTGGATGTTGGCAATTTGATCTCTGGCTCCTCTGCCTTTTCCAAAACCAGCTTGAACATCTGGAAGTTCACTGTTCACGTATTGCTGAAGCCTGTTTTGGAGAATTTTGAGCATTACTTTGCTAGCGTGTGGAATGAATGCAATTGTGTGGTAGTTTGAGCATTCTTTGGCATTTCCTTTCTTTGGGATTGGAATGAAAACAGACCTTTTCCAGTCCTGTGACCACCGCTGAGTTTTGCAAATTTGCTGACATATTGAGTGCAGCAGTTTCACAGGATCCTCTTTCAGGATTTGAAATAGCTCAACTGGAATTCCATCACCTCCACTAGCTTTGTTTGTAGTGATGCTTCCTAAGGCCACTTGAGTTCACATTCCAGGATGTCTGGTTCTAGGTGAGTGTGAGTGATCACACCATCATGATTATCTATGATTACTTTACATGATATCTATGGTAATAAGAATTTATATAAACTGCCTAGAATACAGAAAAATATTCCATAAATGGTGCTGTTACATGCTTTTTCATCTTTGTTTCTTTCATAAATTTGTATATCAACTATTTGTTAAAGGAATGAGTAGTTGAATTTATCTTTATTTGGTTTCAGATCTATAGTGTTTTGGTTTTCTATTAGGTGCCAGTGGTCACACACTCTCTCTGAGGAGATGTATATCCAGTCTACCAGATACTGGGGCAAACATTTTAAGATTATTTTTTTGACCTATCGACCTTTATTGGTCTACTCTCTTGACTTTGCCCATTTTGACTGTTTCTAGATCCAGTGTGAATCCCTCTGTGTCTTGGATGCATTTTAAAATAACTTTAATTAGAACGTTTTCATTGGGGGTTTTAAAGCAGGAAGAATAACAGCTGTGTTTATCTACCTCTGCTGAGAGCCAGCCTGCCCACCCACATTTGAGGTGGTTGTATTCTGGGCAGCTCTCGGTAGTGGTCAGCACACCCAAGATTGACAGTGCCCAGACCTTCCGTGCAATGACAGAACTCCATAGCATCCCTCCTACTGTTACTATTACACATACACAAATATTTAAAAAAGTGAATTGTCAGGCTGCTTTTGCTCCTTAGTTCCTTGAATTGAGAGCTTTTTGTTGCATGCTCTGACCTCTTCTTAGAGAGGAAGCTACATTTTTGACTGGCTAAAGAAAGATGAAGAAAGTCAGGAGCAGCAAAAAAAAAAAAAAAAGCCCTAATTTCTGTTCAGAATATGTTTGGGAGGGAAAACAAAGCATGTAACAAATTCGTGTGACTTCATACAAAAAGTGACAAATGAATTTCAGTGAACTATATGTACATAAGGAACAAGTTTGAATCCCTAAGTTACAAATCTTTTAAAGTAAGAAAACAGGTATTCATTCCAGATCTTTGGTACTTCCGAGTCAAAGCTGGAGTGCCTACTATTCAAAAATTTTAATGGTTTTTATGTGAAGGTCAAGATAGAGACATTATACTAACTAGCGAAACCAATTTTTATTCCTTTCTAAATCTTAAAATCCAATTATATAGCCGTGCATTGTCCTAAATATATTCAACTCAGTCCCGAAGAAAAACTGGTCTTTATTATCCATAGCAATTAAGTTTTCAAATGCCCTTCTTTACTTCAGGATGAAACCTGGCAGTTTTCATTCAGTGTACCTTTTATACCAAAGAGTTTAATTACAGAAATGCATAAAGAACATAAAACTGAGAGATGCAAAAAGTGTAAGGTTTTGATTCTGATGGAACTTTGAGAATCATTTATCTGTTAAGATTCTTTTTTTCTACTGTACATAATGAAAAGCTTGAATAAACAGCGGCTTCCATAAACTGGGCATGCGTTTTTTCACCTAGGGGTCCAGGGCTGGTATCACCGCTCCTCTGCCTTTCAGCTTTGTCTGTATTCTCTGGCTTTAGTTGCCTTGTGCTTGCAAGGGGAGTGGACCACTTGCAGGGTCACACCTACCTTTCTGGAAGGCAGAAAGGGCAACCCAGGAGGCAAGAGGAGTGTGTCAGCTTTCAAAGAGGTCTCCCAGAAACCCAGTTGACCAGCAAGTGCCTTTCATTGGTCAAGACTCAGTCTCATGGCCAACGCTCAGTCCTGAGTGAGGCTGAAAGCCCAGTGCCACCTTCCCATCCCCCCAAATCAGGGATCTGTTGAGAAGAAAATGGTAGACTGCTAACCCTGTCATCCCCTGGAGAGTGAACATACACATTTTCTGAAAGGGTCTTCACCTTGAAGAACTGATTCTAATTAACTTCAGATTTTTCTCTGACCCTGTTTTCTTCTGGGGCCATATCATTTCCTTCTTCACTAGTAAGTGTACCCTTCTTGATTTCTCTGCTTCGTAGCAATCAATTCAGAAACAATTACATATGCACTTAGCTATTGGTCTGTGGAGCTGGGAGAAGGCCAAAAGGGTGAAAATCACCCCATTAGCCCTTGTGGAGATTTGTGCCATTTGTCAGTAATTGACTTGCTCTTTTTGTGGTTTTCACAGGACTCCCTGCCCTCAGATCAAAGGTGACTGTGTTCAATACTGAATAAAAAATAAAAACTGTCAATGACAAAAGCATGAGGATAAAATGACTAACCATTGGATTCTGGCCATTTCATTATTCTTGGGAAGAATGAGAGAGAATATGTCCATGCATCGTGATGACAGTTTTCTGGGGAACACACTGTCTCCCACCCACCGTGGTCCCTGAGGGTCCTTAGCCTCATCCACTCAGTGATGAGACTGTATGTGGCGGGTACACTGGAACCACTGGGGAGCTCTCTCATGCACCTCCTCCTCCCCACCTTCACCTACTGAGAGTGAACAATTTCCGGATAATCTCCTGGTCTCACCCCTCCACCTCCTCAGGATGGACTTGTTGGCAGTGTGCATTTGGTTATCCAGTCTGCTGTGAAGTATGGTTCTAATTTTCCCCTATAAATGGGGTTCAGATGGCACCACTTGCATGCCTTTGATCTCATTTTCACTGTGAAGGTCTCCACCCATGGGATCAAAAGTCATTCAAGACCTAAACTTGAAAAGAGTTGATTTGCAGTTTTCTTTTGCTTCCTCTGCTTCCCTTCATTTTCTTTTAGGAATCCTGTCTAGCTCCATCATGCTCCATCCCGCAGTTTCACTGAATCATTGCTCTTTACAAGTTGACAAGGTGTTCCCACCCCCAGATTTCCATTCTCTCTTCTCTTCAGCAGGGAGTGTCTTCACAATCTCCTTTCTCAAACACAGGATGAGTTGAAGTAAGCCCCCTCCAGACAAATGTGCCAAGGAGGAACTTGTGCAGATGTGGGGCATGGCAGCCTGTTGGCATTCCGCCAGCAGCATCTGGTCCTGTACTGATGGCCTCTCAGAGGCTGGGGGAAGCGTTACCTCATTCTTTAATTTGCACTAGTCCCCGGGATACTTTCACACAGGTGGTTCCTGAGTCAAGTACGTAAGATGGTACTCGCTAAGGCAGAGAAAGGAGCCCACAGGGAAAAGGAAGGACCAGCACAGGCAAGGGCAGACACCCAGGAATAGGAGAGGGGGTGCACCAGGTGAAGGGCTCGTGGCCTGACCCTGGTGGGCAGAACCCATTACTGGGCTCTGTATTCATGGCAGTGAACCTGATGTAGCTCACGGAAGCAGGATCTACCCCATGACGGCCCCTGGACAAAAGTTGGAACTCCACTTAGAATGAGAAGCTGGTGATGAGCTGGTGTTTGCTCATTTCTTTATTACTCACAACCCTCTGACATTCATATATTATTAATACCTCCACTGTTGTGCCTAACCCCACATACAACCTTCATGTCCCTGTCAGTTGTATTGATGAATCTGATGAACGTTCGTGTTCTTCCATCTTCCTTTAATTGCATTTCCTGTTTCTTTACTCAGCTGAGTTTGGTGAGTCCTTCCAGCTTCCCCTCACATGTCGTCTCTCTCAGATGCCTGCTTGAGTGCCCCCGGCCTGAGTGGATGCCTCTCATCCGTGCTCCCGTGGTATCTGTGTACATCCTTGTCTCCTTTTCCTGCAGTTCAGGTTTCCTTGTCATTTCTCCTCCTGCATGGCAGGGCTTTGAGGTTAACAACCACGTGTTATTCAGCATCCTAAATATGGTGTCTAACCTGGTGTCTGATAGAAAATATTTGCTCAGCAATATTAATTAATGGATAAAATGTAAAGAAATTGCCTCTGTTGTCAGATGTCATAGCTGTGTTTTTCATCTCTTCAGCTGACATAATAGACTCTACTAGGCTGGTCCCCATATGATTCTTTAGTTTCAGTGTCTGTCTGGGTTTGGAGTGAAGCAGAGTGGAGTGGGGGAAGCTACTGTAGCAGGAGAAAGGAAGGGGATTGATTGTGGAGAAAGGTTTGCTTGCAGGTCAACAGGTTTCTGATACATACCAGCATAAAAATCGACCTGCAGTTCTTATCAGTCTACAGTCAGCCTATTTCCTGAAAGGTCAGAAATGAGGCATCGAGCTTGAAGCCAGCAGAGCGATAATGAAAACCAGCCAATGACAGATTCAGGATAAAGGGAAGATGAACATCATCTTAACCACAGACTATACAAACACTTCATGCGTTTCTTACCCAGGGATCTACCATCTGGCTGAATGCTTTCAATATGAATGTTGATTTTCCATAATCACAATTCTGAGCTTCTTTATTTGCCTTGTCCCTTTCAGCAGTCATATTTCTCACTAAGATTACCTGTGCCTACGTGAAGTAAAAGTCTTAGAAATGGAACCATCCTCCATTCCTTCTAAATACTAGTTTTTTTCATTTTATCTTATATTGGAAATCATCTCAGTAAAGGTCATCTTTTTTCACCCCATTTGGGTGTTCTTCTTTAGGTACCAGTTGGATGGACAGGCCGGTCATTCTCCAAAGTTAATCTCTAGGGTTTTCATCACTTTTCAACTTTATTTTAAAAAAATGACTATTTAAAAAAGAGAGCAGTATTTGGGGATTGGAGTGTGGGAGGTCAGTAATGACAAACTTTTTAAAGATAGCTGTGCAAAGAGGCAACACGGTCCCTCTCTTTCTAAAGGGTGTGGAAGAGGCCTCAATTTGCTATATTCTATTTATATCTAGGGATGTGCTGTCCAGTATGTCCAGCTATACATGACTTTGAACACTTATAATTAAAACTAGTCCCAAGTAAGCTGTGCTGTAAGTAACATATACTCCAGATTTTGAAGATTTAGTACAAAAGAAAAGAATGTGAAATAACTCATCAACCTTTTAATATGTATTACCTGTTAGATTAATTGAAATAAATTATTGACATCATCTGCTTCTTTTTACTTTATAATATAGCTGTTAAAAATGAATGTTGTTCATGTTTTATTCTGTTGGACAGGGTAGCTCTAGTGTTGTAACATCGTCATATATTACACATGCAGTATACATAGTAAGAATTCAATAAACATATCTTCATAGCTTTGACTTAGAGATAATGGCCATTTCCATCTTCGAAACAACAGAAAATACCTCATCTTCACTTCTCAAATTAAGCCCAACAAAGCTGTAACTCCAAGCATACATAACACTTGTGTTGTGTAACTGCCTCTAATGGAACCTTTTTGTTAACATCTTGCATTTATCTCTCTTGTTTCCCGAGGAAACCATTGCTATTCAGTTGTCTAACTGAGCATCCAGGGTTGGAAACAAGACTTATCAAACTAGAATAGAAGTCATGAAGACACTCAGACGCCACAAGCCAGAATTACGTTCGTCCATATGGTCTGCTGATGCATTATCTCTGTTGCCTTGGCCACCAGATCACCATGAAAGATGTAAATGTTATTAGGCAAATGCAGCAAAACATCTTGGTATTTAGCTTGATCCAAATCAATCGTACCTGTTTAGAGAAAGGCAAATAAGTGCAGTGTGGTTATTTTCTTTTCATATAATGTTGAGATGTAATTAATTTTCTGCTTTTCAATCCCTTGTACCCACCTAATTTTTTCAGTTCTGGGTTTATGGTGCTTTCTGGGTGCCTGGAGTTGACTACATAAGTGCTCTTTCTCCCCTTGCATATCAACACCCTACTTTGTTATTAATAGTTCACCAGCGAGGCTTATTTGAGCGTGTTGAACAAGTGTTTATGCAGAAACTGAGCTAGCCCATGTCTTAAATAAGCATGGTGACTTTTCAAATAGGAATGTCTGGCTAATGGGGAGAGGACTTGATGTTTAGGGGCTTTGTGAAAGCTTTTGGGTGTGGTTCACCACTGAGATGCTTTTTGCTGCTCTGTTTCCAGGAAGGCCAGCCTTGCCCCTATTAGGAGCAGATAGTATTTAAAAATCCAAATGTCATTCTCTTAATGCAGTTTGGTTCTGGCATAATGAGCTAGCGTTGTTTTGTCTCTTTTGTTGTTTTCCGTATTAAAATGTGAGAGAATGGCTTCCTCTGGACCTTAGAATCAGGAAGGGGATTTGGTATAGATACTGATTTTTATATGTCTTAGAAATGGAGGAACAGTGTCTAACATAAAATAGATAAGGCTTTTGTGATGAGTGTTATTTATTTATTTATTTTTCCGGCAGAGATAAAGTATGTACTAAAATATTGCAATCATAAAATCATCAAAGATAGAAGTGGAATCTTTTGAAAGACTAAATCTTTGCATGATTGTATTATTAATAGCTGTTACAGAGATATTAGGAGATAAGTGATCCTCAGTGTTGGTAAGCAGGTCACAGCGTCCTATTAAGCAGCTCTCCTACAGTTATCTGTTTACACACTGTGGTTAATATTACTCTTGTATTTTTTTTTTTTAATGTTGAGATTTCCACACTCCCTGCATATTTTGTGTTTTCTGTCCAATAGCCAAATACAAGGATCTAGCCTTGATGCTCTCCTATATGAAGTTTTGGGTGATTTCCATTCCCTGGTACAATGTGTGCTTTGTAGATAAACAAGATGAATTATTTTCTTGCCCACATAAAGCTAAGCAGAATTTTTGTGTATAATTTTGCACCTAATTAACATTGCACTGCATTTGTAAAGTGGTAGAGTATTAAGTGATTTTTGATTGACAGTTCTAAAATGCCTTCTATACATAAAGCCCAGAATACTGGAAGCAAAATGATTACCCAAATCTCTGAAAACCTGAATGTACACAGGCAATATCCTTTTATCTCAGTTGAATGGCTGTATGTGCATGCACGCACACACACACACACACATACACAGGGACAATAAAGCTGAACTTCAAATGGGAATATTAAAAAAAAAAAAAAACTTACAGCCAGGAAAAGAATTGTTTAATTATCATGTTTCTGTATGTTCACATGTTTAAAACATATCAGCTATAGCCAGAAATGATAATATAAATTACTATGTTTCTTACATTTCTAAAAATTTTTTTTCACATTTTATTACTTCTGCAGGAGGGGTGTGTCTTAGAATCTGTGACATCTTTAAATTGTAATCAGCCAAGTGGCAGTCATGACATAAATGTGATTGCGGTGCAGACTGGGCATAACTGCCCATATTGTCAACACATCAGTTAAGGTAGACGGGCTTTAATTGCCCTGTAAGCTGCCTTCAAAAAGATTATGCCATTCGGTGTATATATAAAGGCATAGAAACAGAGAAATGTGATCTATGACAAATCTAAAGCAAAAAGAGCTCTTCTAGAAAGAAATTGAGAACTTCCCTGGAAGTCCTATGTTTAAGACGCTGAACTCCCAAGATAGGGGTCATGGGTTCAATCCCTGGTTGGGGAACTAAGATCCCACATGCTGCATGGCATGGCTATGAAATAGAAGTGTGTGGTCAAAAAGCATTCTGTTATGGTTTAATTGATGATATCTTTACTTATTTACATTGATCACAGTACATCTTGATAATCAATAGTGACCTGAATATGATGAAAACCAAAATATAAGGTCAGGGCTTTGCAAAGTGAATGGAATTTTTTTTTCCTTTACATTCTTCCTATGGATATATTTCCATTTCTCCATCTTACTACAAACTAGAACTCTCTTCCATCTGAGGCAGCATTGCCAACTCAGCACCCAGAGGGCATGCCACTCCTGGGGGATTCCATGGACAGAGGAGCCTGGTGGGCTACAGTCCATGGGGTCTCAAGGAGTTGGACATGACTGAGCAATTAATTCTCTCTCTCTCTCTCTCTCTGCATCCCCTAAGTGAGATAAGAAGCAATCCACCCATATTCTTTTGCCCACGGTCCGTGTGTGCATGTGTGTGTTTATACACAATAGTGTTGAAAAGGCAAAGGGCCAGTGTTCAAGTCAAGTTGGAACTCATGAAACAGACAGTAAGAAGCCACTAGCCTCCCAAATGGCGCTCCAGCTTGACTATGACCTAACACAGGTCTCTAGCCAACAAAGCTAATCAGTTACAGACACAAAACTAAGCTAAGTTCAAAGACATCTGGTCCTGGCCAACCTAAAGCTACACTTTTAAACCAAAGCAAGATTTGCATGTACTCTGTGACTCTACATTGTTGTTCAGTCACTAAGTTGTGTCCGATTCTTTGTGACCGCATGGACTACAGCAAGCCAGGCTTCCTTGTCCTTCACTATCTCCTGGAGTTTGCTCAGCAAACATTCTCCCATTTCTCTCATTTGTTTTAGACTCCTGGGCTAGATCTCTCCTGTGAAAATAGATATAAATGAGAGTTGCCATGTTATTTCTCTCTGGTCTATGCATGGATGCTGAGTTGTTTTGTGGTACATGTTTATCAGAAAGTGATTATTTCCAAGGCCAATGCAACATTTGAGAAGAAAGCCTTTCTAGGTGGAGATCCATTGGCTAATCTTGGATCTGAAGAAAAAACATCAAAGAAGAGACAATCTAGTATAATTCTATTCTAGTTAATTCTAATTCTATAATTCCAAGTTTATTATAATTCCATAATTGTGTATTCTAAAAATGTATGCTCAGTTGTTCAGTCATGTCCGACTCTTTGAGACCTCATGGACTGTAGCCCACCAGGCTCCTCTGTCCATGGGATTTCCCAGGCAAGAATACTGGTGTGGCTTGCCATTTCTTTCTTCAGGGGATCTTCCCAACCCAGGGACCAAACCCAAGTCTCTTGCATCTCCTCCATTGGCAGGAGGATTCTTTACCACTGTGCCACCTGGGAAGCATTCTAAAAATAGAAGTTTTATATTTTTTATGGACATGTTTACTTCTGTGCTTTTAGAAGTTTTTTTTTTTTTTTTTTTTAATGCACAACCCATCTGACCTCTCAGCTTGGATTATCTTAAATTTTACTTCCTCTCACAATTTGTTTACTGTGTTTTCTTTTTTCTGCTAAAATTCAGATCATTCTTACTTGTTTTGCTTTAATTTGACTTTATTTGTTGGTGAGCTCTTTTTTACATAAATCAGGCATATATTGTTCTTTTTTTTCCCCTTGGGAATTCTTTTTTATCTGTTCTCTCTCTCTTTTGGCATTTTACCTTCAGTTCATTTTCAACTTTATTTTCTACCCTTTCTGTATCTTCTGCCTTTTTCTCCATTACCCAAAATTCATTAATTTTTTTTTTTTTCTGCACAAAGGTTTCTTTTTATTCATAACATTATTATTTAAGTCAATAAATTTTTAAGGATTTTCACACGTCCTGATTCTTTCCACTGCCAGTCACCATAGTTCCTCCAAAGTTGTCACCTTCAAGGCAGCCCTACAAAAAGTTCTGCTCAATCCACAGCTGTTTAATGTGAAGATTCCTTTATTATCAGTGGTGTTCAGTGATGTCTATCTCCAGTGGAGAGGTGTTCTGCAGGATTCATCATGGTGAAGTGTTTGATTGCTTTAAGAAATTGAGTGTGCCTAAATATTCTGCATTTGTTGTTTCCACTTCTTCATCCTTACTAAATGAGTTTCATTCAATGCTGTGTGAATATCAGTTTTTCTAAAATGCCGCTCTCGATTGTGCAGGATCTCTCTCTGGGAAGATGAGTCTTCTAGAGAGGTTCCTTTCTTTCCTCCTTTTCACCCATCCCACTGTCCTGCTTCCCATACTCCAGGACCTGAAACATGGCAGGTACTCTGTGAATATGGTTGAGTGAATGAGTCTGTCTTTAAAATGTATTTTGTCTTCTCCCCCCCAAAGAAAAAAAACCTGTCTACAGGAGTAGTTTTGTGAACACTCAAGGGAATGAGGGAGAAAGTGGGCAATAATTCTTAATATTTGCCTTTTTCCTCTTGGAGGTGGAGTTAAACAACAGCTTTCTGAGGATGCAGAATATGCTTAAACAAGAAGGTATTAATTTTTATACTTCCAGGTAATTTCTTTTAATTGCATTTATTCAAATAGCAGTGTAATAACCATTTAAAATTTTTCTTAGGAAAGAGCCAAAGCCTTAATCCTGTTACTCAATCCTATTACACTTTTCAGCCCTTCCCCACATTCTTTCATAGAGTTGTAATTTTAGTAAACCAGCCCTTCTCTGTATCTAAGTAGAATATCTCAAGAAATATTCTTTTTTCATGTTACTGGTTCATCATGGTGGAAACTCTTCTGGGTGTGATCACCAGAATAATGACATGATTTACTTAGTTTATAGAGAATAAGGCACAGAGCACCCCCACCCCCACCCCCCAGCAGTCATCATTAAAGAATTTATTTTCAAGAGTACTATGTACAGATAAAAGTTGTATTCATGAAATCTGGGTCATTACTAGCACAATGCTCGTCTCAAAAGTGTGCGGTCACGATTGCATCAGACAGGATATGCTTTATTTTTTGAGGGAAATGTGGCTTTTCTTCAGAAATCCCAAGTTCAAGGGACAAATGAAAATTCCATGAAAATACCTTCCGCGATTTTAGGCAAGTGCAGGTGCAGGAGCGGGGGCCGTGTTACCCCGAGTGATTTGTCCCGGGCCTGCCCTAACCAAGCCGTGTGATTAGCCATCAGAGGGATGTGTCACAGCCTCAGGTGGATTTGGTTTCAAACGTGGATTCATTCTGTGCTAACAGAGCAGGTCTTGAAGAAGCCAAACTGAATTTCTGTACCTGTGGCCTGGGGAATATTTGTAAGTTAAAGTGCCTCTAAAAGTTCAGCCTGGTACCTTGAAGACACAGCCCTGTTCTTTTCTGCGTAGTAATGAAGTGCTGCCTTGTGAGTAGGAGGTTATGTATTTTTCTAGGTTCTCTGGAAGCCATTCTGGTGTGACACCACTAGCCTCTCTCCCAGACTGCGCTTTGCTGGGGGCTGCGATCCGAGGGGTGGAAGGGAAAGTTCAGCGGAACGTGTTTTCCTTGAAGCTTATTGAATGATGCCAGGGTGAAGCAGAGGTCACTCGCCCCTCCTCTGTAGGAACATTTTTTCTCCCCTTCAGCCTTTTCAAGCTGATACAATCCATAGTGTTTTGTTGCCCGTATAAATATCTATTCTGAAGAAATTCCACTTGTGCTGTATGTTCTCCTGGCACTGACAATCTAAATGCGAAACCGGACAGATGTTTATCAGCTTCCTGGGATGTTCAACAGTGAAATTTCCTGAAACTGCCAACACGGGCACAAATAGCTTTTAGAACTGCCAACTACTACTTGAAATCTCGGCGGCCTCTAGTGAGAGACAAAATAATTTGCCATCCCAGAAAGGAAATGCTTTGGACTGGATGTGGGCATAAGCGAATAGGGATATTCAGAAATCCAGCCCATGTGTCTCACACCTTAAATTGATGTAAGGGGAAACAGTTTGAGCTCAGTGCAGGCGTGTGGAGAGATGGAATGAAGATGTTTGCCTTTGCAACGTCTACAGGGCCAAGGAATGAAAAGGGTGAGAGGCTTCCGAGAACTCTTTGATTTTGGAATGACTGTTTTTTTTTTTTTTTTTTTTTAATGCCTGTGACTTGCCAAAGAGAATAATTTTCCCCAAATTTAGAGATTTTATTCAAAATAACCAGTCTGTTCTTGGGATTAGTGAAGAGTAGATTTGTAAAGAGTAGGTTATTTTTTGGAGGCCTGTGTTCGCTCTCTGTTTTGGAGCATATTCCTCTTTTCTGCTGGGTTCCAGGGTGAGGTTTGGAACCCTGCAGGACATGTTTTCCTTTGTTGGTCTGCTAAACCTGTACCTGATAGCTTCCCCTGTAGAATGTCACACCATTTTGTTTTTAATCTAGTGCCTGAGTTGGGTTTTAATTTCCAACCCACGGGAACCATGTAGATTGATGTTCAGAGAGCTTACTTTCATTTTTTGGTAAATTTAAAGAACAGTGTAAATCTCTATTCTTTTCTAAATATTCATGTACCAGAATACTAGAATTGTTAAAAAATCTGGGAGTGCCTGGTCTCAGGTAATAAACAATCATCAAATATGAGGACTGCCAGGCCGACTTGGAAGCTCTGAGCTGGTGATTACGTGTCTTTGCTTTAATCACCAAGATACTAAATTATTTCTGCTATGCGTGTCTTGTTTCTTTATATAGGTTTATCAGTAAATGAAGTGATTGCTAAAAAGCTGGAAAGTGGTGTCAAAAGCTGGGTAGGTTATCCAGTTCTAATTTGTGTTCACAGTGTGAGGTTGCTAATAAACTAATAAGCTAGTAGGAACAGAAATAATGAGTTTATGAGCTAGAGACACTATTAAAATTATAAATGAGCAGCTTAACATATGGCAGTGACGAGAATAAAAACAAAAATTGAAAGGGGGCGGGGGACCACAAAACAACCCCTGACAACAACTGGTTTGTTTAGAAACATTGAGAGGGAGCAAGGTTAATGAAGGTGAACGGAAGTCTCTACATTCCAGAACATTCTCTCCCCCCTTTCTAGTCATTTTTGTGGCTGAACTCTGTTCACCTATGTAACTGTACATAATTCTTAATTTTCCAGTTGTTAATGGTGTGTATTTGTATCAATTAGGCCTGGTTTTCTGAGGAAAGTGAGAAGTCTCAGGGTGCTGATAGATCAGTCTGATGAGGGTTTGATTATTCTAAATTCGGAGGGACAATTTTGCAATAGGCAGGACATCTCAGGGCACCTCTGTGTTTTATTTTTCTACTTTTTCTTCAGCCCTCCCTCCACTCACTTGTGCACAGAAGTGTAACCACATTGGATAGTAATTCAAAAGGCTGTCTGTGCAGTAAACGAAGATTAATGAGAATTAAGTCCCTGATTAATTATAGTTCTCCAGAACTAGAGAAAAAGGACTTTTTGTTAAGTTGCAAATAGAAAGATTTGGGACTATTTCATTGTAAATGTTAATACAGCACACTGAAGGGAGGGAGACTATAATAATGAAAAATAAGCTCCAAACATATCTGGTTGACATTTCTGCTAATGACACCAGAAGGAAAGCTACTGCAATCCATCCCTTGGACTGAGAGGGACTATGGGTCTAACA
Organism: Cervus elaphus; assembly: GCF_910594005.1. NCBI lineage: Eukaryota > Metazoa > Chordata > Mammalia > Artiodactyla > Cervidae > Cervus > Cervus elaphus. Next base: position 38,536,193 of record NC_057827.1, on the reverse strand, counting down.
CAGCACAGAAGCAGAGAAAAAGGACAGTATCAGAAGTGAATTAGAAAATAAATAAACTGTTCTTTGAAGATGTCTTTAGAGAAAAGATTATTGCAGAGTATGATAGTTAGAAAAACTTTCTCTGCAAATCAAGATTTGAGTGAGAACACTCATAGGGCTTTTATTTATTTATTTATTTTTTCACTCATAGGGCTTTTAAAGGATTTTGAACATAATACACTCCTGCCTTTGGCAATTATAGATAACATGAGAAATATTCTCACTTTTTCTTGATTCTATTTCAGAAGGATGTCGACACAGCCCAGAGGCCAAGGAAGAAACACCCTCAGCCACTGAGAGCTAGAAACTAACATTTGAGGGAAGACAGACTGTGGGGGCAGAAGGACCCTCCAGGAGTGGGTGGGGGCCAGGGCTAGGGGTGGAAACCCACGAGGTGGTCTCCATCACTCATGCACATCACATGTTCATAAACATTCTTCTTCAGTAATGGCTCACAGACGCCTAATTCTTCGTGCAGTTCCTGAATATCATTCTCATAGCAAGAGAAGACCACTAGCAATTCATCCATTATAGTTTCCCTATGCCTCTAATGTTCAGTTATAGTCTTCTACACACAAGGTTTTACTTCTTCTTATCCACCAAAAACCTTGAATTTCACTTAGGGAAACAGCATTGGCTAGTAGCAATCAGAAACTTTATTTTCAAAAAAGGAAATAGACAAGCTAGCCTTCCAGAGCTCACACTTGCTCAGTTCCAAGTAATATTCCAAGTGTTGCATGTGTATTAGCTCATTTGATCTACGCCTCATGGCGTGGTTCAGATTATTACCTCCCTTTTAAAGATGAGGAGCCAGGTGTGGAAAGTTGAAGTAATTTCGCCACATTGATGCAGCCAGTTAGCCTAGAGCTGGAGTAGGAACTGAGCAGCTATGTTTTACCATCTGTTTCTGAACCATTGCCAGCTCTCCTATTGGCAAATCAGTAGATGTACATTGGGCTTCCCTGGTAGTTCAGCTGGTAAGGAATCTACCTGCAATGCAGGAGACCCCGGTTTGATTCCTGGGTTGGGAAGATCCCCTGGAGAAGTGATAGGCTACCCACTCCAGCATTCTTGGGCTTTCCTGGTGGCTCAGACAGCAGAGAATCTACCTGCAATGCATGAGACCTGGGTTCGATCCCTGGATTGGGAAGATCCCCTGGAGGAGGGCATGGCAAGTGACTCCAGTGTTCTTATCTGGAAAATCCCCGTGGACAGAGGAGTCTGGTGGGCTACAGTCCAGGGGGTCGCAAAGAGTTGGACATGATTGGGTGCCTAAGCAAAACATACATCTTTTGATCCCAAACTTCTAATTGATCACCCCCCTCTCAAGTTTGGAAATATTTTTTAAATGTTAATTTATCATTTATTTATTCACAACTCTACTCTCCAACTGTAGATACCAGCACTAAAAAAAAAAAAAACCATAGCAGAGTACTAATAGAATCCTTAGCCTATATGTTTTTCTCAATAATCACAGGGAGTAAAATGTATGAAGTTAACACCTCTTTAACTTGCCTAAGATAAATTGTTACTCGCCTGAATGAAAGACTGGGCAATAGACTAGCCCCATGGTTCCTACCTGGGGGAAGTGGTATCCATACCTGACCAGGCAGAACAATCCTGCAAACCCAAGGACATCTAGAGAAGCAATTTCAGAAAGTGAATTCTCTCTCCCCTATTAGGCCCTCACTTCTTGTCCTAATTTTCACCACCTACTTGAAATTCCCATTGTGTTCTGCTCCCTTTTAGATTTAGAAGGAATTTATTTTCCCCTTCCTTTCCCTTTTTCATTAGGACTTTGCTGGACTGGTGGGAAATCAAATGAATGCTTGCTTGTTTGTTTATCCAAAAAAGAAATGTGGAAAGAAACAAGTGTAAAAGCTTCTTGCCAAAAATTGAATAAAATTAGGCAGGCAGCAGAGCAGAAATATTTGAGAAGGTGGCAGAGCCCTCCCTGTGGAAATATTTCCATTGTAACAGTACTGTTGCATCTCTGCTTTAGGTCTAAGCCACTCGGAAACAGTTGCCCCTTACTAGGTTTCTAGGTGACATAGTTGAGGCAAGGACGAGGTGAAATGCTGCTTTCTTCGTGTTGTGAGATAACGTCCAAACAAATCAGAGAGTTGTTTTTCAGTTGGATTATTCTCCCTTTCCTTCTTTAACCTAGGGAAAGGATGGAGATGATAAAATTTATTTCTGAGAGATGATACAATTTATTTGCAGGTTATGAAATAGCTAAAAAACCTGTTGTGCACGAGCTTGTTCAGTGTTTGTAAAGTAAATTGGTTAAGCAGTTACTGCTGTTTTGCTTGCTCCACATAGATGCTTTTGTTAAACTTTAAAAGTGGCATTGCTGGTTTTTAAGACGTGACTCAAAACTCCCCTGGAGCTGAGAAGTGTCTGAGTGTGGAGAAAGCATCTGAGACCCCTATTTTTGGTATCTCCTCTGGGAGAGGGTGGCTCCCAGAACTGACCCCGAAGCTTCCCTTCTCCCCCAGCTCTTACAGTTTAACATCTATGGAGCCAAATACCCAAGCAGCAGTGGCATCTTCTTAATACTGTTTTCTAGCCAGTGTTTACTTTAGTTGTTTTGCTTCTGTGATTGCTTGTGCCGGAATGGGATTAGTTGTATAAATTCTCTAGTAATGAGAGGAAATACTCTTATCTTCAGGTCCCTGGGTTCTTTGTGTTTGTCTGGGTGCACTGTGCTTTGTGTGATGTGGACACCTGGGTACAGCTCGCTTCCTTATCTAGTTGTGTTTTGCAGTGAGCAGAGAATTGTTGTCTAAACTACAGTTTGTGAATAATTAAATGAAAATACTTTGGGGGAAATTTACCATTTAATGATATTCTACTGCGAATATACCTTTAAGGTCGTCTTTGTTGTTGTTTGGTCGCTCAGTTGCAACCCCATGGACTGCAGCACGCCAGGCTTCCCTGTCCTTCATCATCTCCCAGAGCTTGCTCAAACTCATGATCATTGAGCCGGTGATGCCATCCAACCGTCTGGTCCTCTGTCGTCCTCTTCTCCTCTTGCCTTCAATCTTTCCTGGCATCAGGGTATTTTCCAATGAGTTGGCTCAGATAACATAGGGGTCTTTTCCAGTGAGTCAGCTCAGATATCCAAAGGTTAAGTCTTACCCCTGTGTAATTCCATATCTCTACATGTCAATGCGCTACAAAGATGGGGGTGCCTTTATGACTGCAAGTAGTTTCTCAAATTGAGCAGAATACCCTGAATGCAGAACTCTACTGCAACCTGCTAAAGGAATGGGCAGAAGAGTATCATGGTACAATGGTATCCACTCTTTATTGTAATTGATTCTTAGTTGTAACTTTTCTGGAGAAATTTGTTGAAAACAAAGGAAGTTAGTAGGTATCGCTTCCTTTTGACAATTCCCTGAACTTCCCCTTTTGCAGAATTAACTGTTCCCTCCTGTATGTGTATCTCTCTAGCTAGTTGCTTGTAATAATCTGACACATGCTCAGCCATGACTTTGTCTGTGTCCCCAACTGAGAGTGCATGCCCCCAGGACCCAGGGATGGGGCTTAGTTATCTGGATCTGCCTTAATACCAGCACAATGGTGAATATATAGGAGGTAAACACGTGCTTGTCTTATTGAATTCTTTGAAGAAATTGGCAGGTAGCAAGATGGCTAGTGAGATTGTAGAAATACCAGCTAGGGCATAGAGTTAATAAGAAATAAAACTAGATCATGACCATTGCCACACTTATTTTTTTCTCTAATAAATGTGATAGGCAGAGTACTAGTACCTAGAACCTAAATTCCCTTGGAATTTGAGATTTTAGTGGTTTTTTTCAGAGGAATGATTGCTTTGCTGGGTTGGAAATGAGTTCCTTAGCTCATTGTGGGTGTGCCTGTTAACCATTCAGCATCTCCATTCATTATAGTTTGAGTCTCTATTTATCCCAGAATAAGAAAAACTTTTCTGGGCCATTTCTACAAAGCTACAAGACTGCTAATGCAGTAGAGTGAAGACATAAGATAAATTGATGGTCAACACACAGATGGAAACTTGATATTTAACAACTAGCACTGCAGGTCAGTGGGGCAAGGATGGTCTGACTGTTCAATAATTGGAACCATGACATTCGATTGTGTATAATGAAAAGACAGTGGACCTCTAACTCATAGCAAAACCAAAAATCAATTCAAGGTAAACTGATGATCTAAATGTAAAAAAGCAAAACCTTAAAGCTTTTAGTGGAGAATATGTAGAAGTCTGTACTTATTTTCTCAGGATAAAGAAGAATTTCTTAAACAACTAGAGAAAGGGCAAATCATAAGGGAAAAGATTAATTTGCTTACATTAATGTGAAAATCTTTCGTACATGGAAAGGTACCATTAACAAAGTGAAGAGATCGCTGCATTCAAGGATAAGATAATTGCCCCTTTGTGTAACTGACAAAGGATCAGCATAGAAGTAGAATCTCCACAAATCAATAACAACCCAGTAGAAATTGGACAAAGGCTTGGGGCAGATAGCTCAGAGGAGGAAATGCAAATAAGCAATACACGTGAAAGCTGCTCAGTCACACTAGTAATCAGGAAAATTTAATTGAAATGCCATTTCACACTCCTCAGGTTGGAAGAAGCTTTTCACTTTAGTTGTATCTGACTCTGCGACCCCATGGACTGTAGCTCACCCGGCTTCTCTGTCCATGGGATTCTCCAGGCAAGAATACGGGAGTGGATTGCCATTTCCTCCTTCCGGGGGATCTTCCTAATCCAGGAATCAAACCTGTGTCTCTTATGTCTCCTGCATTGACGGGCAGGTTCTTTACCACTAGCACCACCTAGGAAGCCACTCCTGAATGGAAATGTCAATCAATTCAACCACCTTGGAGAACCATTTGGCAATAGATCCTCAAAGTGTAAGATGTATTTATAGGGCTCAGCAACTAGCTCCATCTTAGAGAAACCAACATGTTCATAAAGAAACAGGAAAAAGAATTTTCAGCGCAGCATTATTCATAATATTGAAACATTGAACATAGGAAAATGAGTGAATATATTGTGCTATTTTAGTGAAATGGAATACTATACACCAATGACAATAATTAAAGCTACAGAATCAACATGAATACATTTTACAAGCATAATGTTACACAAAAATAGCTTGCTGTGGAAGGAAATATTTTCTGTGCTACTATTTATATATAGTTTACAAAAATAGAAAATGTTTGGGTAGGGTTGGCTAGGGTTGGTAACATAAGTAAAATGACACAGGTGTTGTTCATGTCAAATTCAGGGTTTTGCTGAATTTGCCGGCAACATGGGAAATGTGATCAGGAATGGATACCTGAAGTGTTTGCTATGGGTTATTTCATATGTTAAATTTCAGAATTTCATATTAAAATGTAAGTGAAAAGAAGGTGTTATTTTTAAGCTAAGAGAGAAATTAGATTAAAGATTAGGATACTGAATTCAAAATAGCTCGAATCTTGTCATAAATAAGTCCATCATTAAACTGTACAGGTCATTATTTCATTTAAATTCATTAATGGTCAGAATCATCTTCTCCATCTAAAGTACATGTTCATTAGTCAAAAGTACTCTTGACACTGCGGCTGCTTCTCATCTGTCAGAACTATCACTGACATTATTTTTCCTCTCTTTAAAATCAAGGACCTATTTCACTCTTGCCACAGTGAGGCTGTCATCTCTATAGACATAATCTCTTGCCTTTCTTATCTCTGACCTTCTCCTTACTAAATCTTGATGAGTGGAATTCTGCCTGTTTTTAACCTTCTTCCTAGAATGCATCTTTTGTTCTGCAGCCTTCTATTTCCTTTAAGTCCACAGGAATGCTGCCCTTTCCAGCAGCAGCCTGGACACTAGATAAATGTATCCTTCCACTTGACACATTCTTTATTTTACATCTCTGCCCAGAGAACCCATTTGACCAGGAATCAAAATGTGGTCAGAGCTGCTCCTGGCTCCCCCACATACAGATCACACAGCTTTGCTATGTGATTAGTCCCTTTGAGCATCGTTGTTCTTATCTCTAAGATAAGTTGGGGCATTGGTTTTGATGAACTCTAAGGTGACTTTCAGGTCTGAATTGTGTGCTAATTTTCCATCAGGAGAGAGGGAAGAGTGAAGAAGAGGAATTGAGGGGTGAAGTCAAAGAGATGAAAAAAGGACAGAGGGCCAGATAGAAGGATTGGAGGATGACTCATTCCGGTAAGATGACTGCTGAGCGAATAAAGGAAGAAACCTAAGAAATCCATCCTGGGTAACCTAGATGAAAGACAGGAGTCTTAGCCACTAGACCATCATGGGCTTGAGGCTAGAAGCAAAGTGGCTGGCTGTTTCCCCCATTTGAAAGCAAGAAGGTTTCAAGGAGGCAAAAACCATGAAAACAGGTACAAAGTTTATTAGACACACAGCACAATGTATGGGAGTGCACACAGATGCTGCTGCTGCTAAATCGCTTCAGCTGTGTCCGACCCTGTGCGACCCCATAGACGGCAGCCCACCAGGCTCCCCCGTCCCTGGGATTCTCCAGGCAGGAACACTGGAGTGGGTTGCCATTTCCTTCTCCAATGCGTGAAAGTGAAAAGTGAAAGTGAAGTTGCTCAGTCGTGTCCGACTCTTAGTGACCCCATGGACTGCAGCCTACCAGGCTCCTCCGTCCATGGGATTCTCCAGCAACAGTACTGGAGTGGGTTGCCATTGCCTTCTCCAGAAGAACAGTTTATTTAACACAGAAGTAAGGCAGAGATAGAAATGCAGTTGTTTGTAAAAAAGGATGACCCAGGTAAACTGAGGGGTGAAAGGAGTCTTGGCAAGGCCGGGAGTATGATACGTGGTGACCTGAAGAAACAAGATGAAGGTTAGAGGAATGTGGGAGTCCACTGGGGGGTCTTACCAAGTGAGGGTGATGGAGCGGGCAGCAGAGAGGAGGACAGGGACCCAATGATAGAGAGAGTGTGTGTGTGTGTTGGGGGGGAGCTGATCTCAAAGGGAGAGCAGTGAGCGTTCCTGAAGAGAGATCTTAGTTCCCTGCCCACGGATTAGACCTGGGGAACTTAGATGAAAACCAGGAGTCCTAGCCACTAAACCACCAGGGAAGACAGGCTAGAAGCAAAGTGGCCCTGACTCTTCCCCCCATTTGAAAACAAGAATGTTTCAAGGAGGCAAAAACTGTGAAAACAGGTACAAAGTTTATTATTAGAGACACAGCACAGTGTATGGGAGAACACACGGAACAGTTTATTTAACACAGAAGTAAGGCAGAGAGAAATACCTGCCTAGAGAGAAAGGGTGTGGGCATCCTGAGTGAGGAGACCCGTAAGTCAGAAACTAGGCAGAAATACTGGAGAGCAGTGTGGATACGCTGAGTGAGGAAGAGCACAGAGAAGAGGTGATGTCAGTCACACAGAACACTCCTTCTGGGTCTTTGTTTATTCAGTTCAGTTCATTTCATTTGCTCAGTGATGTCTGACTCTTTGTGACCCCATGGGCTGCAGTACACCAGGCTTCCCTGTCCATCACCAACTCCTGGAGTTTACTCAAACTCATGTCCATTGAGTCAGTGATGCCATCCAACCATCTTATCCTCTGTCATCCCCTTCTTCTGCCTTCAATCTTTCCCAGCATCAGGGTCTTTTCAGAGGAGTCAGTTCTCATCAGGTGGCCAAAGTATTAGAGTTTCAGCTACAGCATCAGTCCTTCCATTGAACACCCAGGACTGATCTCCTTTAGGATTGAACTGGTTGGATTTCCTTGCGGTCCAAGGGACTCTCAAGAGTCTTCTCCAACACCACAATTCAAAAGCGTCAATTCTTCGGCGCTCAACTTTCTATATAGCCCAACTCTCACATCCATACATGACCACTGGAAAAACCATAGCCTTGGCTAGACGGACCTTTGTTGGCAAAGTAATGTCTCTGCTTTTTAATATGCTGTCTAGGTGGGTCATAACTTTTCTTCCAAGGAGCAAGTGTCTTTTAATTCCATGGCTGTAGTCACCATCTGCAGTGATTTTGGAGCCCCCCAAAATAAAATTTGTCACTGTTTCCACTGTTTCCCCATCTATTTGCCATGAAGTGATGGTACTAGATGCCATGATCTTAGTTTTCTGAATGCTGAGTTTTAAGCCAACTTTTTCACACTCCTCTTTCACTTTCATCAAGAGGCTCTTTAGTTCTTCACTTTCTGCCGTAAGTGTGGTGTCATCTGCATATCTGAAGTTATTGATATTTCTCCTGGCAATCTTGATTCCAACCTGTGCTTCATCCAGTCCAGCATTTCTCATGATGTACTCTGCATATAAGTTAAATAAGCAGGGTGACAATATATAGCCTTGACTTACTCCTTTCCCCATTTGGGACCAGTCTGTTGTTCCATGTCTAGTTCTAACTGTTGTTTCTTGACCTGCATACAGATTTCTCAAGAGGCGGGTCGGGTGGTCTGGTATTCCCATCTCTTTAAGAATTTTCCATAGTTTGTTGTGATCCACGTAGTCAAAGGCTTTGGCATAGTCAATAAAGCAGAAGTAGATGTTTTTCAGGAATTTTCTTGCTTTTTCTGTGATCCAGCAGATGTTGGCAATTTGATCTCTGGTTCCTCTGCCTTTTCTAAATCCAGCTTGAACATCTGGAAGTTTGGACAATTATGTTGTTTCTTTCTTCACACCTGACAGGTCCACAGACCCTTCCTAAGATGTCTGCGCAATTTTTTTCTAAGACGGATCCCATCACAGAGGCCTGCAGGCACATGTCCACACTTATTATGGGGTGGGGCCTCCTCCCTTTTTGGCCCCCAAGAAGCCTGACCACACATGTGCAGACAGGGGAGTCTTTCCTTGAGCTCAGAGCGGGCACCTTATCTCTTCGCTGTAGCAGAGCTCAGCTTTTGCCACTAGCTTTGTCCTTGCAGTGTCTGAGTGAGAACAAAGCTTGAAGTTTATTCCACTTGATCAAACACTAGGTGTCTAGCGCAGGGGCCCAACTGTCTCCTACCTCAGACCAACTCTGAAACACGAAATAGCTGAGATGCAAAAGGAAGTGTTGGAGCTTTTGAGTCATGCTCTTATTTTAAAATATAGTAGGAAGGGCAGTAGTCAATAAAATAGGTTAAAATAGGCAGATGGGGGCGATTTCTTTCTTATGAGAAAATGACTGTAATTTGCTGGCTGACATTCCCAAGCTGTTGGGGACTGTGTGTGTGTTCCCCTGACACTGTGGATCTTTGTTCTGGAGTAACAGGGACAGGCCTTCCACTGGTAGCAAAAAGTGATAGCGAGTCCTGTTACTTTAATGCTAGTTGGATTTTAAACCCTGAATTGGTCTAGCTGCCTACCTTCTTACAATGAAATTACATTTAAACAAGAAAGAACTTAGGACACCATTTGATTGCCAGAAAGAAAGGATATTACATGGGTTGAATTAAGCCAATGCTTTTCTGCATGTGTTTGCAAATGCTGGAACATATGAAATTACAAGTGAAATTACATTTCTTAGGCCATAATTATAAGTTCCTCCATGGAGATTACACTTTGCTCTAAGCACCTTATTAAACTGTTGAAGGGCCATCAAATAGATATAGCTCACGCCAGCTTTGTTCAGTGGGGTGAGAACAATAGTCATTCTCACCTTGCTGAGAGCTGGTATGTACAGCATGTGTAATTAAGTACATTAGAAGTATTTAATTTGTATTTAATGTAATTAAGTACATTGCAAATATTCCTTTGAATTCTTACCACATCCCTGTGAGGTACATGTTGCTGTTTCCATTTTATAGATGGGAAAAATGAGGCTTGAAAAGATGGCCCAACTTGTCTGCTGAGTGGCAGTGATGAAAAAGGCAGAGCCTGTTTAAAACCAGGTCTCTCTGCCTCCAAAGCCAGATTTATTAAGTACTGAGCCTCGCCTCTGGTGCCTTGTTTCTGTTTTGCCATCAGCAGTGCATCCCACGTGCCAGATTTCTGGATCCCGTGTTTGGGTCATCTCTGGTGGTCATGGCATGCGCCGCTCTGCTAAGCTCCATTTTCCTATTTCCTGGAAACAAGTGAAACAGACCATGTTGGCAGGAAAAGACAATTCCCAAACAGGAATTGCAGGCCCTTCATCATACAAAAAGTTAGCTGTCTTAGGATATTTGATACTGAAGGTGAGAAAATGTGAGATGCCCCGGGCTTGAGGGATCCGACATTAAGGGAGGCGTTGGGGATTGATTGGCAGGTGAAGAAGATGGAGACTGGGCTTGCTGAGGTCCTTCGGGAGCAGCAGGACGCCACTGGAGTAGGCTGGTTAACAGAATTTTTCCAGTTCAGATAAGGTATGGTGTAGTAATCAGAGTTCTCCGGAGAAATGGTACTAGTAGGATGTATATAGTTAAATGCATGCTCAGTGTACTTGTGTCTGAGTCATGTCCGATTCTTTGTGACCCCCCAAAGACTGTAGCCCACGGGATTTCCCAGGTGAGAATACTGGAGTGGCTTGCTATTTCCTCCTCCAGGGTATCTTCCCAAGCCAGAGATTAAACCCGCATCTTCTGTGTCTCCTGCATCGCCAGGCAGATTCTTTACCACTGAGCCCCCATGGGAAACCCTCATATAGTTAAGCAGAGGGAGAGGTATTATGAGGGATTGGCTTGTTTATGGAGCCAGTTATGGAGGCTAAATTCCACGATCTGTTATCTGCAAGCTGGAGGCCCAGGGAAGCAGGTGGCGAAGTTCTAGTTCAGACCTGAGAAAAGGTCTGAGAACCTGGAGCATTGATGTCAGAGGGCAGGGAAAGATGGCTGCCTCACCTCTGGCAGAGAGAGGATTCAGCCATCCAGGCCCTTCAGGTATTGAATGATGCCTACCCACATTGGTGAGGGTGATCTGCTACCCCTTCCAGGGCTTATTTCTTTCTGTCTCTCTCTCACACACACGCATTCAGAAATAATGTCTTACCAACTACTTGGGCATCTCTTAGCCCCATCAGATTGACACATAAAATCAGCCATCACCTCTGGCAAGCATTTCATTAAACATGAGAAAAAAAAAAGACTGTCTAGAAATGTGTACTTCCTCAGGAACCTTGAATTTCATTCTCATTAAACTAGGAAAAAGATAAACTATTACCAGCAAGGAAGTATATAGCACAACCCCTGAGAAATGACCTCCTCTCTTCGGAAGCAATAAAGAGAAAATGTTAAGTAGTGTTGATCAAACATTAAAGATTGTCGAGAGTTTTAATGAGCAAATGTTTTCAAATTGCTAGGAAAAAAAAAAGCATTACAGAGGAATTGTAAATGATAGTCTTGTTATTTTTCTAAAAATGGCCATATTTAACATACCTCCTTTAAAGCCTAATTTAGTGTACAAACACTAGCCATTTACATATCTTCCTCCAGCATGTTTTGGGTATTGAGGTTCTAATTCTTTGCTTTCTGAATACTGGGAGCATGTACACTTGTGAGCTTCAAGGTTGATTTGTGATGCTTTTTGACACCTGGCTTCTGTTTAATGTTCTGTTCCCTTACAGTAGGAAGACTGAGAGCTATACCTAAGAATTTTTAAAGTTTCTAGATATCACAATCTCTGGAAAGCTAAACTCTTTTGAGGGTTTCTCTCCTATACTTTACTTTATATTCCTCACCTGGACACAAATGAAGCTTCTTTCGTGTTCAGTTTGACCTAACTTATCTCTGATCACAAGCATATTTTCAAAATTTCAGCCCTTGGGCACTGTAAGTAAGTCAGGATTTCTAAGAGATGAACCTCACTATCACCCACCCAGCCCATCCTTAATGATGTACGCATGCTTGCATAGACACATACAGGCAAACCATGCCCCTTCTCATACTCCTGTTTCTCCTAACAAGTATACATTTGTTTAATTAACCAAATCACTGTTTTACACAAAGAAAATGAAGGTTATTAGAGTCACAGGTGTGAAGTGTACTCACAGGTTTGTTAAAAATCACTGTAGATGAGATAAATTCACTCCCTCTACATTCCAAGTAGGAGCAATATGTAAATTTAACCTGACTTGAGGGCAGTTTGGTTTTAGAAAATCCTGTTGAATCTTTCTGAAGAGAAAGAATTCTTTTTTAAAGGAGTCTGATGAACCCTAAAAGTAACTTAAAATCTCTTTGCAGGGGAGGGTCAGTTTCCATTTATTCATCAGTTGTTAAAACATCCAAAATGTTTCTGTAAAGAACGAAGAAATGAAACACTGTACATTGCTGCCAAAGTATTTGTCATGGGGTAATTTTTTTTGTTCCAAGAAGTCTTTCTTCCTTCTTTTCAATGTGATCTAGTAGTTACTATACCATGTGGCCATGTCAGAATGAGATTTGATAATGAAGTTATTTCAAGCATGTGAGGCAGAAATTGCTCTGAAAGTACTTGATTTCTGAGTGCACTTGTGCATAAGTAAGCCAGGCAACAGAGGCAGCCCTGACATATGACATTTCCAGCAGCGGGCCAGGGGAAGGAGGAAGTGAGGCCAGGTACATGATACCACTTCTGCCTTGGCAACAACAAGCCTGTCATCGGGAGCACACACTTAGATTCAGAGCACCTGCTCTTCTCCAAGTGGGAGCTTGAGCCAGTGGCCTTGGAGTTGGGAAGCATTGCTTTACTTCATAGTGCAGTTGGGAAAAAGCTCTTAGTTTAGAATAAAATCAAAGCTTAACATTTAGACCAAGTATTTGGCAATTAACATTCACATGTGAGATGTTACGATTTTTGTTGTTCCTTCACTCAGCCATGTCCTACTCTCTGCGACCCCATGACTGCAGCACGCCAGGCTTCTCTGTCCTTCACCATCTCCTGGAGTTTGCTCAAACTCATGTCCATCGAGTCGGTGATGCCATCCAACCATCTCGTCCTCTGTCGTCACCTTCTCCTCCTGCCTTCAATCTTTCCCTGCATCAGAGTCTTTTCTAATGAGCTGGCCCTTTGCATCGTTATGATTTTGCTTTCCCATGTTTCATCTGTCAGCAGTCAGTGATGGTCCAGGGTGCTATCAGAAGGGAGCAGACAGTACTAGAATGATGCATAATTCAAGCTATGTGTTCTAATAAAGCGTTTGTATTGAATAGATAAATCCTTATTCTTGAGCAACTTAAGAGACTACCAATTCTAGAGTATTTCAGTTAAACTTTTTTCCTTTCTTTTGTTTCACCAACTGAACAAGATTTTCTATGCCTGCAATTAATTTTTTTGTTTAGCTTTTTTTAAAAAGAAAAATCACACCATTTAAAAAAATTAGATGTTTTCATGATTCTTTGGATTATCAGTGGCTTCCTCACATCATGAACACCCTGTGATTCCAACTCCTTTGACAGTGACTGTAAGTTAGTATTGACAATTTAAATAAAGTCAGCAGAGGCCATTCTTTTGTCCCCTTATTGGCACCTACCTTTTTTTTTTTTTTGATAAAAAATAGCTTTAGTGATATGTAAGTCATAGACCATGGAGTTTACCTATTTAGAGTGTATAATTCCATTTTTAATATATTCACAGACTTCTGAAAATATCACTGTCTCTTCATAACTCTTTTTATCACACCCCTACCCCAAAAACCATACCCTTTGATAGACACTCCTCACTCCCTGGCAATCACTAATTTACTTTCTGTCTCTGTCAACTTGCCTTTACTGGACATTTCAATATAAATAGAATGATATAGTCTTTTTGACCACTGCTTTCATTTAGCATAATGTTTTAAAAGTTTATCCTTAATGTAGTATGTATCAGTATTCCATTTCTTTTCATTGCTGAGTGATAGTCCATTGTAGGATTATACCTCCACTTGTATGTTACTTCATCAGCTGATGGACACTTGAGTCAGTGAGGGCAGAATAATGGTACCTAAAGATGCCATGTCCTGTGGCATGGCAGAAGGGACTTTGCCCATGTAGTTAAGGTTAAGGACCTTTGGAGATGAGATCATCCAGGTGGTGCAGTGGTAAAGAGTCCGCCTGCCAATGCAGGAGATGCAAGAGATACCAGTTCAATCCCTGCATCAGGAAGATCCCCTAGAGAAGGAAATGGCAACCTGCTCCAGTATTCTTGCCTGGAAAATTCTGTGGACAGAGGAGCCTGCCAGGCTACAGTCCATGCGTTTGCAGAATTGGACTCAACTGTGTGTGCTCACACACATACACACACACACACCCTTAGTTAACTGGTGGACCTAATCTAATCTCATGATTCCCTCAAAGAGGAGAGTTTTTCGTGTCTTTGGTCAAAGGAGGTGTGACTGTGGGAGAAGAATCAAGGAGAGGCAGTATCGCTGCCTGTGAAGATAGAAGGAAGAAGATTCCATGAGCCAAGGAAGTGAGTGGATCCTAGAAGCTGGAAAACGGAAAGAAATGAATTTTCCCTAAGTCCTTCCAGAAAGGAGTGAGACCTGTAGCCTCTCATATAATAAACCTATGCTTTAAGCCATTACGATTGTGGTAATTTGTTATAGCAGCAACAGAAAACTAATATAGGGTTGTGTCTACTTTGGGGCTTTCATGACCAATGGCGCTATGAACATTGGTATACAAGTATTTGTGAGGACATGTGTCTTTTTCCTGGGTAGCTACCTGGGGGTGGAATTGCTAGATCTTATGATAACTGTATAAACTGATATAACATTTCAAGGAACTGCCAGATAGTTTTCCAGAAGGGCTGCCCCATTTTACTTTCCTGTCAGCAAATATTTCCATTTCTCTCCATCCTCACTAACACTTCACATTTTAGTCTTTTTTATTTTGGTCATCCTAGTGGATATCAAGTGATATCTCATTATGGTTTTGATTTCTATTTTCCTAATTACGAATAATGTTGAGCATCTTTTCCTGTGCTCATTAGCCATTTGTATATCTTTGTAGAAGTATCTATTCAGATCTTTTGTTCACTTTTAAAACTGCTTTGTCTTTTTATTGTTTAGTTGTTCTTTATATTCTGGTTACAAGTCCCTTATTAGATGCACAGTTAGCAGGTGTTTTCTCCCAGTCTATGGATTGTCTCTTCACTTTATTGAAGGTGGTTTTTTTTTTAGCGCACAATCTTTTAATTTCAATGAAGTCCAATTTATCCTTCCTTTTTATCCCATATGCTGTTAGTGCCTTACTTAAGAAACTGTTGCCTATGCAAACATCACAAAGATTTATAACAGGATTTTTTAAGTATTACATCTTACATTGGAGTCTGTGATCCATTTTGAGTGAGTTTTTGTGTATAGTATGGAGTAGGTATCCAGCTTCATTCATTTGCATGTGGATATCTAGTTTTTCCAGGGCTTAGATACAGTTAATTTTTAATTGGAAATGTTAACCCCTGTGGGTTATCTCTGGGTGTTTACGATATTGCTGGTGCTTGGGGAGGGCTGCTGCTGCTGTGTTCCATGTTTGGAACTTGCCCTGCTGGTGACAGCCTTTCCTCACAGTCTTCAGTGAAGAACATATAGAGGCCCCTGTTCCCAGATGGGTTGCATTACCTTGTCAAAATGTGTATGAGATACAGGAAATCAAACATGCTTTTGGCTACTTTATCCTTTCCCCTTTTCCTCTAGATTTGGTTGTGTTCCTGACCGTATTAGATTTTTTCTGCAGTATCATTGCATGAGTTGCCATGACGTGGAAGCCTGTTGTTGTTCAGTGTGACCTTTTCCTTACTAGTTTAGAGTTGCTCAACTCCTTAACTCCTTGGAAATTACCAAGTGCACCAGGGGTCCAAATGCATTTTCTCCCTCCTCCTCTGGCTTCCTTACACTCTGCTTCCTGTGCAGAGACAGATTTTTCTCAACCTTTCTTAGGACTGCTCTGTGCTATCCCTAGTTTATCTGTGATAGGATGTCCCTGGAAAGTAAGTATGATCTAGGAATGGTCATGTGGATGTTCAGGAATTAACTACCTCTGATTCCTAAGTTGAAGAGATCCTTAATCTATAAAGGACCGGTACCCTAAAGTAGTGCTTCTCAAACCTAAATGTGCATGCAAGTCTTCTGAGATCTTGTTAAAATTCTAATTCAGTATGCAGAATCTCTCAAAGGTGCAGATGCTATTGGCCCACGGACCACATTTTGAGAAGTCAGGTTCCCTAGCATCTGAGATTCTAGGGGGAATTCATAGGAGCTGGTGATTTGGAGGCATTTTAATCTAGACCCTGAGATTTCCCTTAAATTTTCTGGAAACCAAACAAAAATGTTTTTAGTAAAACAAAATACTTCTGCCATGTGCTTCAAAACAAGTCTATTCCAGATGTACTCCAGCAGCTGCAGTCAGGTAGGAATTCAGTTTCTTGAAGAAATGAAAATTTGCCTTTAATCAGAAATTTTGCTGTGACTAGTTAGATAGTTGCAAAGCCTGGATGGATATGCTCCAGTTGTTGTCAGGGTGATGTCTCTGGTCTTTTGGTGTATTATCCACGTCATGCTTCTAAAAGGTGTATGTGATTTATGCTTTGAGAAGAATGCCCATCTGGCTGTTTTAGTCAGCTGATTTATGAATCAGAGGTAAGAGTTAGATGCCTCTAATTGGTCAATTTTACTTTTCTCTAGGTTCAGTTAAGCTTTCATAGCAATTTAGGCAGACATCATCTGATTCTTTTATCATGAAACTTACATCTAATCAAACACTGCAGTGGAAGACCTTGTGTGTTACATTTCTTGGGAGTGATTTTGCCTTAGTCCTTTCAGTGAAAGGCTGATCTCTCTCTGACCAGGGTGTATATCTATTAGATTCTTCCAGTTTTTGCTGGTAGTTACTTCAAAATCAAAGTTATAGCTGCATTTTAACCATCATAGTTAAAACAGTGATTTTTTTAAAAAGACATGCACCTGTCTGCTGAATGCTATTATGAAACCAGTTTTGAAATGTCAGTGAATTTCTGGAAGTTTAAAGCATATTTTTTGGTTCTTTTATGATCACTGGAGTTTTCTTTTAGGTTCATATTTTATCTATTTTATGTTATGTAATATTTAGGCCAGGGAGGGAAAGGGAAGAGATTGATTGACTCAGTGACTCACTTGCAATTCCACCTTTGCCTAATAATGATTATTTATCTTGGAGCTGGATTGGAACTATAGCCATCCCTTGGTATCCCAGAACAGTTGTTTCCAGGAGCCTCCACAGATACCGAAATCTGCGGATGCTCAAATGTCTTATGTAGAATGGCCGAGCACAGTGATAACAGTCAGCCCTCTGCATCCATGAATTTCAATGGATACGGACCGTCAACTACAATTTTATATGGTTGTACGTGTGAGGATTGATTGAAAAGGGGAGGAAAAAGGAGAGGAAGACTGTTTATTTGTATAAATGCATCAAGACTTTATGCTAATTTCTATAACTTAAAGAAAAACCCTTTGTCACCTAGCTTCTTCTCTAGAAGGATAAAGCAAAGTTAAAAATTTGTATGTCCCTCTTACTGGACTATATTTTAAAAAGTCCAAATGATTTATCTAATGTGGTTTTTGTTTGTTTGTTTGTTTGATAAGTAAAAACCAGTTCCTTCTGGTGACTGGCTTAGGTTGAAATATTACAACTGTAACTAATAACAATCATCATTACTGGGTGTAGTAGTAGTGGTAGTTCTGCTGTTTTAGCTGTGAAAGAACCTAAGCCCCACCCTGTATGTAACACCTTGGTAACTTGGTGGACTGTCTGCTTGGCTCTTGAACACCTCACTTCTTCTAGTAGCAGAAGGAATTCTATCAACGTGTGGTTTCGAACTGTAGCTGAAAGAACTTGCCAAGCCCTATCCTTGTGCCCTTATCTCCATACAGTCATTTTTGTTCCATCTCAATGCTGCAGCATTTACAGGAATGCTGGGAACTCCATGCCTGACCTCTGCAGACAGTAATGATGTGAAACACAGTTGTATGTTTTTGTTAAGCTCTGAGAAACATGACAAATTGCCGTCATCCACGAGCCCCTCTCTGCTTCTCAGAAAAGACAGTGTTGACCCAAGCATTGTGATAAATAACTTCTGGTAATAATGGTGAAAGCTGAGGGAGAGTAATGTTTTGCTTTGCAGCCATCCGGCTGCCTGGTACTTAGGTTTGTAACAGTCAAGGAAATTTTTTTCTGAAAATGAGCAAAAGTTGTGAAGCTAAGAGCCACATCCTTTGGAAATGGTTGAGTGAAATACTGAAATGCAAAAACAAATACTGAAATGTGCCAAAGCAAGCTCATAAATTTTGATCCATCATTGCAAATCTCCATCAGAGAATTATGCATGGGCCACCCTTTGAATGTACATTTTAAATGCAAAAGATAAGCAAAATAAAGAGTCTTTGTGACAACTCATACAAGAAAGATCATGGAAGAGACAGACCTCTGGAGAGAACCACACCAGGGCTGTGGGGGGCCAAGGCCCTAGGTTTATAAACCTAGGTTTATATATATATAAACACAGGTTTATCTCGTGATCTTAAGTGAGGGATGAATAGCTTCTTTAGGAAGGAGGATGATATAGTCAGTCTGTGTTTGGAGATGTATAATTGTCATCAGTTCATAGATTTTCCTTCCATTCACTTACAAAGAACAGTAAAAGAAATCATTGCATCACCTGGGATTTTGAAATTCAGTTTAAAAAAAAGGACTGAGAGTATGTTAAAGGGTGCTGTCCATATTAATAATGAAGTGGTACTAATCTGTTGTACTGAAAAATAAATGAAGGATCAAGAAATACTCTCAAATATATCTTGTGACCCAAACTTGGAAGATAGTCCTGGAATGACAAATGATTAATTAGAAGAATATTAACCTCAGCCACCGGAAATTAAGGTATCAGTAAGATAAAAATCCATTTATCTTAATTAATTAATTTTAAAATTATTTTAAATTAATTAATTTAATTTTAAAAGAAATTAATTTTTAAAAACTTCATTTTGTCCCATCACAGTGGCATATTTTCTGATACCAGCTGTACTGTCTGTTACCAAATAACAGTGAAAAAATGATGCATAATTTAAGACTCAGTAAATCCCAGTAACCCTGAGCAGCTAAAAAGGAATGACATGTTGGCATCCAAAACAAGGGGCACAGAGGAGGAAGGGGGGGCCATGCTGCCCATCCACCGCAGTGTTTCTTGAATCCTTACCTGCATCCTCAAACCTGTGTCCTGGCAACCTCTTTATCCCATTTCTACTTCCTTGGTGGTGCTTTTTTGAAATTGGTGGCTGGTGAAGAATCTTTCTGCAATGCAGGAGACCCTGGTTCAATTCCTGGGTCTGGAAGATCCCCTGGAGAAGGGATAGGCTACCCATTCCAGTATTCTTGGGCTTCCTTGCTGGCTCAGATGGTAAAGAATCCACCAGCAATGTGAGAGACCTGGGTAGATCCCTGGGTTGGGAAGATTCCCTGGAGAGGGGCATGGCATCCCACTCCGGTATTCTTGCCTGGAGAATCCCCACAGACAGAGGAGCCTGGCGGTCCATGCATGGGGTCACAAAGAGTTGGACATCACTGCGCAACTGTGCACACAAGATATGAAGCAAGACAGCGGAGTTCTTTCAAAGACCAAAAAGATTTCATCACTCATTGTTTTTAACTGATGCCTTTAAAACACAAGATTAAACATGGAAATTGTAGACTACTTCAAAGCAATTCACTTTTTAAATTGACTGTTTAGTTTAAAATTTTTCTAATGAAGACTAATTGCCTTATAGACCTTCCTCCCCTTCCTGTCAGTGTACCTGTGAGCTAGGGTTCTAAATGAGAATATGGTCTTTTGCTTCTGAAAGTAGCCCAGGATGAACAGAGATGACCCATTCTTTATTAAGTGGTCCTCATTTCCTGCTTCCAGGACTGTGGCCCCCCCAGCCAGGAGAAAGTAATTTCCCTTTGACCAGTGAAGGAGTGAGCTACTGTAACAGTTAAAAGTGAAAGTCGCTCAGTTGTGTCCAGCCGTTTGCGACCCCATGAGCTATACAGTTCATGGAATTCTCCAGGCCAGAATACTAGAGTGGGTAGCCTTTCCCTTCTGCAGGGGATCTTCCCGACCCAGGAATTGAACTGGAGTCTCCTGCATTGTAGGCAGATCCTTTACCAACTGGGCTATCAGGAAGCTACTTCTTTTTTTGGAATCCTTCAGTGGAAGTTCTCTTGTTCTGCATCTTTTAAGATAATTTGAATTTCATATGCATTAATGATTCTGTGCATTACTCCCTCATTACACCCATCTCCTGGCCATGTAGGTGTTTGCAGCTTTCAAACTGGGCACATAACTCAGGACTGCAAAGAAAAAAATTGTCTTCCAGAAGGAAAAAAAGCTCAAATTCCAATTAATCTAGTGCTGGCTTCTCAAAATAGCTGTGTGCTGAAGGATCCATTTTTGAATTCCCAGTCTGCTTGGACCATTGCTTTAGTAGAGTAAAAATGAATTGGTAGAAAAATGAAATGAAAAAAGACACATCCAAATTTTTTTTTCAAAAAGTGTTATTAGATTCAACAGTCATAAAATTACTCCATCCAAGTTCTGCAAAAGTTTCTGCAGATTCATTGTCAGTTTCTTCTCTTATTACAGAATAGGACCAGAGAGCATACTAGTTTCTGTATTAGTCCGTGGCCCACACTTTGAGTAGCTCTAATCTAGCACACTAATACTCAATCACTTACAACCATTGCCATTCCAAGTCATCTTGTTCTTTTACTAAATTGTTGTTTAAACCTTTAGATAAAGTATTGCACTTAAGACAAGGCTGTATGACTTTTAAATAGGTGGAAATACATCTAAATTGCAAACTGAAATACACTGTTAGCCATAGAAGATTTTAACAATTATTTGGCAAATGCTATTTTTTCTGTGTTTCACATTTCTTTGACTTCATTTCCTGTCACCCATTATAAATCTCACCCAGCTGGTTCTGCCTATTACAGTACCAAAAGGTGCTATCAAGTGTTTTCAATAACATCCACCTAGATACCTTACATATCTTAACATAGTTTTTACTTACATTATTTAATTGAAAAAAACTAATCTTTGTGTTGTTAAAATTACTTTTAAAGCTATAGCAAAACAGTCACATTAAATTCAAATCTCACTCATATCTCAAGCAGTTAAAAAATGTTTAAGTTCCATGAATTTCTTGTTCAGATTGGGTACATAGAGAAATAACATTACTTATGCAGAATATCAAGGAGGGCATGGCAACCCACTCCAGTATTCTTGCCTGGAGAATCCCATGGACAGAGGATCCTGGAAGGCTACAGTCCATGGGGTCACAAAGAGTCAGACACGACTGAAGTGACTGGGCACGCCCACATGCGTGCAAAATACCAATATGATGGTCCTTGCATACCAGATACAGCCTGCTGTTGGTGGTTAGGTGAGCTTCTCTCTTCCCAATGCACAGGGTAGTAAAGTTTAACATGGAAAGAAATCAAGGGGATGCACTTGCTGTCTTGCAGTGTTTGGAGAGCTGCTATGTGGGTAGGAAGTTTGAGGAGCGCTTTGTGACTGGAGCGCACACGGACCAATGGGTAGAAGTCAACAGAGAGGCTGATTTCAATTAAATGAAGGGTTTCCCAAAAAGCACACACATGTGTAGAGGGAGACAAGGAAGAACTGAAGAACTTTTCTGGACTTTGTGCTCTATGATCTATGAGGTCCTGTGTTGCACATGAGCCTGCTGGAATGAGCATGAGAATAGAATACAAGCTTGGGATGCTCACTGCAGGAAGTGGAAGGTCTTGACAGTGGAAGAGAGACGTGAGGCAGGCAGCCAGATTGATCTGGGTGACTTAAGGTGTTGTCCGTCTTTGAGACACTGAGAGGGCGCATCCTGGTCTCTGTGATGGAGACATCCTACTCCGTCTTTCCCTCCTCTCAATTCTTTCTTCCTTTCCTCCCCCCTCTAGTTATGAAACAGCTTAAAGTGATAAAAGCTACCAGATTTAATATTTTGCCATGTTTTCTCCATTTTCTGTCTCAATGTTATGGATACAGCTAAAGCTGTATTGGGCTTCCCTGGTTGCTCTGTTGTAAAGAATCCACCTGCCACTGCAGGAGACCTGGGTTTAATCCCTGGGTTGGGAAGATCTCCTGGAGAAGGAAATGGCAACCCTCTCAAGTATTCTTGCCTGGAGAATTCCATGGACTGTCTGGCAGGCTATAGTCCATGGGGTTACAACAGAGTTCACCACAACTTAGTGACTAAACAACAAAGCTGTTATCACCACCGTTTATTCTTTTTCCTTCTTTCCTTCTCAGAGGTGGCCCCTGAATTGTTCAGAAACTCTTCGACTGCCTGTCTCTTGTGAGATTCCTCTCCTGTGAGGCATTTTATGTTTACTTTCTGACTTTTGCACAGCCAAGGCAATTCTGAGTGGTGATGGTTTTTTAACATCTCTGGTGTAAGCAATAGAGGTAGAAGGTTTGAGGGCTTTGCTAAAATTTATGTTGTTAAAATCAGCCTTTAATAACTAATTATCATATATATGTGTGTGTTTTCTATTTTGTGATCTGCTAACATATACAAAATTGTGAGCTGCAAAGGTTACTCTGACTAAAGACACGGATTTTGATACCAAGAATGCTATAGTCGCCTGTCTTATAGTAATCAGACCCAGAAGGGACTAGAAGGTGATAAACATAATACATTCATTCATACAATTAGTTTAGTCACTTCTTTCCTCTATTAGTTCACTGTTTAAAGGCATGCGCTGTGTTAGCTACTGCACTAGGTTTCAGGGATCCCAGGCAGTAGACCGAAATCCCTGCTTTTGTAAAATTGACAGTCTAGTTATGAGAAAACAGAAAAACCAACCCACATGTCAGTGGAGAAGTATGTTCCATGGAAGACTGTGAAACAGGGTAGGGGAATAGGCAGTGTGGATTGCAGACAGACTACCGGCTTATTCAGGGTGGTTGGAGAAGGTCTGTCTATTATGAGGACATGTAAGCCTTCCTCCCTTCCTCAAGGAAGTGATGAATAGGCTCTGGGTGTGGAGGGAAGTGCCTTTTAGGGATCAGTAAGTGGAGGGGGGTTTAAGGCAGGAATGTGTTTTGTGTGGGGAGAACTGCGAGACAGTGTGTATGGGTGGTGTGAGCCAGAGGAGCTGTGATCAGAGGTCACAGTCCCTCCTCAAAACAACCCTGGACTGGAGCTACAGCTATTATTATACCCATTTTTACGCAAGAGGAAACAAAGGCCTAGTTAGGGGACTTGCTCCAGGTCACACTTGCTGGTGGAGGACAGGACCAGGACTAGCCCGTCTCTTGAATTCAAAACACCACCCTTTCCTAGACCACAACTTTATGTATAAAGACATGTCTGATCTTACCTTTGTAGCTCATTGTTCCGTGGATTTACATAAAATCCCGGGACATCAGTTTCCGATGGATAAAGCCATGGAAGGAAGATTCAGGGTTGTTGTGAGAGTCACACAGGATGACGTGGCTGGGGCCCTGTGGACTGCAGTGCTGTCTGCTCCCGAGCTGCCGGGACTGGTTGGCGCCTGTGGCTGGGTTCCTGGTCGGCAGGCCTCGAGTTTGTAAATAGACCTTATTGAAGGCTAAACCCATGTAACTGGCACGGAGCATCTTTGATCCTTATAGATGCCCCGTGTTCTGATTTTCTGGGAATCGTTGAGTCAGGTTCAGTGTAGATTCTAACAAATTGAGACATACTTCAGTGACTCTGCAACTCTTTTCTGCTTCTCCCTAAAGATCACACAGAAATGCAACTATGGTTTGATGCACTTAGCTGGCACAGACTCTACTACTGTGTATTTTACCTGTCTCTATTTCAAGTGCATTTTCCTTTGTAATTTCTGGTTCCCTTTTATGTTCTGCCAAATCCCATTAACATTGTCCTTGAGCTGTGTAATCTTGAGTTAGCTACTAGGGGTGATGGGGTTTGCCCAAAGTGGAACCGGACAGCTGGGAGTGACGAGCTGCTTTGTGCCAGCACTATGGCCCAGCCTAGCCATACTCCTCCAGGGCTACTGGGGTCTCCTCAAGAGAGCTGCTGGCCTGGTGGTCCTGGCACAACCTAAGTTTTATGAGGAAATTTTAGGTCTGTTTGGTTGGAGTAGTAGGCGAAGGACCATTTCTAAGTAGACAGTCTTAGAAAAGTGCTTTCCAGGCAGAAGGTACAAAAAGAGATGCAATTCAAGGACCAAAAAAGGTCAGTGTGTCTGTAGCACAATGGGAGTGGAGAAGAAATGAGATTGAGTTGGTCGGTGGGTCCAGAGCCCATAAGGCCTTGTCGAGCATGATCTGGAGCTTAGATTTATCATGTGGATGATGGGGCATGGAGGAAGTTTTAAGCAAAGGTATAACATGACATGTTTTATATTCCTGCTACCATGAGGACAAAAGGGGTCACAGTGTATACCATTTAGGCAACTGGAGCAGGGTTCAGTTGAGATATGATTGGCTGTGGCCAAGTGGCTACAGGAGTGATGGAAAGTGGTGGATTCGGGATATATGTTGAGGTGCCACTAACAAGTCGATTATGGATTGATTTGGGTGAGACGGGTAGGAAAAGAATGGAATCAAGATAATTCCTGCTGTTGTGCTGTGAGTTAAATTAGTTATACCATTTACTGTAAAGGTGAAAGACTCCAGGAGGTATGGGTTAGGAAAGACTGGAAAAGGGAGGAGATAGCAAATCACTGATGCTATTTGTCAGTGTTACACCAGAGAGACCTGTGATGGACACCTTGGTTGGACTGTTGGGTCGTCAGTTGCAGCCCAGAGCTCAGGAAAATGTGGGCTGGAGGGACAGACTTGGGATGATTTAGCGTTGACGTGATGCTTAAAGCATCACGTTGCTTTAAGTTGGATAGTTAAGATCACATAGGAAGAGAGTATAGCCAAGAGACAGACCTGGGATGCTCAACATTCAGAGAGTTAACAGGAGGAAGAGTCAGAAGAGGAAATAGAAGGAAGCACCTGCCAAAAGTGGGAAAAAAGGATTTTGTGAACTTTTTAAAAAGAGAGATTAATCAGTATCTTTTTCATGGAAAGAGTGTTGCTGGTATAATTCCTTCAAATACAATGACATTTCACGCTGACTAACTTTAGTTTTTTTAGTTTAAAAATTGCATTAATTAACTTAAAATTAATTACATTAAAATTTAAAAGCAATGCCTTTTCATTATTAAAAAATTTGTAAATAAAAATTATAGAGAAGAAGAGAAATCAGTTAAAATTTGAAGACTCTTAGAAATTCCAATTTCAAATACTAACATTTTAGTGTGTTTTTCCAATCATTCCTCATGCTTCCAAGGCATTTTTATATAACTGAGGTGATACTGCATAGATATAGACAACTGTGTATGATGCTGTTTATATGCTACATTATAATTAAAGCAATTCCTTGTGTTAGAAATTTCAAAATAAACATTTAATTTATGCATATATATTTTTAAATTTATTTTTTAAATGCTTCCAAATCTGTATCTTTGCTATTCTTGAATAGTTTCTGATTTCTTTGTTTTTCCTCTCGGGAGAAAAAGTGAAGTAGACAGTTCATCTCCTTGACCTAATAATTCCCTACTGTATCAGTTGCCTGGGCTTCCCAGGTAGCACAGTGGTAAAGAATCTGCCTGCTGATACAGGCGATGCGAGACGCAAGTTTGATCCCTGGGTTGGGAAGATCCCCTGAAGGAGGAATTGGCAACCCACTCCAGCATCCTTGCCTGGGAAGTCCCATGGACAGAGGAGCCTGGTGGGCTACCGCCCATGGGGTCACAAAAGAGTAGGACACAGCTGAGCAGCTGAGCACACATACGCATCAGGTGTCTGCAAAGAAAAAGAAAAAACGTCCGTCAAACCTGCCTGCTTAGAAATTGGCTTAGCAAGGTTCGCTCTAGTGAGGACTATGAAAACCTTGTGATTTAGCTCTATACTTCATTTTTCCTGTAGCTCTTACCTTAAAATTTGTCACAAATATTCCATCTTCAGATTAGATTTCCTAACAAAGCAATCCTTCAAAATATCAAAATCCAGTGACTTAAAAAATAAGATGTCAGATAAAAAAGAGAAATATTGCTGAAAAATACAGTATTCTGTATTTGAAATTCTGTAAGGTAGAAATCTAAATATACTTTTTGCACACAAAAGATCATAATCAATGATAGCTGAGACAGTCACTCTTTCTGACCTGTTGATTGGATTGCTATACATAAAAATCATTAAAATAGCATCATAAAAAAAGACTAAATTAAAATGTACAAATATATCATACCTGGTTTTTAAATTTTTATATATTGTGGTATATCATTAATATGTCTTTAACCCAGTATATTTTTAGTCTAATGGGGCGATTTATATGCAAATTTTAAATATAATATCCATGTTACAGTATTAATGTTTGAATTGAGAAGAGTAGAGATCATTCTCAGATCTCTAAATAAAAGGGTGATAGAATTACCATTCATGGACTTTTTAAAGAAAATCTGATTATTTGGAGCAGTGGAAATACATGTTTAATCAGGATGCATTCACCTTTTAGAGAAACTATATAATAAAGAAATGATCATTAGAAATGGTCAATGAATGTTCTGTGAATGTGTCCATTTTTTCTATTCCATGTTTTTACTCTCGAGTTTCCATCACCATCACTTGCTACAGTGGATAGGAGGGTTTCCCTGGCCCACAGTTTATCTCCCATTGCACTTAGGCACCATCTTCTACAAAGGGCATGTGTGCATGTGTTCAAGTGTAGGAGCCAACATCTATTTGAGCTTCAACCACAACAGACCCTCTGTTGTCCACCCAAGGTTTTGTTGAGGAACTGGCACACAAAATGTCTTAAGTATTTATTTGTTGGAGTAAGTGAAAACCAACGTTCTAGAAACAACAGTGATTCCAGCTGGGAGAGGATTGTACAACATGTAGAACTAGCCTGAGACAACTAACCTCATGGGCTTTCTTCCTCCTTTGGCACTTCTGCTCCATGGATCACAGAGCCAGAGTTCTATGTTGTTTGTAGATCAGAACAGCAGACTTCCTGTAGGTTCTCTAGGTTTGCTTCTTAGATGGACTGGGACAGGAGAACAA
Source organism: Cervus elaphus (assembly GCF_910594005.1). Classification (NCBI taxonomy): domain Eukaryota; kingdom Metazoa; phylum Chordata; class Mammalia; order Artiodactyla; family Cervidae; genus Cervus; species Cervus elaphus. Next base: position 38,509,173 of record NC_057827.1, on the reverse strand, counting down.
AAGACCAGACCCAGAGAGGGTGGAGTGCAGAGCAAAACTCAGATTCAACAGAACTGTACTGAATGTCAGCTGCTCTCCAGGCATTTCATGATCACTTTCCCATGTTCCTCATGTAAGATGACACTCCTCTACATAGACTAAATTGGCCCAACTTATTGATGTGCAAATTAAAGCTTAGAAAATTAAATAATCTGATTCAGGCTCCCTTGTGTACAAAGTGCAACTGTTAGTTTCTCAGTCGTGTCTGACTCTTTGAAACCCCATGGACTGTAGCCTGCCAGGATCCTCTGTCCATGGAATTTTCCAGGCAAGAATGCTGGAGTGGATTTACCATTTCCTTCTCCAGGGGATTTTTCTAACCCAGGGACTGAACCTGGGTCTTCTGCATTGCAGGCAGATTCTTTACCATCTGAGCCACCACAGGCAAGACTGAAATTTAAACTCAAGCCTTCAGATGATTGAGCCACCGTAGAGACTTTCAAATAAATAGCCCCAAAAACTGGATGGGTAAATGCTTTAAGTCTGAATCCTGTTTAAGATGGTTTTTCATCTGTCCCTTTTCTTCTTCTTTTAAAAAATGTATTGGAGTATAATTGATTTACAGTACTATAAACTATATACTTTATATACTATAAACTATATACTACTATAGTAGTTTCAGATATACAATATAGTGATTTTTATACTTTTATAGATTAAAAGTGAAAAGAAGGGAAGCAAAAAGCAAAAGAGAAAAGGAAAGATATACCCATTTTAATGCAGAGTTCCAAAGAATAACAAGAAGAGATAAAAAAGCCTTTCCTCAGCTATCAGTGCAAAGAAATAGAGGGAAACAATAGAATGGGAAAGACTAGAGATCTCTTTAAGAAAATTAGAGATATCAAGGGAACATTTCATGCAAAGATGAGTTCAATAAAGGACAGAAATGGTAGAGACCTAACAGAAGCAGAAGATATTAAGAAGAGGTGGCAAAAATACACAGAAGAACTGTACAAAAAAGATCTTCATGACCCAGATAATCACGATGGTGTGATCACTCACCTAGAGCCAGACATCCTGGAATGTGAAGTCAAGTGGGCCTTAGGAAGCATCACTACAAACAAAGCTAGTGGATGTGATGGAATTCCAGTTGAGCTATTTCAAATCCTGAAAGATGATGCCGTGAAAGTGCTGCACTCAATATGCCAGCAAATTTGGAAAACTCAGCAGTGGCCACAGGACTGGAAAAGGTCAGTTTTCATTCCAGTCCCAAAGAAAGGCAATGCCAAAGAATGCTCAAACTACCGCACAATTGCACTCATCTCACACGCTAGTAAAGTAATGCTCAAAATTCTCCAAGCCAGGCTTCAGCAATAGGTGAACCGTGAACTTCCAGATGTTCAGGCTGGTTTTACAAAAGGCAGAGGAAGCAGAGATCAAATTGCCAGCATCACCTGGATCACCAAAAAAGCAAGAGAGTTCTAGATAAACATCTATTTCTGCTGTATTGACTATGCCAAAGCCTTTGACTGTGTGGATCACAATAAATTGTGGAAAATTCTGAAAGAGATGGGAATACCATACCACCTACCTGCCTCTTGAGAAACCCGTATGCAGGTCAGGAAGCAGCAGTTAGAACTGGACGTGGAACAATAGACTGGTTCCCAATAGGAAAAGGAGTACATCAAGGCTGTATATTGTCACCCTGCTCATTTAACTTATATGCAGAGTACCTCATGAGATACACTGGGCTGGAGGCAGCACAAGCTGGAATCAAGATTTCCAGGAGAAATATCAATAACCTCAGATATGCAGATGACACCACCCTTATGGCAGAAAGTGAAGAGGAACTAACTCTTGATGAAAGTGAAAGAGGAGAGTGAAAAAGTTGGCTTAAAGCTCAACATTCAGAAAACTAAGATCATGGCATCCGGTCCCATCACTTCATGGCAAGTAGACGGGGAAACAGTGGACACAGTGTCAGACTTTATTTTTCTGGGCTCCAGAATCACTGCAGATGATGATTGCAGTCATGAAATTAAAAGACACTTACTCCTTGGAAGGAAAGTTATGACCAACCTAGACAGCATATTAAAAAGCAGAGACATTATTTTGCCAACAAAGGTCTGTCTAGTCAAGGCTATGGTTTTTCCAATGGTCATGTACGGATGTGAGAGTTGGACTATAAAGAAAGCTGAGCACTGAAGAATTGATGCTTTTGAACTGTGATGATGGAGAAGACTCTTGAGAGTCCCTTGGACTACAAGGAGATCCAACCAGTCCATGCTAAAGGAGATCAGTCCTGGGTGTTCATTGGAAGGACTGATGTTGAAGCTGAAACTCTGATACTTTGGCCACCTCATGCGAAGAGCTGACTCATTTGAAAAGACCCTGATGCTGGGAAAGATTGAGGGCAGGAGGAGAAGAGGACAACAGAGGATGAGATGGTTGGGTGGCATCACCAACTCAATGGACATGGGTTTGGGTAGACTCCAGGAATTGGTGATGGACAGGGAGGCCTGGCATGCTGAGGATCATGGGGTCGCAAAGAGTCGGACACGACTGAGCAACTGGACTGAACTGAACTGATAGATTATGTACCATACAGAGTTATTATAAAATATTGACTAATTCCCTGTGTTGTAGATTACATTCCTGTGATTTATTTTATAACTGCTAGTTTGTACCTTTTCCCTAGTTATATTTTTATTGAAGTATAATTAATATCCAATATTAAGTGTTGTAGATATACAGCATAGTCACAATTTTTACAGGTTATAGTTCATATGTAGTTATTATGAAATATTGGATATATTCCATGTGTTGAACAATATATCCTCATAGCTTATTTATTTTGTACATAATAGTTTGCACCTCTTAATCTCATTTCTCTATACCTCCCCTCTGCCTTCCCTGTCCCCAGTGGTCATCACAGTTTGTTTTCTGTATCTTTGAGTCTGCTTCTTTTTTGTTATATTCACTAGTTTTATTTTTTAGATTGTACTCATTTGTCCCTTTTCTGATCGTCAATTAAAAAAGAACCCATAAAACCGTGGCCGACTCCAATAAATCACAGAATTCTCTGTTTGGAAAGAATGGCCTTATATTTGGGGAACAGAGGCACAGAGAGAACCAGTGACTTACCCGCATCCACACTGCCACTCATGACAAAGCCAATTCTCAAAACCCTCAGGTTGAGTCTTTCAACATCCTCTTAATAGCCAGTGTTCAAATGTCGGGTAACTTTCTAGCCACTGGTTATAGTCAAATAGATCTGCTTTATGAATCGGTGGAGTGTTAGAGCACTGACTCCCTATCACTTCGATGGGGTGCTTGACCTAACTATGTAGGTGTGAAGCTGTAGTGGGATGTAGTCACCTGCATTATTCCATAAAACCAGTTCAATAACTGGTGGGGGGCGGTCAGTGTTTGGACTGGACACGTAGGATTTGGGGAACATATTTTATTTCAGTTCCTTAACTCTGTTGGTTCTGTATGAGTGAGTGACAAGGTCACTCACAAGCCTGCTATTCTGGTGCTAAGCGTCTGGCAGCCTTTGACTGTGCCCTGAGGCCAGCTCTTGAGTTGTGTGACTGAATGTCATTGTTCTTGCTCCAAGGGACTGTATCAAAACCTGGTTGGGATAGGAGAGAGAAACACAGTAGGAAAGATAAAACTAGTATATACACGTATAGGCTTTATATATATATATATATATATATACATACACATATTTATATATTTATATATATATAGAAATTCTCATTTAAGGCTAGAATATGTTCTATGAAGTGAGCACTATCCCCATTTTTATAGATGGAACTCTGAAACTCGATGATAGATAGTTTGTCCACATTTATAAGTAGAGTGAATGGTGAAGCTTTGCTTTAAACTTGGGTTTTTAACTTTGAAGTCCATGTTCTTTTTTTACCCTTCTGTGTTACATCCCTAAGGTGCAGATAACAAAATAAAGCATTCTTATTGTGTAGGTTTTCTTTTTCACAGTAGAGAGATTTCACATTGGTTGTTCTGGTCATCTCTGACTGAACTTTTAAGCATATTAAAATTTGGAGTTTCATTTATGTGCTGATTGCAACACATCACTCCAATATTTATAGAGAACTTAAGAGGGTAGGTGGGGGGAGAAGTAAGTGAGGGAGACTGAGGTACAAGCTTTGAGTTACAAAATAAATGAGTCACAGGTATGAAATGTACAGTATAGGGAATATAGTCCATAATTATGTGATATCTTTGTATCGTGACAGATGGTAACTAGATTTATCATGGTGATCATTTTGAAATGTATAGAAATATTGAATCACTATGTAGTTTACCAGGAACTAGCATAGTGTAGGTCAATTATACTTCAAAAACAAACTCATAGAAAAAGAAATCAGATTTGTGGTTATCAGAGGCAGGGAGTGGGGAAAGGAGAAACTGGAGGAAGGTGATTAAAAGGTATAAAGTTCAGTTATAAATAAGCACTAAGGATGTGATGTATAATATGCTAAATGTAAGTAACATTTCCATATGTTATATTTGGAAGTTGTTAAGAGTAAATCCTAAGAGTTCTCATCACAAGGAAAAAATTGTTTCTATTTCTTTAATTTTGTATCTAAATGAGATGATGGATGGTCCCTAAACATTGTGATAATCATTTCACAATAAATGAAGTCACAGTATCATGCTGTACCCCTTATGCAATGCTATATGTTAATTGCATTCTGATAAAACTGGAGGAAAAATGTATTTATAGAGAACTTTCTCTAATAGACTGTACAGAAAATCAAGATGAAAATTCTGTTCTCAAGTTAAAATAGTATAGGAGATAAAATGTAAAGTCAAAGAAGCATAACGTAAAGCAATGTGTCAAGGATCACTGGAGAGACACTGCCCAGGCACTTTCACAGTTAAGAGGAGAGTTTTTAGACAGGAGCCCAAGTACCAAAGTGTGCCTGTGTTACCTTGAGTCTCTAAGCAGGTTGTCCAATCCATGCTCAGCAGTGTTTCAACAAAACACCAAAAGCCAAGAAGAACCAAATATCAAATGCAAATGCCAAAAATGAGAGCTCTGACAGATCTGGAAATCTTACAGGGAGACCAGTGTACTTGTGATAATTCAGAGGAGTTCAAGTTTTAAAACCCTTGGTTAATAAAGCATTTTTTTTTGAACCTCTGATAAAATGTTTACAGGTTTGCTTGCTGGAAGCGACTTTTCAGTGTTGTTGTTAGATATCTCTCATAGATACATTGGAGTTCAAATTAAATGCAAAAGCTATTCAGAGTTAAATAAATTATTAATTCTTTTGCTTAGCTCAGTGTGATCTTTGGTGAAAATTCTAGGGTGGATCTCCTGGTTGAATTTAGACCTGTCACAATCCTGGGTATTTATACAAAGGGCCCATGGAATTATTTACAAACAGAAAAAGGTCTAAATGAAGCAATAATCTCCACAAACTCTGCTATACCTTTCTCATCAAGCTCCCTCACCTTGGGAGATATTATCACATCTTATCTCTTGATTAACTTCCTCATATTTTTCTCCCTTGATTGGAAAAGAGGCCTGATTGAATTCAACCAAGAGTCCCCCAAGACTAACTGGGAGATAGACAAGTAGTGTAGGTAATTAGTACTTTACCAAAAGATTTTAATGAATATTTGATAAGCAGTTGTCAGCCATCTAGAGCACTGTAAAGTTACCCAAAGGATAGTGAAGTGGTCCTCACTCTTGGGATGCTTAGAGAAGCATTTGTGGTAGGCAGAATAATGGCCCCGCTGGAGATGTCAGAACCTATGACTGGAACTTTATATGGCCAGAGGGAGTTGGCAGATATTACTAAAGACCTTGAGATGAGGACGTTATTCAATTATATAGGTAGGTTCAACCTAGTCATATTCCCTAAAAGTGAAGAACCATTTCTGGCTTTGAAAATGGAGAAGAGGAACCATAAGCCAAAGAATATGGGTTGCTTCTTGAAGCTGGAAAGGGCAGAGAAACATCCTTTAGAAAGAAAGCCAACACCTTGATTTTGGCCCAATGGCAGACTTTTAACCAACAGTAAGGTAGTAAGATTGTGTTGTTTTCAGACGCTTTAAGTGAATGGTTATTTATTACATTATTAGCAATAGATAACTAATGGAGAAGTTTTAATTTAATTAGCCAAGTGAATGGCTATTTCACTATAGCATAGAGATCTTTCTGGGAAAGAGAGTTCTCACCAGGTTGGTGTTACTTGGAAAGTTATACCAGGAGGTGTGGATATTTAGCTGAGCCTTCAAGGATGAGCAGTCATATAGTAAAGGGTGGGCACTTGGGCCTTGGAGTCCAGAGGGAATCGGGGATATACAAGGCATCCTTGGTATCAGTAACTAGGCCAGTCTTGCCAAAAAAAGGTTTTTATATGATCATATTCATAGGTGAAGGAGGAAGGAAGCCTTCAAGATAGATTTAAGGTGTGGAACATTTAACACTTGAACTTTGAATTTGTCCCCTAGAATGCTGATTTTCACACTGTCATTTGGGACTTGAAGATATGTCGGGGCGTAGCAAAGCATGATTCCTGAGACCAGCATCCTTCCCCTCCTCCTACCAGAGCATGTCTGTTCTTACCTGTTTGGAGGGGGGAAGTGAGTAGAAGGGTTTTATGAGTGTGTGTGTGCCCACCATCCACCCCTGCTCTTACCTGTATTATGTATAGGGGATCTTGTTCAGATTTTGCTCAAAAAAACATCCTACTACTTTAAATCTGTAAGTGAGGAAAATTAAGTGGTTGGTGAAGCAGCCACAGTCGACTCCTTCTGTAGCCAGTGCCTTGCTGCTTTCTTGCTTTCCTCAAGACTGTTTCTATTTAGCTCTTTACACTTTTAAAAAATAAATACAGTGTCTAATTTTATTATTACTTTACATTCTTGCAGACTATGTCTTGATATTCTGACTTGAAAAATGATGTCACCTAAAGATAAAGCCTCTTATATTCAACATTACTTTTTCAGCAAACATACCTATACAAAAGGGACCATGTTATTGTTGTTGTCAGTCACCCAGTGGTGGCTGACTCTTTGCAATCCCATGGACTGCAGCACGCCAGGTCTCCCTGTCCCTCACCATCTCCCGAAGTTTGCCCAAAGTCATGTCCATTTCATCAGTGATGCCATCCAGCCATCTCATCCTCTGACACCCTCTTCTCCTTTTGCCCTCAATCTTTCCCAGTATCAGGGACTTTTCCAATGAGTCAGCTGTTCACATAAGATGACTGAAATACTGGAGTTTCAGCTTCAGCATCAGTCCTTCCAAAGAGTATTCAGAATTGATTTCCCTTAAGATTAACTGGTTTGATCTGCTTGCTGTCCAAGGGACTCTCAGGAGTCTTCTCCAGCACCGCAGTTCGAAATGATGTCAATTCTTCAATGCTCCGCCTTCTTCACGGTCTAGCTCTTACAACCGTACGTGACCACTGGGGAAGCCCATAGCCTTGACTATACAGACCTTTGTCGGTAATGTCATGTCTCCGCTCTTCAACACACTGTCTAGATTTGTCATAGCTTTCTTGCCAAGAAACAAACATCTTCTGATTTCATGGCTGCAGTCACCATCTGCAGTGATTTTAGAGCCCCAAAAGAGGAAATCTGTCACTGCTTCTACCTTTTCCCCCTCTATTTGCCATGAAGTAATGGGGCCAGATGTCACGATCTTAGTATTTTTGTATTTAGTGTTAAGCTGGTTCTTTCACTCTTCCCCTTCACCTTCATCAAGAGGCTCTTTAGTTCCTCTTTGCTTTCTGCCATTAGAGTGGTATCATCTGCATATCTGAGGCTGTTGATGTTTCTCCCGCCTATCTTGATTCCAGGTTGTAACTCATGCAGATAGAACCCTGTACAGAACAGTTGATTGGTTCAAGATTGAGAAAGGAGTATGACAGGGCTGTGTGCTGTCATCCTGTTTGTTTAATCTATATGCTGAGCACGTCATGAGAAATGCTGGGCTGGATGAGTTACAAAGGGACCATAAATGTTGTTACACCTGGCTTTTGTTTTTGCTAGATTTTATCTTTCCTTGTCTATGGCATATATTATGGTAACATTTTTGTTTACATCAGGTATAGTGTTCTAACACATTAAGGTACCCATAACCAAAACTCTATCATTGGACACTCAGATTTGTTTTTCTAATTTTTACTTGTAAGAAGCAATTTTACAGTGGACATTCTTGCAGCTAAAGCATTACTCTTTTATTAGCCAAAAAAAAAAAAAAAAGGTATTTCTTACCTGTAATCATATTTTAAGCTTTTGGATGCACAAATATCAAATTATTTAATGTTAAAAAATTTTTTTTGAATCTGTCCATCAAAACAAAGGAAATTAAAACAAAAATAAACAAATGAAACCTAAATAAACTTAAAAGCTTTTTCAAAGCTTAGGAAACCATCAAAAACAAAAAGACATTAGCAAAACAAAAAGACAACCAATTGAATGGGAACAGATGCTTGCGAATGATATGACCAATATGGGGTTAATATCCAATATATGTAAACAGTTCATAAAACTCAGCATCAAAAAAACTTGATTAAAAAATGGGCAAAAGAGGACATGCAGATGGCACATGAAAAGATGCTCAACATTGCTAATCATCAGGGAAATGCAAATCAGAATCACAATGAGATAACACCTCACACCTGTCAGAACGCCTATCATCAAAATGAACACAAATAACAACTGTTGACCAGGATTTGGAGAAAAGGGAATTCTCGTACACTGTTGGTGGGGTTGTAAATTAGTGCAGCCACTATGGAAAACAGTATGGAGGCTTCTCAAAACACTAAAAATAGAAATACTATGTTAGCCAACAATTCCATTCCTGGGTATATATACAAAAAAACAAAGGCACTAATTCTAAAAGATACATGTACCCCAATGTTCATAGCAGTATCATTTACTGCCAAGTTATGGAAGCAGCCTAAGTGTGCATCATCAGATGAATGGATACAGAAGATGTACATATACAGTGGAATACTACTCACCCATAAAAAAGACTGACATTTTGCCATTTACAGCAACATGGGTGGACTTGGAGGGCATTATGCCAAATGAAGTAAGTCATACAGAGAAAAACAAATACTATGATGTATCACTTATAGGTGGAATAGAAAAAATACAACAAGCTAGGGAATAAAACAAAAACAAGTAGACTCACAAATATGAAGGACAAACTAATGATTATCAGTGGTGAGGGTGAGGCGGGGACAAGTATCAGGGTAGAAGATGAAAAAAAAATCACATATGTGAAACTTTTGAAAATTGGAAAGTACTATAGAATTTATAGAATCTTTCATTAATAAAGAGAAAAGAAAACCAATGTCTTCAGTGTTGTTTGTTATTTTACTGAAAGATTACACATGTGCAGTGAAATGTGTACATCTCAAGTGTACTGCTTAATGATATTTTACACATGTGAACATCCATTTGAATACCCACCAGACTGAGATATAGAACACACTTTTGGCATCTCAGAAATCTCCTTTGTTCCCTTTCCCAAAAGCCTCAGTCTTCAGATGTAACCACCATTCTGGCTCTTCTCACTGTAGATTAATTTTGCCTGTTGATGAACTTCATATAAGTGGAATCATACAGTGTGGGTTCACTCTGTTAGGTCTGGTTTCTTTCGTTTAGTATGCTTTTGAGAATAATCTACATTGTTGCTTGTGTTGGTATATAGTACCTTTCTACTGCTGAGAAGTAGAGACTCGCGTATAGATACGCACTACTGTGTTTATCCCTTCTCTCACTCATGAAGCGTTTGGGTTGCTTTCAGTTTTTGATCATTTTGAATAAAGTTGCTTTGTACATTCCATTCTCAGTCTTTGATGTGAGCTCATTTCTCTTGGGTACACAGCTTGGAGTGGAATTGCTGGGTCATAGGAATGTTATGTTTAATTTTATCAGAAACTGCCAACAGTTTTCCAAGTACTTGTAACGCTTTGCATTCCACTTGGAGAGGTATAAATATTTTCGTTGATCCAAATCATAGCCTTCATGTGGTACTGCCAGTTTTATTTATTTATCAGTTCATTCATTAATGCATGCATGACATCATGGTGGGCATGTTGTGGGATTTTTTTTTTTTTAATCTAAAAGAAGTATATGTCTAAATGATCTTAAATAGTTGTTTGCATCAGACTGGATTTGAGAAACTTAATTGTAGAAAACATAATGAAAGAAAATGTTAATATACTCTATACTTAATCTTACTTTTTAATAGGAAAAAAGCCAAAAACAGAAACAAAAAACCTATACAGGCCAATTAAATAAATTATTTTTCCTCTATTTAAAATAAGACTAGTAATTTGATTCTCAGTTTTGAGATTTGACTTTTAAATATAAATGTTTTGCTTTAAGTTATAAATTTCAAGACTCAGTCTGTCCTGGGATAATACAGTTTATGCTGCCACAAGCAGAATTGCTCCTTCTTCTCCCAATTAAGCAGACATCCTGATCTTTATTGCCTTCATCTCTGCTTTAAATGTTGCTGGTCATCATTTATTTCTGATAATTAGTGAAAGGAAGGCAGTGGGGAGTCCAGTTCCTTTAGAGAAGACATACAGTATACTTGCCTCATAGGCCAGGCTGATGCTTCAGGTTGGATGGAGAGAGAATTCATTTTCATTATTTTTATGGTAACATCGTTGAATCCTATCATTTTCAGAGTCTGGTATGGACTTCATTTTTTTCCTCTTTCAATCCCATGAGGACAGGTCCAGAAATCTCTAAATAGCACACTGAAAAAATTAGGCATGACTAAGCCACAGTAGCTCAAGGGAACAATTTTACAAAAGTTTCTCTTGTCATTTGGCCCAGTTATTCAGTGCAGAGCTCTCCCAACAGGGGTCTGACTCTCTTAATCTGTATCAGATGTGAGGAGGAAAACCTGGAGTTGATTTTGGACTTCATGATGGACTAGAAAATCAGCAAACTCAGAGTTTCTTTCTTGCTGTTGGCAAATTTTCTTTTGACTCTTCTGCAACTCTCCTATAGCTCAAATTTCTGTTGGAGTCTCTTCTAGAGACCCTGGGGTGGTACCACACCCATTAGGTGCTTTGATAAAGACATTTCTGTGACAGCATTATCCCACCAGGGTTGAAATGTAGCTCTCCAATAGAACTGAGAGGAAAGAACTTGAGGTGTGCTAAACTTAGGACTTCAGGGAAATATGTCTTAATATAAATCCTAAAAAGATGGAAAAAGAAAATTTTTACATTAGAAACAAAATTGAGCAGATGCACTAAGATTGTATGCATATATTTTAACCTTTCTTGCCGTTTGTAATTTACAATCTGTAAAACATAGTGCTCTGATTTGTTGTTCAGCTGCTCATCATGTGACCCCATGAACTGCGGCATGCCAGGCTTCCCTGTCCTTCAGTAACTCCCTGAGTTTACTCAGATTTATGTCCAATGAGTCAGTGATGCCATCTGACCATCTCATCCTCTGTTGCCCCCTTCTCCTGCCTTCAATCTTTCCCAGCATCAGTGTCTTTTTCAGTGAATTGGCTCTCTGTGTCAGGTGGCCAAAGTAAAATGCTCTGTTTGCCTATTGGGTAATTGCTATATGGCAAGTTATTTAAATTCTCTGTACTTCTTTCTTTATAAGACTTGGTTCTAATGATATCCAAGGACCTCTCAGGTCAGAGGTCAATAGGCGGCTGCATAGTATGTGTTTAAGAGCATCCCTCAAAATTCTTAGTTAGATGTGTGACATCTGAGTAAGTTACCCATTTTCTCAGTGCCTTTTGTAAGACAGTGATAATTATAACACCCCCTCTCACCAGTTTGTTACCATGATTCAGTGAGGCAGGAAAGCAATTCCGATTCCTCCTGGCACACAGCCGTTTCTCTTAAGGGTTAAGTAAGATATCTCTGTATTAGCTATGCTAATTTGAGCTTTCAAAAATCATTTCCTAAAAATATTTTTTTCTAAAATCATTTCCTAAGAAGTATCTTTTTTTGACATTCTTACTGGGATATGAAGGAAAACAAATCACTATTGACCTTTTATTTAATAATACAGTGCTTTAATTTAGTTGAAATAAATTTCCAAGTCAAACTATACAAAATATCCAAAGATATTTTGGAAAATACAAGTTAATAATAAGAAGAAAATAATTAAATGACTTACATGCTCACCACCCAGATATAATAATTTTTAAAAATTTCCAATCAAGCTTTGATTTTTTTCTGTTCATAGGTTAGCATCATTTATTTTCTAAGTTATAATCATTCTTTATAAACCATTTTGATTCCTAATCTTTTCATTAATCACAATCATAAGCATTTTCCTGTTATTACATAGGATTAATTAAACAGCATCTTACTGGTTGCATATTCATTTTGAATAGATATGTCATGATTTATTTATATTTTGCTAGATTGTTGTGTATCATGGTTGTTTATGATTTTTCAGCCCCATAAATAATGGTGCAGTAAACATCATGTTCAAGCTTACGTTTACAGATTTTGTTATTTCTTTAGGCTAGGTTTCCAAAGGATATGAATATTTTGAAGAACTAGAGTTTGCCAAGTAACTTTCCAGAATTGTTGCTAATAGTAATATATGATGTCTATTTCATCATATTCCACCAGCATTTGGTTAGTAGCATTTTTCTGAATCAGTGCCAATTTGTAGGCAATTTTTGTAGTACTACTGTTTTTATTTATGTTTCACTGTTCAGTGCCTAAACATTTGGTCATGGGTTTGCTTAGTAAAGGTATTTGCTTTTTAAGGAAATATCTGTTTTATGTCCTTTATTAAGAGTGTTGGTATTTTTCCCACTAATTTGTGTGGGTTCTTTTAAAGAAAAGAATGCAGCCTATATATGAAATATTTGCTAAGAATATTTCCCCTTGTATTTTTGCCTTGTGTTTTGGTTATTATCTTTCAAAACCATACAAAAATAGATGACAATGTAGACAGTTATCTTTTCTATTGTCATTTCTTCTGTAATTTCTAAGCTTAGAAACTCTTCATTTTGGGGAGTTTAGGCAATTATTCTAGTTCTATGTCCTTCTGGTTTCTAAGAGTTAGTATGTGCATCTGTCTGTCTTTATCTAGCACTTAATGCTTTATAGAAACTTAATGCTTTTAAAGAAAAAAACCACTTTTGATTATTTCCTTAGTTTTCTTTTTCATATGAGCCATTGTTATAGCCTAAACTTAAACCTAAATCCCTTGACATTTTGGTCCTTGGTTAGAAAAGCCTGTAGTTTCATTAATATTCCCTGGTGGTGCAATTATACTAACAAGGATCACTGTCAAGGAGTATTTGTTAAATACTCCCTTGTTCAAGGTAGTGTCTAGTCACAGTAGACGGACTCCTTGCTCTAGAAGAGACTGTGGTCAGAGATGGAAACTTGCAATACTCAGTAAACTCTGAGAAAATCTCTGATGTGAGACTTACCTGCTTTGGCATCATTTTCCTTTTGTGGGAAATGAGCGAGTTGAACTAAATGATTTCTAAGGAGCTCTGCAGCCTTGAGATTGCTGAGTTTGAGGTAAAGAGACGCACATGCACACAGACAGCTGTGTAAAGGTGGAGCGACCTCTGTCTATGTTGATTCACCATCTGTTTTTCATTCTGCAGCATCCTAGGCTTTGCTTGTGTATATGTGGAGAAATAGGGAGGTAAGGACTGATAAGAATGAATAATGAGGAGGAATTTTAAGTGTCAGACTATCCAAAGGCATACCTGTGTGCTCAGTCCTATCATCCAACTCTTTGCAACCAACTCTGTAGCCCGCCAGCCTCCTCTGTCCATGGGATTCCCCAGGCAAGAATCCTGGGGTGGGTTGCCATTTCCTCCTCCAGGGGAGTCTTCCCAACCCAGAGATGGAACCCGTGTCTCCTGCACTGACAGGTGGGTTCTTTACCACTGAGCCGCCTGGGAAGCTCTTTTCCAAAGGCACATTTCCTTTTACACAAACCTCCACATCAGTTAAGTGGTCCTGGAAAATTGGTTGCCAGGAAAGATGGCACTGATGATTCACACTTCTCTATCACCTCTTAAAAGGTTTCCTTGGTTTCTTAGCATCACAGGCCGCACCCCCCACCCCCATTGTTTGTAAAGGTCCATGCTGTGATGTGCTTAGTCACTCAGTCATGTCCGACTCTTTGTGACCCCATGGATTGTAGCCCGCCAGGCTCCTGTGTCCATGGGGATTCTCCAGGCAAGAATACTGGAGTGGGTTGCCATGCCCTCCTCTAGGGGATCTTCCCAACCCAGGGATTAAACCCAGATCTTCCATGTTGCAGGTGATTCTTTACTGTCTGAGCCACTGAGGAAGCCCAAGAGTACTGCAATGGGTAGCCTGTCCCTTCTCCAGGGAATCTTCCCAACCCAGGAATCGAATTGGGGTCTCCTGCATTGCAGGCAGATTCTTTACCAGTTGAGCTACAAGGGAAGCCTATAAAGGTCTGTGGTTCTTTATCACTTCCAGATGTATTTTGAAATTGTACATAGTATATTAACTAAATATTATGATATCCCCAAATGAGGCTTGGGGGCAGCACCCCTAATGAAACATTAATATTTTTGCAACAGGATTCATAAAGATTCACAGTCAATTGGATAAATAATGGCTATAGGTAACCCCACTTCATTTTGTGGCAGGTTTTCCATCAATTGAAGTACAAAACCATCTTTTTGTTTCCAAAGCTTTTTGGGTTTTGGCAAATGGATAAGGGATTATGGGTCTGAGTTACCCTTTGATTCACCAGACCAGGCTTAGTTTCTCAGTGCTCAAATCCGCTCACGACCCCTCTGCAAAAGCTGTCCACAGCAGTTCCTGGCAGAGACCCTGGAACCCAGGCCCTATCCAGCGTTATTGAAAGGCCTCCCATCCTGTCTCTCAACCAGTAACCCCCTCCCCACAAGCCACTCACTTGGGCCCAAGCCTCAGTGTACTTATCTGCTCCAACAAATTCCAGACTTACTCCTGGGGGCTCTGTTTAGCCGGTTCCCTCTTCCGGTGACATACTTGTGTTCCACTGCTCCTTGTTCCCAGCCCAGTTCTTTTTCTGCTGTTCATCCTCACTGCTACACAAGCTTCCCTCCAGGAAGTCCTCCTGGATTTCCCTGTTTGGGATGACACTCTCTTTTGTTCAGACTCTGTACTCCTTGTCTTTATTATGGCATCTAGCAAAGACTGCCTGGCATTAGACTAGCTTGTATGTGTGTGTTCTCTACTCAATTATGAAGCCCTAGAATAGTGGTTCTTGAACTTTATGTGCATGAAATCCTGCTTGTTATAATACAAATTCCTGGGTTCCCCCTTCTCCTAGGAGATTCTTTCTCAGCAGGTTTGAGTGGGATCAAGGTAACTGAACATTAATAAGCCCCTTGGGGCTTTCCAGGTAGCTCAGACAGTAAATAATCTACCTGTCCACAATGTGGGAGACCCAGGTTCGATCCCTGGGTCGGGAAGATCCCCTGGAGAAGGGAATGGCTACTCACTCTAGGATTCTTGCCTGGAGAATTCCGTGAACAGAGGAGACTGGTGAGCTACAGTTCATGGGGTCACAAAGAGTCAGACACGACTGAGTGACTAACACACACACAAGCCTCTAAACCACCAGTGAAGCCCCTCTAATACTTTAAATGGCTCTGTTTCATCTCCTTGACTGTGAGGAGCTCGACAGCAGATTCTGTTTTTGAAATAAGAAGCTGCCCCAAGGGCTTCCCTGGTGGCTCAGTGGTAAAGAATCCTGCCAATGCAAGAGACAGGGCTTTGATCCCTGATCCACGAAGATCCCACATGCCATGGAGCAACTAAACCTAGGAACCAGAACGACTGAGTCCATGTGCCCTAGAGCCCATGCGCTGCAGTGAGAAGCCAAGCAACTAGAGAATAGCCCCCGATCACCAAAACCAGAGAAGAGCCTGTACAGCAACGAAGACCCAGCATAGCCAAAAATAAATAAGGAAAAAAAAGAAGCAGCTGCCCCAGGACTCCAGAATCAGAACCTAAAACCACCCTGTGCCCTTAACATCAGTCCACATACAAGTGCTGCTTTTTTTTTCTTATCTCTTCTCCTTTGTATAATTCCACTAGAAATTAAATTTACAACAGATGACAGCAATTAGGGGATCGTGTCTAGTAACAAGTATATAGGCAGTTCCTTGGTAGAGCAAAACTGGAGTCAGTCGTGACTTTGGGATCATCAAAGTGTGGGAAACAACCATGGCCTGTGCAAAACCAGCTAAAAAGTGCCAGCAGATTGTCAGGAAGTGAATCTGAGGATTCTGGATTTTGAACTTGAAGGGCTGAAGAATTCATCTATGACATCCTCTGCTCAAGACAGTCATTTCAGAAGTTCTCCTGCCCATCCTGCATTTGGATTTCTGATGTTGGAGACAGCCTACCAAAGATACCCAGACTCTTCTCTTTTGGTTTCTGATAAGAATGATGTTCATAAACATTAATGTAACTGATGTTCAGTGAGTTCTGCAGTTCTGTGTGCTAGAACCTTGTTAATCACTTTACATAAATGATCTCATTTAATCCTCGAGACAGCCCTGAAAGGAAATATATTCATTGCCTCATTTACTTGTGAGGACCCACATGCCCAGAGAGGTTAGACAAGTGTGTCCATGGTAACACGGTGAATGAGAAGTGAGGCAGGAATGTCAGCCCATGTGAGCTGACTCCAGAGCCCACATTCTATCACTGCTTCAGCTGCCACTTTTAAAGTTCTCGGTGTCTTAACTCACTATTGTAATTGGAACAGTGCCTTATCTCTTGTACATTTGATAGAATTTTTATTTTTTCAATTCTATCTTTGAGTGTATCGTGTGTGAATGAGTATAGCTTCAATTCTGTGTGTATCTGGACTGCTCTGAGACATCATCTGGCACATGGGCAGCTTGCCCAATACAAGGACACAACACTGGGAGTGCCTGGATGCTACTGACAGCTCTTTAGAAAAGAGAAGGAAGGCTTCGAGAGCACTTTCCCTGAGCACAGAAGCAGTGTGCCCGGGCTGTGATTTAAGTCAGAGAGAAAGAGCAGCAATCTATAGGAGATATAAGCCCACTACATTGAAATCACTTCTAATGACTCTTACTGGGACAGATAGAAAGGGACAAGGAGCTTAACATGAGGGAATTTCCTGTTACTTCTTAAATTAGTTACATGGCTGTAGTCAATCAAACGGCTGTTTCAGAAGGAAAGAATCTGGACACTTTTATGTTCCGTATCTTGCTCCTTTGCTGTTGATATTGGAAAATGCCACTATGTTGACCAACTATAAATTAGACTGATTTCAGCGAGGAAAGCATTTCTTGGAGGCATTGAGGTGCTTGACATACTGACAGTGGTTGGGATTGAGATGAAAATAGATATTGACTTGGCATTATTTACTTTGAATCTTATTTTAGAGGTCAGAACTAATACCCAAGAGGCAGAGAAAAATTGCCAGATAGGCTCAAGGCAAATATCATAAAGCTACTGGCGTGTGAGATAGAATGCGCTGGAGAAAATTTCCTGAGCATCAGTTTAAAAAAAAAAAAAGCAACAACAAACAAGAAATAAAGAGTAGCATTAGAAAGGGAAGGTTTTAAAGTTTCAAGGAAGTTATGCAAGCAGGAAGCTATTTTCTCCTTCTGCTTGGTAGCTGCCACTTTGTAGCACGTCCT
The DNA here is from genome assembly GCF_910594005.1 of Cervus elaphus. NCBI lineage: Eukaryota > Metazoa > Chordata > Mammalia > Artiodactyla > Cervidae > Cervus > Cervus elaphus. The sequence continues at coordinate 38,491,514 of NC_057827.1, read as the reverse complement.
GAGGCTGGAGGAGGGGGGCCCCTGCCCCACTGGCCTATAGGGAAGTTATTCAAATGTGAGCAGAGTTGTCAGATGTGAGAAAACAAATACCCCATAAAGCATACACATGTGGGCAAAGCCAATTCTCAGACTATGGGTGTAGTCCAAAGACAATGCCACATGCTTAGGGAATTTGGTGATGTGGGATCTGTTTAGAGCTCTTCTAACCAATATTAACTTCCTGTTCCTAGGAGACAGGCCTGCCCTGGTTCTTCTCCTGCAGTTAACTAGACTGTCTCTGGTCCTCTGCCCACTCTGCCCTGCCAGACTGCCTATTAAATGTTTCCACCTGACCTGAATCCAGGCACCACACAGCACCTCCTGGCTTCCCTTCAGTTAATGACTGACTATATCACCCTCTATCTCTTTCCCTAAGCTAGGAACCTTAGAATTGAACTTGGTCATTCTAGTTTTCTTTTTCACCTTTTACATATAAGCCAGTCACCAAAGCCTCATCATTTTTGCTTTGTTTGTTTCAGACCTCCATCTTCTCTCTTGTAAAACCCCAAGATGCTTGCCAAATTGATCTTTGTCTTTCTGTCCCTTTCTATTCAGGAAGTCCTCACCCACCTCTGCCAGGAAGGTTTTACTTCTCAAATACAAACCTAATTATAATAGTCCTGCTTAATTTCTGAAACAAAGACCAAATTCTCCAACATGACTTAATCAGGCCCATGCTGCTTTTACCATAGAGATATAGATCATTTTCTTTTTCTCTGGTTTGATGCTGCATGCATATTTTTATTATCCTTGACTGTGATTTTTATTCTTATTTATATTTTACTGTTATATGGTCTTTTTGTGTAAGATGTCATTTGTCCAAAAGACAAATGTGTAGTCTTTTTGTAAGATTTTATATTTTATGGTCTTTTTGTAAGATGTCATTTGCCATAAAAGAGAAATGAATGGATTGAAGTGCAAGCCCAGATTTTACTGTAAAGCTAGCTGTGTCTTAACTGAGATTTATGTTTTTATATTGAATGTCATTAGGGAGGTCTACTCTTTCACTTTGGAATTTCTGGAAAATATTAGTCGGGGAGGGCATATACTTCATTCCCATTTGAACCCTGGGCAATGCAGTATGGGACTAGGGAGTATCCCCGCCTGCCCCAATTGCTGTTTGTTAGGATTCTTTGTTGGTGATTACTCACGAGAGTTTAGTTCTAACTGGAGATCACACATCCATCTTAAATACACCTCATTTTGCATACATAGGGTTTTGTTGTTGCTATATATACTTTTCTTTCTGACACTCTAAACGTTTGAGGATCCGTCTAAGTGTCAGAGGATCTCTGACACCTGGCAAGTCAGAACACAGACTTTGAAGCTAAATGGCTTTGTTCTTATCATAGGTCTGGCACATCCTAGCTGTGTGATCTTGGACACATTCTTTAACTTCTGTGTACCTTTATTATTCCACCTGTAAAGTGAATTTAGGCTTCCCTGGTGGTTCAGCGGTAAAGAATCCACCTGCAGTGCAGGAGATGTGGGTTCAATCTCTGGGTCAGGAAGATCCCCTGGAGGAGGGAATGGCAACCCACTCCAGTATTCTTGCCTGGAGAATCCCATGGACAGAGGAGCCATGGACAGAGGGCTACAGTCCATGGGGTCACAGAGTCAGACATAACTGAGCACACACATTCCCCCATGCCATGCCAAAGTGGGTTTAGGAATGGTTAAGTTCTTCAAACTTAGGGTTACCAAAGGGGAAAGGAGAGGTGGAAAAATTAGGAGCATGGGATTAACATACACACATTACTATATATAAGATAACCAGTAAGGACCTAGTGTATAACACAGGAAACTATACTCAATGTCTTGTAATAACTTATAATGGAAAAGCTCCAATACTTTGGCCACCTGATGGGAAGAGCCAACACAATGGAAAAGATTCTGATGCGGGAAAGATTGAGAGCAGGAGGAGAAGGGGACGACAGAGGATGAGATGGTTGGGTGGCATCACCGATTCAATGGACATGAGTGTGAGCAAGCTCTGGGAGATTGTGAAGGACAGGAAGGCCTGGCGTGCTGCAGTCCATGGGGTTGTAAAGAGTTGGACACAACTGAACAACAACAGCAGCAGTGACAAATAATAGGAAAGAATCTGAAAAAATACATATATGTATACACACATATACATATATATATATATATATATATATATATAATATATATGTAGTTAGAGCTGTATTTTATCATGTGCGAGGTCAGGTTCTTTCTCTTCTCCATAAATATTTCTACCATTGGATCATAATTAACTGTCTGGGGACAACCAACATCTCTGTCAACACCTGAGCCAGTAGGCTGCCCTACACCATCACCTGGAGGCTGAGATCCTAGCGCACCTTGCTGCTGAGAGTGCCGTTTCTGGGCCCTGCTCCTTACTGCACATTTCCCCAAAGAGCTCTTCAGAGCAGTGGGATGTGAAAAATGAGGCTTGTCTTGCTCCCTTTCCAGGACTGTGGGAGTTCTATTTGCAGTAATTGATAGTTCAGAATGTGCAGGGTCCACTCGGCTCCCTCCTGGCTCCCTCCAAGCCCCTGCTCGGTGACATCTTGGCAGCGAGCCTCACATTTATTATCCTCCCTGGTGGCGTCTGAGGCACAGCAGCTTCTGGGGCCGCGGGCCAGATGGAGGCATGTGGGAGCCGCAGAGCCACTCAGGGCTGTCGGGACGACACTTGAGTCCAAGTGCAGGGACAGACACCTGCTCTGAAAGTCCTCTCCAAATGCTCACAGAGGGTGACGTGGCCCTGGAGTGGGCCCTGCCCTTTGCATGGCTCTTCTGGAGAGAGGGACTGTCTCTGGTGTGTTGTGGCTGGCCCAGAATCAGGATCGCCTTCTGAGGATGCAGCCCCATATTTTCTTCCTTTCTCTGATTTTCCCATTAGAGGACAGGAGCATCTGGCCCATTTCCCAAGTCCTCTGGCAACCTCTGAAATTTCTAAAGCAAAGTAAACAGACAGATACACAAATACTTAATACAAAGTTGATTTAATTTAAAAATAAATCCTAAACTCAGGATTTGTACATAGAACTTTTCTTTCTTTTGCCTTCCTCCTATCCTCCCTTCTTCCCTCCCTCCTTCTCTTCTTGTTTTCCTTCCCTTTCTCTCTGTCTACTTACCTCTTTTTTTCTTTACTCATTTATGCATGAAGTGTTCATTGACTGCATTGCTTTAGACACTGTGAACCCTTAGGTGAGCAAAAGACACTGCTGTAGTTGTAAAGAAAGACCTAATGTGCAAAGGGTATGTGTGTGTGTGTGGGTGGGGGGGAACACAGTCAAATAATCTCAGAAATATGTAACTAGACACTGAGAGTAGGTACCAGGAAAAGTACTGAGAACCATGGGCATTTATAAAGGGGGCCTGGTCTGATTTGGGAGTTGTGCAAAGGCTATCCAGAGAATATGACTTTTGAGCTGTCTCAGGAGGATGACTCAGAGTTAACAGAAAAGGAAGGGGCAGGAAGGCCATTCCAGGAAGAGGAAAATTCATGCTTAAAGGTCATGAGATGAAAGAAACAGTGTATGTTCAAGACATTAGAATTTTATGATCCAGATATCAAAAGAAAAGAAATAGTTTTTCACTAAATTTATCTTTTAATTTGGCATGGGGATTTGAGTCCTTCTGTTAGAAGGACTCCACGATTGGTGAAGGCCATCTTTTATCCTGACTTGTTTTTAGGCCTTATTTGGAGCCCCAGTTAACACATTGCACAAAGATATCTGTGCATAAAAGTTATTATAAGCCTTTCCTTTCCTTAGGAAATTCCTTAAGAACAAGGATATAAATGAGAGAGGGAAGTGAGGTACAAGGAACAGATTCAACACAGGAGAGAGGTAAAGGGAAGTCCCAGAATGGTGGTCAATATGGAGCCCGGTCATTGCAGCACACCAAGCCCAGCTTGTCCACCTGCAAAGGCTGTGAATCTGCCCTGATTCTTGCTTGCTAACTTGGCTAGGTATAAAATGCCAAAGTGGAATGAGTTTCCTTTGAAATTTTTGAAGATGTAGCTCCATTGCATCATAGCATCCAGTATGGCTGTTGAGAAGTCCAAAAGTTTCCAAATTATTGGTCTTTTCTATATGATGTCTATATTCTTTTTTTTTTTCTGAAAGCTTATACAATCTTCTTTTGATCCCCAGTGTTATGAAATTTCACAATGCTGTATCTCAGTGTGGTTTCTTTTCATCTATTATACTTGGACTCAGTGGCCTCCTTTAGTATTGAAATTCATTTCTTTCAAATTTTCTTTAATCACTTTGAACGTGATTCCCTTTCCCCCCTCCTTCTCCCCCTCTCCCTCATCTCTTTTTCTTTCTGAAACTTTGTTATTCATATGTAGAGAACATTGTGATAGATGTAATGAATTACCTTACATCCATTCTAACTTCCTTCTAGTTTAACCTCTGGGTACTTCAGAGGCTGGAAAATTAATATATATTTTCAGACTCTCTTGCAGCTAGTGTTCTGGATATGATTTAGATTCAACTGTATGTCTTCCTATTCTATTAGCAAACATGGTCATGAAGGCTTTTTACTGTGGGACAGCATTAGCAGACATCACAGTGTTTGATTATTAGCTCTGTGAGGGTAAAGAAACAGGCTGCTTGCCATTCATTTTGCTTATATGGGTTGCGACAAAGCACAGCCTGACTTTGGAGCCAAAAGCAATTAGCTGTGCCTCTCTGATTTTGGCAACAGTAACATGCTTCTCGATTTAGCAACTCTACATGCCCTTTGCCACTTAGGAAGGGAGTCTCCTGATGTTACAAATGGTGGCAGCTTCCTTTGTGACTTGGTTCTTTAAGTGCAGTTTGGGAGTTACCCAGAAAACTCAATGGCAAATCTGTTTCTTTAGCCCTTCCAGTGATTATGTCATTTAATGTGTTATGAGAAATAGTTTTGCTAAAAAGTAACAAGAATGGATTTTATTGTCTACAAAGGACCCCGTTGTAGTATGACACTCCTGGATTTGTTTCTCTAATTTCTTTTTACTTTTTTTTTTTGCTGGCTTCCAGCTCTGTTCTAGGGGGAGATTTCCTTCACCTTAGCTTCTAACCCTACAATTGAGTAACTGAGCTTTTAATTCATGTATACATATGCATATAATATCTAAGTATGTTTTTCTTCTCTGAATGCTCCTATCTTATAGTGTCCTCTTGTTTTTATCAGTAGATTATTGAGGGTATTTATGATAGATTTTTTTTTTCTTTTAAGTTTTCTTCTTACAGCATAGTCCTTGTTTTTTTCAAGCTGCTATTGAGTATCTGTTTGGGTCTATAACTTTGGTACTAAAGACTTGGCTCAGTGATTCCTGACTATCTGTGCCTTTTAGAAGCCATGAACATGTTGTTGGATGCTGTTACCTCTGGATTTCCTTGTAAAGTGGTCCAGCTGTGCTCTTCCATCGGGAGATCCCCTGATGTTGGCATCTTTATAGTTTGCTTCTTATCCAGGTTAGAGTCCCAAGAGAAATATTTCTAATAGTCTTCTGGTTGGGCTGGCTACCAGGATCCTGGACACTGAATATGAAAACTGTAATGGAAGTCTAAGCATTACTGTGTAAATATTCTCTATGAAGAAAAAAGCAACAGTAGCTATGTTTAGTACATTGTCTCACCCTAAACTGTGTCCAGTACAGAGAGGCTTGGGAAAGTCAGGCACATATCTATAAGAGCAGAGACAGGGATGGGCCATCTGAATGCTTCTAGAATAGTCTTTCAGTCATTCCTTCTAATATTTTAGCTCCATCTTTACTCTTACTTTCAAATGTACCTGATGCCTTAAAATTCTCATCTTTGGGAGGGGAGGTTGTCTATCACAAATTGGCCTTTGTTTAAATTTAGTTGCTAGCTTTTCCCCACTGCCAGTTTAAGTTTCAGCTTTCTTGGTATCACTAACCATTTGTAACTTGCAAAGTTTTCATGTATGTTCTCTCCCATTTTCTGTTTCCTTGTGGGTTTAAGTGTTTCAAACAAAGCTCCACCACTATCATTTTAGGCAGATTAAAGAAAGACTGTTAATACAGGTGTATGTCCATGATCTGGACCTGCGAGGTAGTTAACTATTTTGTGACTCACGAGGAGTAGAGGATATTGATTTGTTGTTAATTACTAATCACTCAGTTATTAAACATAATTGTGTACTGTGTATTTTTAAACTGTGTGTTATTAGATTTAAGTGTGTGTCTGTGTGTCTAAGCTTAAAATAGAATGGAGAATAGCTGAGAGAGAGAAGTGCTGTGTGCCCTAAAATATACACCAATTTCTTTCCCTCACTGTTGGTAGGACTTGCTTCAAGCTGTACTAGTACCAAAGATTCATTGTTCACAAGGACTTGAATGTAATCAATGGAAAGCATCTGCAGTCCACATCTCTGCCATAAACCCTTAGGGTAGGAAAAGGAATGGGGCTTTGGTTTCCTTTTATTATGTTTTATGTGATGGGAATTTATATTTGCCATCCAGACAGCATGCATATTTGGCATTTACTGCTGGGAAGTTGTGGCAAATCAAAAATGATTTGCTTGAGTTCAGCGAAACCTTTCACGTCAGCAGATTCTCAGTGTTATTCCTTCTTGGTGCCTACAGTAAAGATTTAATAAGCCCTATTTGCAAAACAAAAAGAGAAAAAGGGGAATGACTCAATGGAAAGCCCATGAATGTTTTAGACCGTTTACTGTTGAATCCAAATATAGATTTTAGGAAGGAGGGCTGAAAGCAGGTGAGGAGAGTGAATTTCCTCTAAAACATAAACCTATTTATTTCTTACTAAGAGGAAAGAGATTGAAATTGAACTGTGGAAGGGAGAAATTGACAGCAGCAAGTGTTCTTATTATCGTGGTGTTTGTTTGAAATTTCTTGGTTCCTAGTGATAATAGATTAATGGGTTCAGTGTTTTGCTGATTTTGAGGGAAAAAAAATTAGACACATGACTTCCCTTTTAACAAAAGGTACACTTAAAAAAATCTGTCAGGAAACAGCACCAAAGGGAAGATAAGTGGTATATTGAGCACAATAGTTTAGTGGAGTTTTCACTGAGGTCTACTGTCAAGCACTCCTAAGTTTGTGGAAGTAGAATCTCATTTCAGTCAAAGTGTGTTCTTGCATACTTTGAGCCCTGGCATCACTTAGGGCATGGAAGATATTAGATGAACCAGAGTCTGTCCTTCATATTAATTGTGTAGAAACTTGGTGTAAGGGGTTTTCCTATTTTCACTGAATGTGTTTGGTGTCTCTTCGGGGAAGATTTAGGGAGTAAAGGATAGCTTAATGGCTATTTGGATATAAGAAATAGCAATTATTTTTTACTAAGAGTTGGAAAACCTGTATTTTAATCCAGATTTATCTATGAACTAGTTGCTTGACCTGAAGCAAGTCTTTCTCAAATTTTTTCTTGATAGTTTGGTTTTTTTTCAATTCTGAGTTAGCATGTGGTACATGAATAAAATGAGACAGAATCATGGTGGTGTTACTTGGGGTGTCAAATAAAAGTTCATGAGGTGCTGGATGAAGCATAATTATTTAAAGAAATAACAAATCATAATAATGAACTGAATTGTTGGCATTCCATAGGGCAAGTAATACCACCAACGTTCCAGAATAAAATAATGAGAATGTCTGATATGAACTGTGGATGCATTCTAGATATCGGAGATTTCCCAGAAATGATTGTTATAATAGCAAAGGTTTATTGAGTGTTTAATACATATCAGGCCCTGTATTTCAGGTCATGAAATGCATTAGCTTATTTATGAGCCTCATAACGGACATGACTGAAGTGACTTAGCAGCAGCAGCAGCATTATCATTCCTCTTTTGTATGTTAAGTATCTCAACTAAAATCATACAGATAAGATGGGGCATGTTGGGGACTTGGAACTAGGCTCCCAAGCAAAATGTTCTTAACCACTGTGCCATGTCAAAATCTGGCAGCAATTGAAGATTGTGTAAGGAGTAAAATATCAAAAGCAGCTAATGCTTCTTTTCTCTCTTTTATGAACTCGAAGCTATTGGAGCTAGTAGAGTGCGCGCTTAGTTGTTCAGTCGTGTCTGACTCTTTGGGACCCCATGGACTATAGCCCGCCAGGCTCCTCTGTCCATGGGATTCTCCAGGCAAGAATACTGGAGTGGGTTGCCATTTCCTTCTCCACTGGAGCTAGTAGAACATTCAGCAAATGATATACAAAAAGCATTTGTCAGACTGTCCTACCCTGCAGGAAATTCTAGTCTGGTTAAGGAGATCAGGTGTTAGGGCAATATGAGTAAGTAGTGTGTGATCACAGATGAAGAGGCTAGGCACACTTACCCTAAAAAAGAGCAAATTCATGAAGATTAATTTCACATAGCTAAGGATAGTAAATGAAAGTCAAGCGAGGTTTATTTCCTGGGACTCCAGAGCCATGTTTTGTCTATTTCTGTACAAGAGGTAGTGAACGTCCTTTTACTCGATGAGTTCAAGCGACACAGATATCCTGGAGGGAGTTTACACAGCCAGGGCTCTTCAGGGTCCTCTTCAACCTGAAAGTACTTAGAAGTCAAAGATATTTTGAAAACATCAGTCTGGACTGAATGGACTGAAGAGGGCGGATTTCAGGGAGAAGGCAAACCTTGAGCTATGAGCTGAGAGAATGAAGTGTCCTTCATGTGTGGGTTAATAGGTCAAGCTGCTTTTACAAGTCTAGAAACCAGAAGTTTCTCGAGAAGAAACAAGTTGAGAGCTGTACTAGGGTTCACCATCTTGGGAAGATCATCTGTTCTCTGACCCTTTCTTGCATCCCCACTGTGAAGGTAGAAAACTTGGGGTGCTAGTCTTAAGGCCTGTCCATTCCAGGCATTCACAGGTTTCCCAGGCGCCTCTCCTGTAGCAAGCCTGCGCAGCCTAGCAGTCTGCCTTGCGCCCTTTAGATATGCCAGATTTTGGGTATAGAAAACAAGCTCTTTGCTCTGGATACTTATTTTGGAGGCATAGAGACTCACCAGAGAAAGACCAGCCTTTTTTCAGCAGCACCCAGAAGAGATGGCAAACAGCTCAGAAAACCTCTCCATTCAAAGACATCAGTTGTGGTTTTTTTTTAAAGCAGTACTTTGCATCAAAGTGAAGAACAGAAATAGCACAGAAACTTGTGGTCCTCCAGATTTCCAGGGATACTACACAGAGTTTTATTTTACCTTGAAGAAGCAGGTTCAAGCCTTGAGACTTTTTCCTTCCAAATGGGTACACTGTTTCTGCTTTTGATTTACCATGGCAGGGCACTGATGAAAAAGCAATGAGTCAGTCTTAGAAAACCTGGGAAGGGAGGTTTGTAACTTGCATTACCAACAAAACGGTGCAAGACATACTTCCTTATGTTTTTTTCCCTGCGAAATTTTGAAGATATTTGTTTCTCATGTAATTTTTGACACAAAGGCCAAAGCCCACATCAAGGGACACAGTATGGAGACTTAAAATTCAGTATCTCATTTTCAAGTGCACTTTTCATGGGGTAAAACTATGAACATGGAGAGTTTCAAGATAGTATTAAAAATAAATATTATAGATCTGCATGCTTATTGAATATATACATCTTTTTGGAAAGTTATCATTGACAATTGATTTCCCAGGAGAATCCCCTCTGGTGCCAATGCATTCTGTGTGGATGTTTGGGGAAAAGACATAGAGATTCAGTGTTTGAAATGCCGTGTCAGCAAGTATTCCTCATCTCTCATCCACTCCTGGATCAAGTGGGCGAAGCATTGTTTTTGTTGTTGTTGTTGTTGTTTTTGCCTTTGGCAAGGGGAGCTATCTGAGAATCATCGTCCTCTGGGAAATGAGTCAAAATTGGATTCATTCAGAATGTCACTGAAATTTAAAATGAAAATTTGTTGATTCAGAAATGGAGATACAGGTGCCTTCTGTTCCTGCATTTCCATTATGAGTGGAAGATGGAAACTAGAAGCTGCAACCATTCCTTCAGAACATTTTAACCAAAATTTTAAAAAATTTTATTTGAAGATATAAATATGTTTTGACAGGAGGAAATGGCTCTGGGTTTTTTCTAGTATACCTTTAATGGGATATATGAATCTCTAGCCTGTCTCACTCTGCAGAACGTAGGCACTGAGATCCATTGAATCTCAGTGGCTTACTGAAGCCTTCTCTTTTTCTTCTGTATAAAAAATGCCCTTTTTGCAAAGAGAGCACAACATTACATGCTAAAAAGTGATTTTGACTCTATCTTAAAGAGGAAGACAGCCTTTAATAAAACAAGGTTTGTGTTTTTTAGTTTTCCCTCCTTTTAAGCATAGCTTAGCTTATTATTTTGTTCTATCCTTTGACAATTATTTAAGAGCTTGTGTTGTGGGAAGTTCCAATTCAAAATATTTTGAAAGTTCCAATTCAAAATATTCTTCCTAAGGCGGATGGTCTGACATTTCTATTCACTTTTGCAGGAGAGTCCCAGGGCTGTGTAGATACTGTGTTGTTCTTGTTCAGTCGCTAAGTCATGTCCGACTCTTTGCCACTCCATGGACTGCAGCATGCCAGGCTTCCCTGTCCTCCACTCTGTCCTGGAGTTTGCTCAAGTTCATGTCCATTGAGTAGATGATGCCATCAACCATCTCATCCTCTGTCGCCCCCTCCTTCTCCTGCCCCTCAGTCTTTTCCAGCATCATGGTTTTTTCCAGTGAGTCGACTCTTTGCATCAGGTGACCAAAGTATTTGAGCTTCAGCTTCAGTATCAGTCCTTCCAGTGAATTTTCAGGGTTGATTTCCTTTAGGATTGACTGGTTTGGTCTCCCATAGTAGACACTATGGGAGAACAAATATGGTCAAGGAGTCAGCTCCCCAAACCAGACAGCACAATGGAGACTCATGAACCTATTCCAGGCCAGCAATGGCAGTGGGTCATTTTTCTGTAATAAGCAGAAATTGTTCTGGAAGACTTTTTAAATGTCTAATGTGAAGTCGTTCAGTCATGTCCAACTCTTTGCGACCCCATGGACGGTAGCCTACCAGGTTCCAGGTCCATGGGATTTTCCAGGCAGGAATACTGGAGTGGGCTGCCATTTCCTTCTCCGGGGGATCTTCCCAACCCAGGGATTGAACCCAGGCCTCCTGCATTGGAGGCAGACGCTTTACCGTCTGAGCCGCGAGGTAAGCCCCTCACCTTGGAGACTTCCAGGGGAGGAGGGGTAGGGTGTAAGGAGTTCCTGTGTCTCATTAATTTGCTTAAAGCAGACACCTTAGCAGTTACAGGTATTTGAGGTTTCATCACTTATGATCACTATCTTCATGGTACCTGACATTACTTTTGGGATATCGTTGATAGATCCTGAAAGAGAAAAAGACATTAGGTTAAAACTAGGGAAATCTGAATGAAGGGTAGACTTAACCCAATAATAGATCAATAAAGACTCATTAGTTTTGACAAATGGACCCCCTAATGTAAGATGTTAGCATCAGGGGAAACTGGGTGTGGGGTACAAAGGAACTGTTTGTATTATCATCACAACTTTTCTGTAAATTTAAACCTATTCTAAATTTAAAAGTTTATTAAAAAGTAATAGATGCTTGTAGAAAATTTGAAATGTACAGGAAAATTTAAAAACATTGACTTTCAGTTCTAAGACTCAGAGGAATACTGTATTTTTGTATACTTTCATATAGAGTTAAATATGTATGCTTTTATAAGCTACATATGCATATAATTCCATAATTTCCTTTTCTAGTGGACAGCTTTCCAAGTCATTAAATATGTTGTAGCATTATAATTATTGCATAATATTCCATTATAAGAAATCAGGCCAGAATGTACTTAATCAATCCCTAATTGTTGGAAATGAAAGTTATTACCCACCTTTCATTATTATAAAAAATGTCATGATGTAGCCATGTAACTATAACTTTGTACACATTCACGATTATTTCCTCAGGAGCTGTTTCTGGAAATGGTATTACAGGCTCAAAGAATAGACACATCTCAAAAACTATAATAGCTTTTTGGAATATAAATTTGAATTATGTAAAAAGTAGAGCTGATTACACATGAACAAATGAACAATTGTATTGATGGTGGAGGGGTGGTCTGGAACCATTTAGGAAGTAGAGAAAGAGCTGATGCAAAGGTTCTATTTATTTATCTATTTGGGGTATATTTCTTTTCTTTTCTTTCTTTTTTTTTTTTTTTTTGAGGCTTTATTGAGAACAACTGTGGATAGGGTAGGAAACTGGAAGAGAAAGACTACATAAACAAAGCCCCATTGAGGCATGTGAAAGGGTTGAGTAGGTGCTGGTCACTGCAGGCTGGGCAAGAAGTAGGGCTCAAGAGATAGATGGGGACAGGCTGCAGCTAGGGTGCTCATCTCAGCCTCTGGGTCCTAGCAGGACACACAGGCATGAGAGCCAGGCGTCTCAAGGTCAGTTAGGTTAGGACTAGGTCCACTTTCCATGGGAAGGCCCTTGTCATGCTGCATCATCCAGAAGAGGGATGATGGGTATGAACTGATGGGCAGTGGCTGCTTTAGGTAGGAACTGTCTTGAGATAGGTTAAGATGTACCAGCCAGAGGAGAACCCTGCCAATGTATGGAGGAGAAAGCTAGCATCCTTGTTTGCACCTTTCCGTCTGTGGGCCACTAGCAGCCAATTCTGAGCCAACTGGAATGAACCTTTCCTGTTAATGGAGATATTCAATTGTCTATACTGTGCACTGTTGCTCCAGCTGACTTCTAACCCCTGCAGGCCCAGTTCCTCTCTTTTTCTTACCCATTTGGTAGCTACAGTCCAGAGCGGTGACTGGACTTTCCTGGCTCCTGCCCAAATGTACTAGCCCAGATTATCAGCTTTCAGAAATGTATCCTTATCAATGCTGGGAACAGCCCCCCAGTAATTCTCTGGTCTGTCCCCCACCTCCAGGGAATTCTGGGCAAGTCCTCGAGAGCCCACATAGACGCCTCATGTCAGGAGTGGCTCTAAAGGGACAGCAGTGTGAGTTGTGTCTCTGTAATCAGAGATGCTCCATGGGGAAGTCATCTCAGCTGTTTTACCTTGACTTGGCATTCTTCATGTTTTGTCCTGTTGCAATCACTGCCCTGCTGTAAATTCTCATTGCCTTTTCATGATGCTTTGAAAGGAGGCTCAAACTCTGCCTGGTGTTCTCTTCTTGGTCGGTTCCCTCATGGGGCCTCATGTTCCTGCCATAACCTTGTGGAGTCTTCCAGTGTAAACTGTCTGCTGCTGGGAGCACTGGCCACCCACCACGGCCTGCTGAAAATGAGCAAGGAAGTCAGGAAGTCAGAGAGTTCAGAGGACAGTGTAGAGAATGCTGCTTCTGGAATAATGACCCACAGTCGCCGAAGACAGCCTGAGCTTTTCCCCCAGGAATGTCTACTCTTTTCTTCTGTTCAGATTTGCAGAAAAATCTAGAAGATCAGATCTCTGGACAACTGTCTGATGGTAACCTCACCTGCTAAGTTCAGTGTTAGGGGAAGAAAACAGGTGGAAGGAAAAGACTGTGAGAACAATGGTAGCAAAGCAATTGAGTAGTATCCAAACAGTGTCTTTGGTTTGGAGATTCACAAAGTGATGAGAAAACATCCTGTTAGTGGATGAATATAGAAGAGCATGTGAAATGTGACTCATCTAACCTTTCAAAAACTGAAAGTGCCCACACTTGGCTCTGCTCCTCTCCTCTGCCCTCTGGCCATCCCAGCTCCCCACTCTGTTCTTCGCAGGGCTGGGGTATGCAGAAGTAGGCTTATCATAATTGTTAGTTCATGATGTGTCCTCATCATTGATCCATTCATGACCCACTGTCATGTATTTGGTCATTTTTAGTAACTGTTTCTTTTATTCATTGGACTTCCCTGGTGGCTCAGATGGTAAAGAATCCACCTGCCAATGCAGGAAACCCAGGGTTTGGTCCCTGAGTCAGGAAGATCCTCTGAAGAAGGAAATGGCAACCCACTCCAGTATTCTTGCCTGGAGACTTCCATGGACAGAGGAGCCTGACAGGCTACAGTCCATGGAGTCACAGAGTCAGACACGACTGAGCAACTAACACACTTAGTAGGGACTGGGCTATTTCCAGATTTTTGCTCTTGTGTTTAACTTTACCTGTCATTTTCACACCCAGGGCTGAACTTGCCAGCACCAGATGGCAGGCAGCAGTGAATCACACAGCTGGACTGCAGGTCCCAGCACTCCGAGGTCCTGTCTTTTCCTATTGTATGTTTCCCAGCTCTGACATTCAGAGGTTCTGCCATTCTTCTGAGAGTCTCCTCTGTGCACCTTGAACACAAAAGCTGTCCTTTGGTAGGACAGACCTCAACCTTACCTGTGGCAGAGGAGAAGCGTGGACATGAACTAAGCATTATTGTACCTGAAGGGGTGAGAAATAGGTTTTATGTTCTCTGGGGAATGTTCAAAATCTTTGATCTTGTTCTAGCCGCCACCGCATTGTTCTCTTCAATATTAGAGGAGAGTTCCTGGTGGGACCTAGGTCAGGAACTTGCCGCCAGTTTCCCTAAGGAATATTCTGAACAATGTAGTGAATTAGTAAGTCTGTTGTTGTTTTTTTAAGTGTTTTCCCAGTACCCTTTAGCACAGAACTACTTGGAACACGATGAGGAGATAAATGTCAGTGCCAGCTTGTCTTTCCTTAGTCTTTTGCTCACCCTTCTCAGAGCACAGGGCTGTGAAGCCTAGTGGCGGACGCAGTCACCACTGAATAAATGAAGACAGCACATACTGAGAGGATGAAAGGGAAGAAGAACCAGATCGTGAAAGCATTGCCCCCATGTCAGGAGTAGGCTGGAGCCGGGGCAGCCAGACACCCCCAGCGGCGAGTGTGCCCCCCTCCAGAGCCCCTCAGGAGCACCCAGCAATTGTATGGGCATCAGTATCCCTGTGGGGCTTTGTATTGTTCACAGGGGCAGTTCTGCCAAGCAGGATCCTGCTTCTGTTTTGTAAAGCGGGTGCTGGGAACTCAGAAAGGCAGGAACATTAAAGGGAGAGGAAGAAAATGGATTCTGTCAAGTTGTGTGTACAGTGTTGTCTCCTTTCCTCCTCATCTCCCCTTAAAATAATTGGTTTAGGACTATAATAGAATTGCCTTCAAACAGACCCAGAGAGTAGGTTATCTTGGATGGAGGGAAGTAAGTAGAAGTGTACCAAATGAGATTGCAGAGTGTGAATGAAAAGAAATATTGATCTAGAGTCAAGAGCCAGCATGGATCAGGAAAGAGGACAGGAGATGTGTGTGTGTGTATTTTAGATCAATACTATCTGATACTAAGCGTTTGCCCCAATAGCAAAATGGATTATAGGAAAAAGCATTAGGGCACAGAACTCCTTCACTCTGGCTCTATGCTTTTTTTCTTTCCTTCTTTTTTTTTAAAGAAGGAAGACTTCTATTCACATTATATAAAAGCTATAGAGAAGATATCAATGGCCATAATGAACTGAATCTTAACATGTTATTTTCTTATAACATTTAATGACTATTTCTTTCATAAGGGTGATAAATTGAATGGATAGAAATTTCCTTTCTTTTCTTTAAAAGGAAGCTGTCTTCTGACCTACTGCAGTGGCGTGGCTCCTGTGGTGTAAATTTACTTGGCCACTGGTTTTTCTTTGTTGTCTTTTTAGAGAGTCCCACGCTTTGATTCTGTCATAGACTCAGTAGTCTTTTCTCATGCTTGTCAGTTTCAGCATTGAGGCCTGTGGTGGTCCTGATCAAGCACATTGTAAGGAGAACTTTAGGTACTGTGCACTTTTTTTAATAGTCATTTTATTTTGTTCACCGTTTCATTTCAGTAAGAATGGGGATAGGCATAATAGCTCCCTTACTAGTTTGTGTTGCTCACATAAATCTATTCAAGCAGATATCAAACCACCTCCTAAGGAGAAAGCAATTATTGAATTTGACTCAGGCAGGAAGGCAGGGGAGGAGGGAAGGAATGGAGTAGATGGACACAGAAGTGGAAATAAGATGTCTCAATATATTACTCTTATTTTGTTTGTTTAATCCCCAGTTGAGGGGCTTTTTAAATACAGTTTTTAAAGGTTTCACTCCATTTACAGTTTTTGTAAAATATTGGGTGTATTCCCCATGTTGCACAATGTATCACTGAACCTACTTTATACTCAGTAACTTGTACCTCTCACTCCCCACCCCTGTGTTGTGCCCCTGCCGCACTGGTAACCACTATTTTGTTCTCCCTATCTGTGAGTCTGCTTTTTTTTTGGTTTTATTTACTAGTTTGTTGTATTTTGTAGATTCCACTTGTAAGTGATACCATACATTATTTGTCTTTCTCTGTCTGACTTAGTTCACTTGAGCATAATGCTTTCCAAGTCCACCCATGCTGTTGCAAATCCAAAATATCATTCTTTTTTATGGCTGATTAGTATTCCATTGTGTATATATGACATTTTCTTTGTCCATTCATCTGTTGATAGACACTTAGATTGCTTCCTTTTATCGCTGTTATAAATGTTGGGGTGCATGTGTCTTTTGGAATCAATGTTTTTGGGTTTTTTCTACTTGGGATATATTTTGAATTATGTGACTGTTTTTACCCACTTAAAATACAAATAAGTAAAATAAAATTTTGAAAAGAATAAGGAATCAATAGGCACTGCCAGCATTATAAATGGCTTTGATGTCTTTGGTCAAGATCATCAGGAAAGGACCATTCATTTGATTGACAACCATCTAGTCGACTATCTTCTGGGTGCCTGGTGAGGCGACAGGTTCTAAAGTGCTTTTGGTAGTTGAATCATGTCATATTCATAGCATTCAGACTCATTGGTTTCCCCTGTGCGTGCCAAGTCACTTCCATCATGTCAGACTCTTTGTGACCCTATGGACCATAGCCCACCAGGCTCCTCTGTCCATGGGATTCTCCAGGCAGGAATACTGGAGTGGGTTGTCATTTCCTTCTGCAGGAAATCTTCCCGGCCCAGGAATCAAACCGCGTCTCTGAAGTCTCCTGCGTTGGCAGGTGTGTTTTTTACCACTAGTGCCATCTGGGGAGCAATGGTATCTCCTGTAGGTATAAGCAATCCCAAGTGCATATTAGGCCAGACGTAGTCCTGCTGAATTGAACTAAACACTTTTAAGGTGGAGTTTTGTAAGGAAAGAAAGGCAAGTTTAAAAAGTAAAATATTTTGATAACCCCTGGCATGTAAGAAAATTAAAGAAACCAACCAAGCTCAACATCTTCTGCTCAAAACACTAGTTAGCTGTGTGTTAAATTATAGTGCCAAAATTCATTCACTTTTCATTTGCATCTGATTCATCATTGCTCTCATTTTTAATGTTCTTAAACATTACCTGTTGAAGCTGTTAGAATCTAGTAAGTGCCTTTGCAATCTCAATTAAATAACCATTTGGGGCTCTTAACATTTTAAAATGAGATGAACCCAGCCCTGCAGCTGAATGAGTAATGGATGGCAGATCTCAAAGGAAGTAGGATTGTAAGTATTCTCGCTCAGAAACATGGTTCCCACCTTTTACACAGGAGCATAGCACACCTTTTTTGCTTCTCCATCAAACTCTGTGTCTTTGTCCTGGGCTAGTGTGAGTGATAACTGGGGGTACCCTTTCAAGAAGAGGAAGAAAATTGAGGACAAGGAGGAGTCAGTCATTGGAACCTGGGCAGGGGCACTGGAATCATTTCCTTTTCAAGAAAGTAATCGTTCCTTTGTGTTGAAGCCAGGAAACAAGACCAGGAAGCTTGGAGCTGTGCTTTTGAATATAAATGTGTATTTAACAAAATTACTTCCTAAACATTGAGTTTGAGGTGGATCCAGAATTTTGCAGCCAGGAAATGGGTTGCTTTAAGATTCATCCCAGGTCAGGGTAATCTAAAAGAAATCAGCTGCTCTCTGGGTGGTCTTACTTCTGGTTCCCAGACAAGAGGGCCCATCTTTTTAGTTACCGAAGCACAAGGATGGTTTGAGGGCTGAATCAGATCTGCTTTGCTTCCCTTGCCTTGATGCTCACAAGCCTTATCCATCCTTCTGGCTACAGCTCAAATAACACTTCTTTCATGAAAAGCCATCTTGCATCTACTGAAACCCACCTCTCATCCCGCTGCCCTTCTCCATTCAATGTGTGTTCTTTCCCTCCTCCAGACACCTAATTACACGCCTGCTGGTGATAAGAAATCCACATCACGGTATTTATCATACTCTGCCTTGTACTTGAGCACTTAGGGACTTGTCATTTCTCTTCTGAAAGGCAAGCTTCCTGAGGAGTAGGGCTGTCCTTGAATCACCTTGTCCTTCTTTTCCCCTCCAACTCATCTCCTCCCCTCCTCCCTCACCGCTTATCCATCACTTTGCCTTCAGTATGCACGCAGTAAATATTTGTTGAATGAAAGTTATTTGTGCCTTCAGATTTTCTCAGAAGAATAGAATAGTCACACTCCTTTCTGATCCAAGTGTTGGCAGTTTAAATTCTTTTTAAGCCAAACAGCAAATTTACATAAACATCTCATACTCAGCTGTGATTCCCTCTAGGGGAATTTAGGAAAGTTAGGTGCAGTAACATTTTGCCACTCCCCAAAGAAGAGTTTTCTCATACCATGACGCTCCCTCCCTACCAAGAGACCACCCCTCGCCACGCCTCATCCCTAGGGTTCCTCAGCCCTGCAAAGGAAAACAGCAAAACAGCGGGACTGACAATCTCTTAGATGAAGAATCTCAGAATCTAGAACACCAACTAGATATCCTTTTGTGTTTCCAACATTTTAAAATGAATGGATAGTTTATACTTTCCTCTCTCATTAATTAATTGATTTAATTCGTGGCTTTCACAGAAAGATCAATCTTACTATTTTTATCTGTGCAATGTTTTTGTTGCTTGTTCTATCAGTGAGATACCTACACTTGAGAGAACGGGCATCATAAAGTACATTCGTGTCTCAGAGCCATAGAATGTTAAAGCCGAGTGGGACACACAGCATTCTCCTAGTGTAGCTTCATCCTAGAAATGATGAAATTGAGACCCACACAGCCTAAAATGCCCATAGACAGGTAGGCAGAATGGGCTCGAGACCAGAGCTCCCTGACTCCCCTGGTCAAGTGCTGTCTCTCGCTGAAGCTCCCCCTCCCTCAGAAGCATTGCTGGGACCCAGTGAGCTCCAGGCCAGTGCATTACCGTAAAGTTCATTCCCACAGAGAACAGCTTCTTCTTTCACAGAGGGATCGCTTGGTTTCTAAGCCAAATCCTGAGCCTGGAATGCTGTTCTGGTCCATAATGGAGCAGGTGAGGGACTGCAGGGTGGTTCACTGAAGAACCATTTTAAGATGGGTCACAAGGTGTCAGGAAGGAGCATCACCTCTCTCTCAGCGGACAACAGGTTGAGCTATGACTCTTTTAAAGGAACTTTCCTAAGTTCCTTTAAAACTTGTTCTGTATTCTCACATAAATTCTCTTTCACTTCTTTGTCTCAGCAAACAACCCTTTTCTCATATCTGAAGAACTAGCCATTTTGATTAGTTTTACTCTTTCAATTAAGAGGACCTTTCTCCCGTGACAGTGCTGAACCATACTGGCTTTTTGCTTGGCTTGTATTTGGTGAACGAAGCTTGTTGATATTAGGAGCTCATGTGAGCTGTGTCTCTCAGAAATCTGTCAAGCATGGTGGCCAAGATGACATGCATGAGATTCAACCTGTGGCATGTACCTGTGAGTGGAAGTGGGGCTAGGGGCTTTCAACAATCCTCTTTTCAATATGCCTGAACAACAGGAAAGGAGGCTAGTCTCCTAACACATTCCATTATAATGCAAATCTGACATCAGGGTAAAGCATTGGACATCAGAATCTGAATGACCCTTCTCCTCTCCTCAGACTTAGATATACAACCTGGAGCCTGCCCCTCTCAGTTCAGACCACTAGCCAGTGAATCTTCCTTCCTCAAAAGGAAGAGAGGAGTGAGTATTTTTACCAAGGACAAAACAGGTCCCTCCCCCATCTCTCTCACTCAAAAATTGCCATTACTCCTGAGTGCTCAGAATATGCTCCTTTTAGTTTGGGATCCTATGAATGCTTCCCTGTCTCATTTATAGGGCAGCAGAATTGACGGAGATCTTCAGCACTTGCCCATCAGCAAGAATAGGCACCTCAGCTGTTCACGGGGGGGAGGGTACGTTGGGCTGCAGATCTCTAGACAGATTGTCTTAGGAAGAGTGCACACAGGAGTCTGGGCGGATGTGGCTGTGTCTGCTGTGTTCGGACAGGTCCCTGTGAGTTCTCCCCTTACATCCTCATTGTTCCTGGTAGTCAGCGAAGAATGAAATTTACTTTCAACTGCAGAATGAGCCTCCTTCCCAAGGAGCCCTCAGGAGGGGGAGAAAGTTAATGATCACGGTCCAGCACAAAGGAAGTAAAACAAACACGGCACACAGAAGGCAGTGACCTTTCCTGTGCTTCCTTCTATGGCGACGCCATGATGGCTCCCATCCAGACACGGAAGTCACTGTTCTCATCTGTGCTTTTCACCAGAATCCCAAATCAGTCAGGCTGTGGTCATTTCCACCTTGACTCTCTTGTCTCTGGAAATGTGGCCTTGGGACATCCATTCTTGCCCTTGAAAGAGTGACTCTCCTGAGTGTGTCCTCCTACTCCTCACTGAGGGATTCCATTGCTTCTCATATTTAGGGTCTCTTTTAGAAGGTGCCTCTCTTGAACACTGACTTGGTTCTTCTGGCCTGTTGAACCATCCATGGTCACTGAAATATACCTACCATTTCTTGCTTGGGTTTTTTTTTTTTTTCCCATCTAAATGCACCCTGAAAACCCTTGAGACGCAAGAACTGTATCCTGTTTTTGCCTGGAGTGCCAAAAACTAATTATCAACAACAAAATCCCACTGCAGTATTATCAAGGAATACATTTTCATTTGAGGGAGCCTCCTCAATCTAGAATGTTTGCTGATTCATCACAAGTGTGGCTGGAGCTTCTCCTTCCACTACCTGGTGGGGGGCGGGGGGGGATGCTTCCTGAGCAAATGAATGTTAAGATGTGTACAAAAAATGGTTGAATCTATTAATTAAGAAAAGATAACTGGCAGTTTAGGACTAATTGTTTGCTTGCAAACAGCGTACTTCCTTTGTGCTCCTGGGTTAGATTTAATACATCAAAACCCTAAAGTGAATGTTACAGAGAAATGCCATGGACATTTTGGGAAGAAACGTCTTGTGCCAAGGAAAAGTCACATGGCTGAGGGAGCATCTGATGTTGGCCTGTGAAAGATGGGAGCAATTTAGATGTGCAGGAGGAGGCCTAAAAGTCTCCCAGGCTGAGAAGTCAGAGTGAGCAGAGGTGCACAGACAGGTGGGCTAGGATGTGTGCAAGACCCTGGGAGGAACCTGGCACTTTGTGGGGCCAAGTTCCTGGTGGAGTCAGTCTTGAACGTGTGGAGTAGAACATGAGAGCAGAGAGATGGGGACCAGCCAGGCAGGCAGTACCCAGGGACGCTTTGGGTCCATTGCATTGTATTCCTTAAAGAATTGAACATTTATTTTTCTGAAAATAAGTTCCACAATCCACACTTGAGTTATTAGGGTTTCAGAAGGACAGGTAAGTGACAGCAATGTGACATGTGACAGCAATGTGACATGTGACAGCATGTGACATTCTGCATGTGACATCAATGGGAGCAGCTCCCACATAGTGCCATTTGCATAGACTTCTTACTGTGCCCAGTTGCATTTCTTTGGAACCCCATGGACTGTAGCCCTCCAGGCTCCTCTGTCCATGGAATTTTTCCTGTCAAAAATACTGGAGTGGGTTGCCATTTCCTCCTTCAGGGGATCTTCCGGAGTCAGAGGTTGACCCTGTGTCTCTTGCGTCTCCAGCATTGGCAGGCAGATTCTTTACCACCGTGCCACCTAGGAAACCCCCATACTACACTTGATCTTAGCCAAAAGGCCAAGAAGCAAGACTTCCTGCTAACTGTGAGGATCTAGAGATGGTGGCTGGGAGTCAAGAGGGCAACCTGTGCAGTACATCTGGGGTGGACACTGGCTTCTCTTTGTAGAACCATCAGGGACATCATGGACCTCCTTAGCAGAGGAAGCAGATAAAAGAGAAACATTAATTCTATTCCTGTAACAATATCAGATGCTAAAGTACCCTTGATGGCGTGTGTTAGTCACTTCCTCAAAGTCTTCGTGGAATTGGCACAGTTTTGCTAGTGTTTATAACTCTGTGCTGACTTGTGACCTCATCTATCTATCTGTATAGGGTTACAAGTGACTTAGAACTCCAAAATGTGCATGCCCAGCATCATCTATTATCAATGACCACATATATGAAATTATAGCAACTGAGAGGGACCAGGAATCTGTGAATGTGCTAATAGACCAAAAGTTGAGTTTGAAGACATGAATCTTTGTGGGAATCTTGGCATAGTTTTGTTTCTCTATTTGTTTGATATTGCGAGCTTCTGGAGAGTTTTCCATCTTCACAGAAGTGTCAGAACTCGTGGGTGGTAAGATTCGCTGAAGGCTCAGTAAGGGCTGATTAGGGAATGGCTCTGCTGACCATGGGGATCTTGGCCTGTAGAGTCAGATGGGGGAAAAAAATCAGTCCAAATTTGTACCTAGTCTAGGAAGTCGTCTTCCATTAGGATGTTTGGGGAGATAATCAGGCAGTTGATCCCTATAGCCAGTAGGGGAACAGGAAGAGGCACCAGATCTTAGGTGAAGCCCTTCATGCAGATGCAGTACCTGCTTTACCTCATGTGTCCCATAAAAGCAGGTGCTTAAAGAGTTACTGCCTCTGATGAGCAGGGTGAGTATTTTTGAGTCCATGGTCCTAGGCAATGACATTTGAGTGGACTGCATCTTAGGTTATGGGAAGATGTCAGAGTTTTTGAGTGAGCGATCTTGACATTTGAAAACTGTGACCTGGTCTTATCCCAGTCCCTCTGGTTACCATCCAGTAGTGAACCTTGACTGGAGAGCAGCAGCGCAGTGCAGTGATCCATGCACTGGAGGTGAGATCTTTTATCATTTGCTTCTGCAGGTAGTAAATATCTAGCTGCTCATTGCACTGTAAAAGTTCAGGTGACCTTTGGACCACTCACATCATCATCTGGCACATTCCTATTGTACAATTTGACATAGCAAGACCTGCAGTACATACCCGTCCTTTCAGTGGCCATTGTGGAAACCATGGCAAACTACCCATCACACCTGCACAGATAGTCTAAGTGAGCTTTAGTTCTATCAAACTAATGTCCTAAACTGAATAGAGCTTTAGCTTGTACACTAAAAGAATGCAAAATATTGCTTTTGAAGGGGTCAGTAGAAATTATAATTTTTTGTATTTTGATGATGTAAGGAATTCACACATTTGGCCCCTGGTGAAAGGGGCTAAATTTAGTTTTACAACAAATTTAACTTGCAATGCACAATCAGTGATCTTGGCTCCAAATTTCAGTCCAAGTAAAGTGAGGTTTTGGTGCCAAATTAATTTCATGCAAAGAGTTTGAGAATTCTAAGTTAGTCAAGTCTACTGACTGGCCTGCATGATCCTTCAATAAGTTTTTTGTCACCTGACATTAGCTATGCTTGCTCTTGCTGTTAATTTTTTAGATTATTTGTTTTAATTGGAGGATAATTACTTTACAATATTGTGATGGTTTTTGCCATGTGCTGTGTGTGCTGAGTTGCTCAGTCGTGTCCAACTCTTTGCGACCCCATGAACTGTAGCCCACGAGGCTCCTCTGTCCATGGAGATTCTCCAGGAGAGAATACTGGAGTGGGTTGTCAAGCCCTCCTCCAGGTGAACTTCCCAACCCAGGAATCGACCCCAGGCCATACATCAACATGAGTCAGCCACAGGTATACATGTGTCCCCCCATTCTTTATAATGGCTTTACTTTCCTAGTGATGATGCACAGTAACATCCAGGAACAGTAAAGAACTGCACGCCACAGTGAATGAACTGAAGGGTAGGGGGAAAACTCAACTATATCCCTAAGCCCCTGGGCACAGGTTTAGTGACCACACTCAACATTTACTGAGAGTAGCTACATCTTTTTCTGTCACAGAGTAACCCACCCAGCATGGCCGCTGCTCTCCAATGCAGGTTGGTGTAGTCAGAATCGCCCTTGGTCTAGGCTGTAGGCCTGAGGGAGAGGAGTACCATGGAACAAACAAGTGGAGACCTGCAGACTTTGTGACCAGCTGAGTTCTGAGAAGAGCTCACGTATCCACCATTGTGCCTCATCTCCCTAAGGCTGTTTGTCCACCAGTTGTGATTTATGTGGAGATGGTCAGTGGGAAGTTGTATGGAGGAAGATGAGTATATCGCTACTTACGCGACACCAGAGGATCAGACATTTTACTCTTTTTGTTCTGAATCTTCATCAAGGCTGTGCTATTGAAAGTTCCCCTGGGATTTTCCTTAGGAAGGACTCATTTAACACAAGTGGCATCATTTATTTCGGAAGTGATTCCTAGGCTGTTCCATAATTACTAATGAAGTGCTTAACAATGTGTTCCACCTTGGAATTTGCAGCAGAAGTCACGGAGGTGCTGGCTCTCTGTGCAAGAGAAGCAGCTCTTTACCACATGTCAGAATTTGTAATCAGGTGTGCCTGGTTATTCTTTTTTTTTTTGTTCCCTTCTCTGACATTGCCTCAAATGACTCCAGACAAAAAAAGAAAAACAGAGACACAGCTAAAAAAAGAGATCAGGGTAGGTGAGATGTTGCTAACCACAGCCGTCAGGACCTACAGTAAATACTTGATTATCACTGATCAGAATGGAGATATTTCATGTGATACATGATGGAATTAGGACTCTGTTGGTCGCCCTCCTGAAGTAGGCAAAGACATCATCTTTTATTCGCAGGATGTTTATAACGTGTAGGTAGATAACACATACAGATATATAAAAGTACAAATCAGAGTGATCTTTATTCTGAAAAGTACAAAGTATGATGTTTAATAGACAGTACACAAGATATAAGAGTAGGACAGTGGGACTTGGTGAGTGACCTTGAGGATTTCCTCTGGGGGATCAACAGCTGTGGAGAGTGGACAGACTGTCCACTTTTCTGTATATCTGTCCTATTGTCATCTGGTCTAAGTCACTGTCACCTGTCTCTTGGACTACTGCCCTGGAGGCTCCTAAGTGATTTTCCTGCTTTCCTGCACCCTCCTACCATGACCATGACCCGCAACAGTTAGCCAGGATTTTTTAAAATGCGAATCAGATTATATTCCTGCTTCGTGCTTACAAAGCCTTGTCCACCAAGGCCTTTATGATCTGGCACTTGCTTGTGTCTGTGACTTCACTCCTTCTTTCCTCTTCTTAGTATTTTCCTTCCCTGGTCTTTCTCATCCTTGAACATGTCCAGCGCTTGAGCATCTTTGAGCTTTGTCATTAGTTGTTGTACCCAAAAGGCTTGTATTGTCCAAAGAGTGCCGGAAGGATTGTTTTGGGTGTGTCTAGATTATAGGGAGTGCTGCAGTGAAACAAGGGAAATAATGACAGAAGAAAAGCCACCGGGTAATATTGTTTGGAGACTCTTTTAATTTTCCAGGGGCAAATTCTGGAGAGTGATGAGCAGGTAGGGAAGCGATGGGATAAGCAGTGAATGTGTAGGAAGCAGTAGAGGACTCAGCACACACAACTTTTTTCTCTCACTACCACATTTCTCAAAACAGTGGATGGAGTTTTAGGGCTGGCCTTACCCATAGGAGATTCTCATAGGAAAAGAAAATATTAAGCATGCTCACAGGCAGAGTAGGAGAAGTCTGAAAAGAGGGAGTGATGGAAGCTTCAACTAAAAGTAGGGGTAATTAGAGAAAGTTTCCAAAAGAGATGAGCAGAAAAGGAGATCATGAGCCCTCTTGGAGACCTTTGCAAGTAGATTTTTATAAAAGGAAGTAACAGAATTGCAGTGAGTGACCCAATTCATATGTTGAAATATTCCCCCAAACGTGATGGTATTAGGAGGTGGGATCTTGCATTTGCACCCTTACAGGGTGCAAACCTGCACCCCCTGCATTGGACGCACAGAGTCTTAACCACTGGACCACCAGGGAAGTCCCTGGTTTACTTTTTATTAAGGTATAACTTACTATTGTAAGGTATATGAATCTTAAGTGTATATTTCAATGAATTTTTGACATGTGTATAAAACCAGACTTCCCTGATGGCTCAGCAGGTAAAGAATCTGCTGGCAGTGCAGAAGACACAAAAGACATGGATTTAATCCCTGAGTCAGGGAGATTCCTCTGGAGAAGGAAATGGCAACCCACTCCATTATTCCAAACTGGAAAATCCATGGACAGAGGAGCCTGGCGGGCTACAGTCCGTGGGGTCACAAAGAGTCAGACACAACTGAGCAACTAGCACTTTCATATAAAACCATGTAAGCATCAACTATATCAAAATATAGAACCTTTCCAGCACCCCAGAAAGGTAATCACCTCCATCTATTTTGACCAGAGTTGCCATAGATTAGTTTTGTGACTGTATAGCTTTATTGAGGTATAATTGATATGCAAATAACTTCACATATCTGAATGGTACAGTTTAGTAACTTTTTCATGTATGCACCTGCAGAATCATCACAATCAAAGTAATGAACCTATCCATTACCCCCAAAAGTTTCATTGTACCCCTTGATAATCCCTCCTTGGCCCCAGGCATTCCCATACTACCACCCCAATATGTGTAGGCAGTCACTAATATGCTACTAATATGAGTTGCTTCCATATCCTGGCAATTGTAAATAATACTGCTGTGCATGCTAAGTCATTTCAGTCTTGTCTGACTCTGCAACCCCATGGACTGTAGCCTGCCAGGCTCCTCTGTCCATGGGATTTTCCAGGCAAGAATACTGGAATGGGTTCCCATTTCCTTCTCCAGGGGGTCTTCCCAACCCAGGGATTGAACCTGTGTCTCTTATGTCTTTTGCACTGTCATTGGCAGGCAGGTTCTTTACTACTAGCGTCACCTGGGAAGCCCCAATACTGCTGTGGGGTGCACGTATCTTTTCAAATTAGCATTTTCTTTTTTTTTTTTTTCAGATATATACCCAGAAGCTGAGTTGCTGGATCATATGGTAGCTCTATTTTTAGTCTTCTGAGGAACCTCCATACTCTTTTCCATAGTGGCTATACCAGCTTACATTCCCACGAACAGTATACAAGAGTTCCCTCTTCTCCACATCCTCCCCAACATTTGATATTTGTAGACTTCTTGCTGATAGCCATTCTGACAGGTGTGAGGTAAATTCTCATTGTGGTGGTCCAGTAAGAGCTGGAAAAGCGATGCCAGGTGCTTGCTGTAATTTAGCAAGGGGTGAGATATATATTAATATATTTAGGTCTTTAATCCATTTGGAATTCGTTTTTGCATGTAGTATGAGAAAATGTTCTAATCCCATTCTTCACATGTAACTGCCCAGTTTTCCTAGCACCACTTACTGAAGAGACCGTCTTTTCTCCCTTGTCTGTTCTTGCCTCCCAACATCTTAATAATATTGAGTCTTTTAACCCATGACCACAGTATGTCTGTCCACTTGAATTTGTAGATCAATTTGGGGATTATTGCCATACTTAACAATATGAAGTTTTCTAATCCTTGAACACAAGATGTTTTTATCTAAGTCTTCTTTAATTTCCTTCAATAACGTATTGTGGTTTTGACTATACAAGCCTTGTACTCTTTTGGCTACATATGTTCGTATTTTATTCTTGCAGCTGTTGCCGTGAGTGAAATTGTTTTCTTTGTTGGCTTATTAGCTATTGTGTTGGTGAGGATTCTCCAAAGAAACAGAACTGATAGGATGTGTGTATATATTAATATTATATAAATATTTATAGTATATATGTTTATATTTATACAGAGAATTCACTCATGCAATTATGGAGGCTGTCAAGTCCAAAATGGGCAGGGTGGGCTGGCAGGCTGGAGACCCAGGAAAGAACTAATATTGCAATTCAACTCTGAAAGCTATAATTCCTTCCTGCCCAGGGCAAGTCAATCTGCTGTTCTGTTCTGGCCTTCAGCTAACTAGACGAGGCCAACCACGTCATGGAGGGCCATCGGAGTCCACCAATTTAAATAATAATCCAAAGACACCCTCCCAGAAACATCAAAAAGAATCTTTGACCAAATATTAATGCTTGGGTGCCATGGCCTATCCAGTAGCCAAACTGGCACATAAAACTAACATCATAACCATGACTCTCTGATTTATTTTAGTGATTGCCTTTGAGTTTATGGAATATATCTTTTAACTTAACATGCTTCACCTTCAAGTGATAATACCGTAATTCATGTGTAAGAACCTCCCAATAGTTCACTTCCCTTACTCCCATCCTGACTTCTATGCTGCTGTTGTCACACATTTTACTCTTCCATATGTTATAAACTTCATGCACCATTGTCATTTGTAAGTGAAACCAGAGCACTGTTCAGCCTAAGGCGAATTATTCCTAACTCATGGAGTCCTATTCCCTCTATTCATTTTGAGTGGTTCGTTCTTTGGCCTCAGGTAATTTCCTCACACACCTGTGGTGAGAAGTGCTCAGCTAAATACTTGAGGCTGAATCTCTGCAGGTCTCCGGAGTTCTGTGTGTGTGAAGTTCTCACTCTCCATTGCTCTGTCCTGAGAATTTTAAGGACATTGGTCTCCCTGGGCGCTCAGCTGTTGTCTTAGTGCAGAGTCCGGCAGTCCCTGCCTGGGTTCCTCCTCCTCACGCTACAGCCTGGAAAACACTCTCAAACCAGGAAAGGAGGGCAGTCGTGGGGCTGAAAGTGAACGTTGCTCAGCCCCGTCTGACTCTTTGTGACCCCATGAACTGTAGCCTGCCAGGCTCCTCTGTCCATGGAATTCTCCAGGCCAGAATACTGGTGTGGGTAGCCGTTCCCTTCTCCAGGGAATCTTCCCAACCCAGGGATTGACCCAAGTGTCCCACATTGCAGGCAGATTCTTTACTGTGTGAGACATCAGGGAAGCTTTCCAGTCTCTCAGGGACCACCCTCATTCCCTGTTTCATTCACTTTGTCCATTTTGGGTTGCTTCAGGCAGAAGGGTAGATGTAGCCTTCATTTCTGTTTTGTCGACATAGGGTTAGAATTTCAGGGTCTTATAGTATATGGGCGGAGAAGGCAATGGCACCCCACTCCAGTACTCTTGCCTGGAAAGTCCCATGGATGGAGGAGCCTGGTGGGCTGCCGTCTATGGGGTCACATAGAGTCGGACAAGACTGAAGTGACTTAGCAGCAGCAGCATAGTATATGGGTGTTTAGCTTTAGTAGATGTCACTTAGAGTTTACCAAAATAAATCCAGCTAATTTGAATCGCAGATAATTTTCACTAATGTAATTGACATTCACTTTACCTAAAACTAGCTCAGTTGGTAAAGAATCCACCTGCAGGACAGGAAACCCTGATTCAATTCCTGGGTCGGGAAAATCCGCTGGAGAAGGGGTAGGCTACCCACTCCAGTATTCTTAGGCTTCCCTTGTGGCTCAGCTGGTAAAGAATTCGCCTGCAATGTGAGAGACCTGGGTTCAATCGCTGGTTTGGGAAGATTCCCTGGAGAAGGGAAAGGCTACCCACGCCAGTATTCTGGCCTGGAGCAATCTATGGACTGTATTCCATGTCCATGGGATCCCAAAGAGTCAGACACAACTGATCAACTTTCACTTTACCTAAAACATGTTGCTAGATCTTATTCCCTCCACAGTGAAGAGTGAAAGTGACAAGTTCTTTGTGACATCATTCACTTTCTCTAGAACTTCAGTGATAGAAGCCCTCACATCAAATATACTATTAAAAGTATTGAGTAAATGGTGGTAGTGAAAAGGGTGGAAAGCAGAGAGAGCAGATAAATCTGTCTTTACTTGACTGATAGTTGTCATTATATTTGATAACATACGTTTGCTGAGTCAAACATATGTTTGCTGAGTCACGGCAGCTCCGATTTCTCCAGAAACCTAGTGATATTACATGTTGTTATTGTATGTTCCTGATCTATTATCTCATTCTCTGTCGCTCTCTGAAGTCTCCTTGTGGGTGGGTGTTACTCTTCTCACATAGAAGGCTACCCGTATCTACATAACATCGTTCCATGGTTCCTTTAGACTAAATATTAATATGATGTGCTCAACGGTGGAGTTGTGTCCGGGAGCAGAGCACTGGGCCCTCCCCTCACTGGGTGCGGGGAGCTGGGGTTGCAGTGGGGTGGTGGTCCATAAGGGCTTCTGCTTCACAGCTGCTGAAAGACCAAATGATTCCATCTCTTCTCACTGTAAGGGGCATTTGAGAACTAAGAATGCTTTTTAACAACTCTCACTGGTAAAATATGTATTGAATTTCTACCAAATATGACATTTCCCTAAAGAGAGTTGCCCCTTGGCCAGTACCTTTTCCTTATATGACAGATAATGTGAAAGGAAGGTATCATGTTAAAAGCATCTCTTTTTTGAGTTTCATTCCCAGTCTTTGAGGTGCTTGTAGAGTAATTTAATTCATTCTTGAGTCAGGTAGCCTCTGCTTTGATGCCTTTGTCTTTAGATCCTCTGTTTGTAAATCTCCTAAGAATAGATCAAAAATGATGTTTGTATCTGTTTCCAGAATTTAGGAAGTAAGAACAGAATGAGGCTTTATGGCTGCAGTTAACCCTTTCTGTTTTCTTCATTGGATACCACAGTATTTCATATTGGATTTAATCTCTTTCAGAAAGCCGTCAGCGTTCTCACAGGTCAAGGCATTTATTTCCCTGGCTTGGATGAGTGTGTTTGTTCGTTTCAAGGTCACACTATATAAATCAGACATGTTATACCCTTTCCATATAAAATACAAACTTGCAATAATAGCATTAACCAAGTTTTATAATTCATTGTATGTTTACCCTTTACCCAAAATGCATGCAAATTGATTTTTTCCCCCACAGGTGTATGGGGAAAAGTCTGAGGAATCTAAAAATTCAACCACAATGGAAACCTTGGGTGGCTGAATCTCAGGCCTAAAGTCGTGTTTTCAAGAAGGCTGAGACAAACAGAATTGCAAGAGAGATGCTGCTAGAATAAGGATGCAGGGAAAAAAAGATTGTTTTCAAAGGCTTGAACCCACAACATTTTTTCCTTCTAGTCCCCTAATATTCTTGTAAATTCTTGAGTATTACCATTTTCTCTGCTCTCCTTCATTGTGAGAATGCCCCTTTTTTCTAGTGAAAAAACAGTTCACATTCCTTACAACCATGGCTTGATCTTGAAACAGAACAGTTGAGCCTGATCTAAGTTGTTGGCTTCTTCATGGTCTCGGACATTCTTCCTCTGCTTCCTTTGGTCGAGAGAGCCCTTTGTTGATTGGCTTGTTCATTTATGCGTGTTATAGGGACTGGCACCAGGTATTGGTTTATAATAGAATGGGCATCGTTGCTGCTTGTCTGGAGAGGGCAGCACTCATCTTGAGACAGGGAACTCACCTTCTGGGGATTACACTTCCTGATTGCAAGCTACAGATTGAACTCCCCAAGACTACCTGTGGTGTACCTGAGCCTGTCATTGACTTGAGATGTAGAATACCCTTTCACAATAAAATCTACATATTTCTATAGTTAAAGTAACATTGTCAACAGAGTAAGAAGGTTATAAATGGGAGGGACTAGATGTTGTTTGTTTTTAAATGTTGATCACAAAGTTTGGTTTGTGTGCTGCTTTTTTGGCTGTGCCACAAGGCTCACAGAATCTTCGTTCCTCCACCAAGGATTGAACCCAGGACTCAGGAATGAAGGCATCAGGTCCTAACCACTGGACTGCCAGGAAATGTCCAGGAAGGTTTTTTAACATGGAGCTCATGTTGGCATGAGGCTTTGAAGTTGTACATTGCAAAAGTAATTTTGTCTCCTTGTGGGTAATTGCAAATATAAAAACCAGCTAGTATAGCTAGTACTTCCTGCTGAATTAGTTTAGGGGTTTGCTTGCTCTGCAAATGTGTAACTGTCAGTTACTTTGGTTTGATGCTGTACTTTCATTTTAAAAGCATCCTTCCTGAAGAATGCATGATGAAAGATGTTCTTCTTCTCTTTCTACTGAAGGACTCATCCAAACTTATTTACAAAAAAAGAAGTTTCCCATACAGTTACTTTTGATATCCCTTTGGAAAAATTTCCTAGACTTTGAGTCTGCTCCTCCTCCTCCTGGAGGAGGAGCATGAGGAACATGAATCTGGAGATGAGAACATGATGTAGGTACAGCCCTAAGAACTAGTGATACCAAATAAGGAAACATTTGCGCGGAAAGCTCCTTTCTTGGTGATTATCCCTCCTATAGACCATAGTATTTTGCCTTTAAGAATCAAGCCTCGAAGCCCTATTCATTGACTCTCCCCTTCCCTCCCCTTCAGGGTTAGTGGAGTAGGAACTCTAATAGGACATCCTGTATTTGTCCTTACTGGCTTGATGGTTGTGGCTGAAATGCCACCATTTTTGTTATTGTAGATGTTGTTTGCTTGGATTAAAATTTTCTTCCTAAAAACAATCAGATTTAAGACTACCCTTTCAGGCCCATTTGGGTTCTTTCAGGAATCTGGCCAGTGATCTCCCAGGACCTAAGATGGAAGGAGAGGAATAGGGCCTCAGAAACACACTTGGCCATTTCATGAATTGGTGGAATTTGGGAGCCTGTGGAGGCTAAATGACTGTGTCCATAAATTATGACATACTTTGAGAAGTAGTGTGAGAAGCAAATGATCAACCCTGTGTGGAGAGCACTGGGCTTCGTTCCCCACTCACTGTAGCAGTGATGATGGGTCCCTGATCCGAAAGTATGTGGGATAACAATCTGGATATTTTTGCTTCTAAGCATTATAAATATTCATCCATCTCACTGGATAAAATTGCTGATGCAGCTACCATCCTAAATAAATAAATTATGGAGAAATTTATTTCTCCATAGATACTGTGGCCATATATTATCACCCTGCTTATTTAACTTATGTGCAGAGTACATCATGTGAAATGCCAGACTGGATGAAGCACAAGCTGGAATCAAGATTGCCAGGAGAAATATCAACAACCTCAAATATGCAGATGATACCATTAGGCAGAAAGCAAAAATGCACTAAAGAGCTTCTTGATGAAAGTGAAAGAGGAGAGTGAAAAAGCTGGCTTAAAACTCAGCATTTGAAAAACTAAGATCGTGGCATCTGGTCCCATCACTTCATGGCAAATATATGGGGAAACAGTGGAAACAGGGACAGACTATTTTCTTGGGCTCCAAAATCACTGTGGATGGTGACTTCAGCCATGAAATTAAAAGATGCTTGCTC
This sequence comes from Cervus elaphus, assembly GCF_910594005.1. Lineage (NCBI taxonomy): Eukaryota > Metazoa > Chordata > Mammalia > Artiodactyla > Cervidae > Cervus > Cervus elaphus. The sequence goes on along the minus strand of NC_057827.1, from coordinate 38,458,171 downwards.
CTTGAAAGAAAAGTTATGACCAACCTAAACAGCATATTCAAAAGCAGAGACATCACTTTGCCAAGAAAGGTCCATGTAGTCAAAGCTATGGTTTTTCCAGTAGACATATATGGATGTGAGAGTTGGACCAAAGAGAAGGCTGAGTGCCAAAGAATTGACGCTTTTGAACTGTGGTGTTGGAGAAGACTCATGAGAGTCCCTTGGACTGCATGGAGATCAAACCAGTCAATCCTAAAGCAAGTCAACCCTGAATATTCATTGGAAGGACTGAGGCTGAAGCTCCGATACTTTGACCACCTGATGGGAAGAGCCGACTCATTTGTAAAGACCCCGATGCTGGGAAAGATTGAGGGCCGGAGGAGAAGGGGGTGACAGAGGATGAGATAGTTAGATGGCATCGTTGCCTCCATGGACATAAGTGTGAGCAAACTCTGGGAGATAGTGAAGGACAGGGAAGCCGGGCGTGCTGCTGTTCATGGGATCGCAAAGACTCAGACACGATTGACTGAGCGACTGACTGAACAACTGTGAAATTCACCTGGAATTATCATACATTAGGGTTTGGGAAAAGCATTAAGAAAAACAGTTCCAAGTAATCATTTCTCATCATGTCCTCTCAGCCCGTCTCTTCACCACATCTGCCCCCAGAAGGCATGCTCATTCTTGCTTTTACTCCCTGAATCACATCTCAGAGAATTTCTTTTTCTTTTTTTTTCCTTTATGTCTATCACCTCTGACACAGTCAAAGAGCAGCCCTGATGAGGTTCTATGGAGACATCACTTTTTTTCCTTGTTCCAAATTGTGTATTTCACATCAGCACTCTTATTGAAATCAAAACATCTGACCATTAGACTCCAGCAGAGCAGAGGGCTAAGGCACACCACGAAATGCTGACCTTCCCTCAACTACAAGACTGAGAGAGGGCTAAGCAGGATGCCATTTTAAAGTATTTTAGGTACATACGAATGGTAAATTCTGCATTTTAGCTGCCTTAGCCTCAACATCAGACTGTATTGAGGATATCAATGCAATTTGTTCTCTAGCACCTTTCTTTTTTTTTTTTTAAATGACTACATAAAGTTATAAGAAGATTCAATTTGAGTTTAACGTTAAAAAGGAATGTTCAGGTAGAGAATATAGAAGTGGTGAGTCATTATTTTATTTAAATGCTGATTATTGTTTTCTTTAAGATAATATATTAGGATTGAGACTAGATCTTTTGTATTTGGGTAAAATTGATTTTCCTGTTTGGGGCAATTGAGAAATGATACTATGAATAATGAGATTATAGGGGAAAGAGTGACTTAAAAAAAAAGGCAGTTACAAAACCATTGGACCTTGAAATGGAGAATCAGCTTCTTAATCCCCAGCAGAGTATGTGTTCTTCTGCCATTTTGCACCACATGCAAGTAACTTGTGTTCCTGGTTTTTGTTTCTGATGACAGCCTTTGTCCCGCTCTTGACTTAATATAAGACCAGTCCTGATCAGACTACATGGTGCTTTACTGTTGGCTAGCTTATCTGGTTTTGATTACATAGAATTTTCTGATTGGGCAAAAGCAAAGCTGGTAATCTCCACTCTGACTATAGCTAAGTGTCTTACTTCTGAATGATGTGTCACGACCAGACCCTTTAACTCTTTAGGCCTTTAGTTCATGAGAAAGAGATTGTTATACCACTTGAGTAATGACGGTAATGATATTCTAGACCTAAAGGTTTCTGTCACTGCTTCTTAACTACAGCTGAGATGTAGATCAAGTCTCCAGAAAGGCTAAAGAGGAGCAAGGAGGCAATGAAAACCAAATTCTTTTTGTCAGAACTGGTAGTAGAAAGACATGCACTTGGTTTGCCCTATGCTTCTGTCTTCCTCTGATACCACCACAGAAAGCAGTGATGACCAGGAGTGAGTGAGAAGAAGCATTAGGCTTGGATAACCCCAAAACGTGACTTATTGAGTGAGTCCCAATGCACATGACTCAGTGGTCTTATAGATGTTCTGGAAATGGCTTCTCTGTTGTGATAGTCTTTAACACCCAATGAAATGTGACATTTGACATTGTAGCAAAAAGCTGTAGTGAAAAGAGCAATAGACATAGACTCTTAGTTCATTGTTTAGGTCACAGGTTTTTTTTTTTTTTTTTTATTGCCAATATTGCTTGGGAAAGTCAACTCTTTCTGTGCCCCAATTTCATTGTCCATAAATATAATATGTGATCATAGCAGTAACCCTGCCTCTGTCACAGAGATATTGTCAAGTTCAAGAGGAAGAAAAAAAAGCTATGTTTAAAAAGTTTTAAAAAATTTAAAGGGCTTGTGTCAATCTATTGGATCCTACATCGCTACTTCCTATCTTTGTGAGGATTTAGCCATATCTTCTGTGTTTTAGAACTAGATGGACCTGATAACAATCTGATTTTCATTCTTCAAAAATATGTCAGAGAAGCAAACATTGAATATTTTACCCAGGCTTGAAATAAACCTGTTGTGAAAAGAACAGAGTTCAGTGAAAAAAATAACATGATGGGGAACCTACCTGGATACGATAATCACAGGTTTTTCAATGGAGATGACATTTAAACTGAAATCAGAACAGTGAGCAAGAGACAACAATGAAACATACTCTCAAACACACACATAGGAAAAGGGAGTTTCTATGAAGGGAATAGCATTTGCAAAGGGTACGCAGCGGTTGCTGTTTCCCAGGAGGAAAAGATGACTGGAGCCTGGGGGACAAAAGGGAGAATGGAATGAGATGAGAATGAACAGGTACTTAAGGGCCAGATCATCTAGGACTTTGCAGGTCATCGTAAGGGACTTGGGTTTTATTCTAAATTCCTTGGGATGCCATCAAATTTTTATTTCACTGAGGTATAATTGACATGCAATATAATGATTCAACATTTATATACATTACAAATTGATCACCATGATAAGTCTAATAACCGTGTTTTTACGATGGGGAAACAATGGAAACAGTGACAGACTTTATTTTGAGGGGCTCCAAAATCACTGCAGATGGTGACTACAGCCATGAAATTAAAAGATGCTTGCTCCTTGGAAGGAAAGTTATGACCAACCTAGACAGCATATTAAAAGGCAGACACATTACTTTGCCAAGAAAGGTCCATGTAGTCAAAGCTATGGTTTTTCCAGTAGTCATGTATGGATGTGAGAGTTGGACTATAAAGAAAGCTGAGTGCTGAAGAATTGATGCTTTTGAACTGTAGTGTTGGAGAAGACTCTTGAGAGTTCCTTGGACTGCAAGGAGATCCAACCAGTCCATCCTAAAGGAAATCAGTCCTGAATATTCATTGGAAGGACTGATGCTGAAGCTGAAACTCCAAAACTTTGGCTACCTGATGCAAAGAACTGACTCATTGGAAAAGACCCTGATGCTGAGAAAGATTGAAGGTGGGAGGAGAAGGGAACAGCAGAGGATGAGATGGGTGGATGGCATCACCGACACAATGGACATGATTTGAGTAAACGCCGGTAGTTGGCGATGGACAGGGAAGACTGGCGTGCTGTGGTTCCTGGGGTCGGACATGACTGAGCGACTGAATTGACTGATCATACAAAGTTACTGCAATAATATTGACTGTATCCCCTATACTGTACATTACATCCCTGTGACTTATTTTATAACTGGAAGTCTGTGCCCCTTAATCCCTTCACCTGTTTCATCCAGTCCCTCCCTTTGCTTCCCGTTTGGCAACCACCAGTTTGTTCTCTGTATCCATGAATCTGTTTCTGTTTTGTTTTGTTAGCTTTGTTTCTAGATTCCACGTATAAGTGAATCATACAATATTTGTCTTTCTCTGTCTTATTTGACTTAACATAATACCCTCTAGGTCCATCCATTTTGTTGCAAATGGCAAAAGTTTGCTGTTTTATGGCTATGTAATATTCCTCTGTATATGTATACAACATCTGATTTGTCTGTTCATCTATTAATGAACACTTAGCCTGCTTCATTATATTGGCTATAGTAAGTAATACTGGAATGAACATAGAGGTGCATATGTCTTTTCAAATTAGCATTTTTGTTTTCTTTGGATAAATACCCAGCAGTGGAATTGCTGGATCATATGGTAGTTCTGTTTTTTAATTTTTTGAGGAACCTCCATACTGTTTTCCACAGTGGTGGCACCAGTTAACATTCCAATCAGCAGTCCTGTTTTTTGCACATCTTCACCCACATTTGTTATCTGGTGTCTTTTTTATAACATCCATTCTGACAGTGTGAAGTGATATCTCATTGCAGTTTTTATTTGCATTTCTCTAATGATTAGTGATGCTAAACACGTTTTTATGTGTATGTTGGCCATCTTTATGTCTTCCTTGGGAAACTGTCTATTCAGGTCCTCTGCCCATTTTTTAAATGGATTGTTTGTTTTTTCTGATACCAAGTTATGTGAGTTCTTTATATATTTTGAATACTAACCCCTTATCAGAGATATCATTTGCAAATATCTTTTCCCATTCAGTAAGTTTCCTTTTCATTTTGTTGATGTTTTCCTTCACTGTGCAAAAGCTTTTTAGTTTTGTAGTCCCACTTGTTTATTTTTGCTTTCGTTGCCCTTGCCTAAGAAAATAGATCCAAAAAATCATTCCTAGGACCAGTGTTAGAGAGTATACTGCCTATGTTTTTGTCCAGGAGTTTTATGGTTTCAGGTATTACATTTAAGATGTTAATTCATTTTGAGTTTATTTTTGTAAATGATGTTTTATTCTTTTACATGTGGATGCAAGGTGGAAGTTTTCCCAACACTATTTATTGAAGAGACTGTGTTTTCCCCACTGTATATTTTTAGATCCCTTGTTGAAATTAATTGACCATATATACATGAATTTATTTCTAGATTCTATCCTGTTCCATTGATCTTTGTGTCTGGTTTTTCTTTGTTTCTTTCTTTCTTTCTTTGTGCCAGTACCATACAGTTTTGATTATTATAACTTTGTAGTATAGTTTGAAATCAGGTCATATAATACCTCCAGCTTTGTCCTTCTTTCTCAAGATTGCTTTGGCAAGGAGTTCTTAAAAGATGGTTCAGCCTTATGTATTCCAGTCTGAATGGTCAAGCTGGTTAAAAGGCCAATTATCTCCAGGGGGAAAATCACAGTTATATTGCCCAGAATGTGGCTGCCTCATGAAACCTCCCTGACTTTCCCCAGCTCTACTTTGGTCCTTAAATCCCCCCACATACATCTCAGATGACTCCTGTGTCATATATTCTATTATGCCTTATTCTCTGTAGCATCATTCTTACCTCCTCCTCATCACAGTTATTGATTGAGAACCACTTCTTTCTTAATATTTGAAAAATCCTCAAAATCCTCAAAACTTCCTTCTGTATCTTCCATCTAACAAATGCTCCATAAATATTTGTTAAATGAGTAAGCACATAGTTCAGTGGCTCTTAGCACTCAAAGTACCTCCGCGTCAACTGGAAAGATTTAAAATATGGATGCCAGGGCTACTGGCATCAGTAGCCAGAACTTCCCCAAAGATTCTGACTGACAGTGCTGGGTATTTTTGTTGTAAAACTCCCAGGTGATTTTGATGTGTGGTTTGGAGTGGAAGATTAGGGGATGGGGCTGATTCTGGGTGGTCTGCAGTATTACCTGGGAATATCATCATACCCTCTCTAAATGCTTGTATATTTACCTTTTCCTCATGAATGATGAAGCTATGAAAAAATGCCCTGATTATCTCACCTTTAAAGTTTTTCAAAATAATGAATATGAAATCTACCCTACAGCGGTACTGATCCAGATCATTTGGTTGCATTTTCCAGAGTGTGCTGTAAATTAGCTTTCCTTGGGAAGGAGAAGGTGAATTGCTGTTTTTGCTAGACATCTGGAATTTGACTGACTGACTTATTTTTAACAGCTGTGGATCCGGAAAACATGAAAATAGAAAGGGGTTAAAACATGCTTCTTCAAACACAGAACTCAGAAAGTCTGGCAATGGCATGATTGTGCAAGTGTTTTGATTTCAGAAGGGGGAAGTCTTCATTTAATTCTATATAATGTGTATATAATAATATAATTTTAAGGCACCTGCTTCAAAATAGAAAGTGGGATGTTGGAGATAATAACACTAAACAAAAATTAAACTAAACTGGGCTCAGTGCCCAGGAAAATTATCAGATTCCAAGAACTGGGCAAGGAGTAAACTAATAGAGGGTAAAAAAAGCAGGATTGGATGAAGTCATATCTGCCTCTGTTAAAAATGACAATGAAGCAATGTGATCGCTCTTGAACAATCCCGTGGGGCATTTGTTGAGTGGGTGGAGTTCCTGCCCTTCTCATCTTCAGTGACAAACTTCCAATGGAACTTGCTTTCCTAAAATGTCAGTCCCAAACATGCCAATAATTACAACCATCATGAATTATGTTTGAACTTTTATAATGCTGTAAACTAGTTGGAAATAAGTGGACCAGTAATAAAAATAAGAGTTAACTGAAGTCAGAAGGAAAACCTTTATGTTTCCCAGGATGCCTAAATGTCGTGTTATTTACATAAACAAAGGAGGAAATCCTCTTTGTGTGTTTAGGGGTGTGGGTCTAATACAGGAACCCACGTTTTCCTGTTATTGCAAAGCATTCTTTAATCTTTTAAGCACATTTTAGGACCCACATATATTCCAGGTGTTGTTTCCTTTGCTATTAAAACAGCAGAGCAGGGTATGACTATCAGAGAAATTTAGGAGAGCCCCGTTTGTGTCACACAGACACACAAAATAAGTGAATTAAGTGGATAGACAGCCCTGGGTAGACTGGTAATACTGCATGAATTTAGTGAGGGGAATGGTTGTTCCTCATGAACTTAACCAGGCTTATGTGTGGAACTGTAAGCCAGACAGGCCATTTGTGGATGGAAGATGATAACATTTCCTTGATCTTGGGTGTTTAAGGGGTGATGATTTTTTAACCATGAAAGTAAATGCAGTTGGTGTGAAATGTTCATAAGCATTTAGCCAAAATATAACTGAATAATGGGCATTAAACCTAAGCATTATTTGAAATTAAAAAAAAAAAAAAGTTTGCTAAATTCTGGTTAGGAACAAAAAGAGAAGGTTGAACTGCGATCCTAAAAACAGCCCAGTCCTAGACCATAGGGTTCTCACCTAAAGGCGGGGTGCCCATATATCTTTGGTCACTTTCCCCTCTAGGTCACTGTTTTCCTGCCTAAATGACCCCAGACACTGAAGCTGTGATAAACTCTGCTGTGTGTGAAGGAGAGCCTTCTTACCACCAACCATAACTGTCATAGGTACTTTCTGTCCTTCATCCTGCAAGGATTTGTTTTGCCATCTGTTTAGCATTGCATGGTTATTTCAAAGTGTGGGATCTGTGGGCTGCTTTGAAAGTAAGAAAGAATGTAGTGTTGAGGTACAGGCTTACTAGGACTGCATTCATTACGAGGAGTGCTTTCCACTTTTCCTGCTTCCTTTAATAGCATCAGTTCTATTTAAACTTACAATTCCTACAGCCAGAGCTCAGGAGGAGCTTTGAGGAAAATCCTTTAAAAATACTTAATTACCTCCCCTCCCTTGAGGCCCTAAGTCAAGAAGTAAGCAGACAGGCAAGTATTCAGAGTGACTCTGTCCTGCTGGCTGGTGCTTGACCTCTATCTGAGAGGTAAGAAGGGCTATCCTCAGCGTGGAAGGGAGAACTGACCTAGGCGGGAGGAGGAACTGCCGCGGGCCTGCAGTTGTAGCAGCTTAAGGAATTCATATGTGGAGGTGCGGGGGCTATAATCAGATGCAGATTAGATACAAACTCACTATACTTTATGTTGAAGCTGAAACTACCATGTTGAAGCTGAAACTCCAATACTTTGGCCACCTGATGCGAAGAGCTGACTCATTGGAAAAGACCCTGATGCTGGGAAAGATTGAAGGCGGGAGGAGAAGGGGACGACAGAGGATGAGATGGTTGGATGGCATCACCGACTCGATGGGCATGAATTTGAGTAGATTCTGGGAGTTGGTGACGGACAGGGAGGCCTGGCGTGCTGTAGTCCGTGGGGTCGCAAAGAGTCGGACATGACCGAGCAACTGAACTGAACTATAAAGCCAAATGGTTTTTTTGTTTGTTTGTTTTTGGGTTTTTTTTTTGTTTGTTTGCTTTTTGTTTTTTGAATGAGGTATTTCTTGTTTTATCACTGAAGCCTGGAATACTTACACTGGACTGTAGCATTAGAAATATGCGTTGTAGTTGCCTCGGGGAACCAGTACACTACACCTTTAAAGGGCAGCCGTTCCCAGCCACCCCAGCCTGCTGCTCTCAGCCCTTTGTGCCGCTTTCCCTGCCAGCCATTGTGCATTTGGGGCCTCCATTAGAGGGGCTTGCTATTAATTGTCCCTGTTGTGTTCAATGTGAGTGGATGAAGACATCAGTGAAGCTGCCCTTACAGTTACAATTATCTTGTAACTGCTCGAGGGTGCAGATTATAACTTCTGTTCCTTTTGAGTTCTCCTCTCACTAAAGGCACACATATTCATTCATTTTCTGTTTTTCTCTGCTTCTGTCTCTGCACTTACCTCTCCCTCTCTCTTCCTCCCCTCTATATTCACACAGATACACATGTATATATACACACACAAGTATACTTATCTGTCTCTACACACACACACACATACAAATGTGTCATTTTTTCTTTTATTGCACATATGTATGTAGGTATAAGCTAGAAACAACTGTGGATGGGAATCCAATGCACCCTGCACGCTCACTGATCAGAGTGGTCTTTTCTTGGCAGTGACCAACAAGAAACCCACACAGGCATCCATTACGAAGGTCAAGCAGTTCGAAGGCTCCACGTCATTTGTGCGGCGGTCACAGTGGATGCTCGAGCAGCTTCGCCAGGTTAATGGCATCGATCCTAATCGGGTGAGTGAGCTGTCCACTGCTGAGCTAAGGTGTCCTTTCCCCACAGTGACTCTCTCACTGACCTTGGCAGAGTGGAGAGTGTCTGAGTCGTTTTTGACAAGGCTATTTCTCTGTTTCAGTTATGTGGCTGAGACTTTCTGATTCCTGTGCCTGTCTTATGGGAAATTACAAATCTTTTCATCATGTTGGACAGAGGCACCTAAGGAGATGCATATTGAAGAAATGCTAGCTGCCTCCAATGCAAAGAGCAAAGTACCAAGTGCAGAGCTCAGATAATCCCATCTGTGATTATCAATATGAAAAACCATGTTCATCAAAGTTCCATCTATCTCGTAATGCAATCAGGGATGAGGCTTATTTACCAAAAATCAAATGAATGAACTGCACCTTAAAAATGATGTATTAGAATTCCATTGGATTTAATAAATGAAACATTTCATGGTAGAGTTATGTATTCTAGTAAATTCCCTTTGCTACACACTAACCATAAGATATATCAATGATGAGGAAAAATGAAATGTAAAATGTAACTATACACTACAATAATAAGGGATAATCTTTCCCTACCAAAGGTTAGGGACAAGATTAATATTGTTCAGTGCCAGGAACCTGAAGTAATCCTTTTTTGAGTAATGGGAAAGACCATGTGTAGTCTGAAATATGATACAAGTTGATATGCGGTTAAGCCAAAGGGACCTCTGTGCTCTTTGCTTCTTGGGGACATCTCAAAACACTGTGAGACTTGAGGTCTGCTTGATAAAAAGAGAAAGGTGGACTCTCTGTGCCCCTTGGTGCTAACCAAGATGAAACTTGTGATTAGGAACAAAGTCTCGGAAAGGTGTTTTAGCCTCTATGAGTCCTAATATGGTAAACCGGAAGCAGCAGTTTTTATAGATGGAGGTCATTTCGTTCTTTCAATGTCTTTTCCAGGATTCTGCAGAGTTTGACTTGTTGTTTGAAAATGCCTTTGACCAGTGGGTAGCCAGCACAGCCTCAGAAAAATGTACCTTCTTCCAGATCCTCCACCACACCTGCCAGCGCTACCTCACAGACAGGAAGCCGGAGTTTATTAACTGCCAGTCCAAGATCATGGGAGGTGAGTGGGGGTTTGAATGACTAGCCGTCCGTTTCCTTCCACTCGCTTTTACATAAAGAGGTGCTCAGCAGCATAATTAAAGACCAGAAAAAAAGAATGGGATGCTCAGAGCTGGACCGCCTGAGGACCATTCTGGGAGTTCTTTGTATGCTAAAGACACAGTGGCTGTGTTTTCACTCTTCTCCAAAAACCTATCTTTTTAAAGGAATTAACCCTTTAGCTAAGATTATTTGTACCAGGAGAGGAAGCCTGTCCCTTCATTAGAGAAACCTGTGCATTTGGTTTCCTCTCTACTGTTTCTATCATTTCATCACAGGACACTTTTAGAGTCACTTTTTTCCTAGTATTTCTCATGATGTTTTACAACTATTGATATCAACGTTCCTACAGATCTAGTTCCTTTCTCTCAAATAGCAACCAGTCTCTCGTTTATTCCTTAAATGGCACGCAGAGCTGACTTAGGATGAGAGCTGTAAGCCAGCCTTATAGGGGCAAGTACCAGTATGGGCAAGTTAATGAGAAATGTTTAGAGGGTGCTGAGCACGTTTCTTCTAGGTGGCATTTCTTTTTAGAGAACTGAAACTGCTAAAAGTATAAAGCCTTGCCAGTCACTCTGAATTGAGGAAGAGTGTGTATATCATTGGTCTTCTCACTGGTATGTTCTCCTGGTTTT